>NW_005187467.1:330209-370899 GCF_000239375.1 Pundamilia nyererei | reverse complement strand
AATTTATAATCTGTCCAAAATAAAAGCATCACATTTTTTACTGTCGACTGACTTTATTTTTCTCATAAAGTTCTGGCAGCTTGCAACACAACATTTAACACTTTACAGACACATAAAACTGTGTTGATGCATTTCATCTCTGTATATACACACGTGACAGTGGCAGGATCACATGACAAGGTATTTGTTTATTCATGTGCGTACAAGCTGCTGTGGACAACATGCAGGATTAGTCCGTGAGTCTGCACTGGCTTTGCAAAGTAACATCACTGCACAGTTCAGGGCTTCGTGATGTGAACTTCACTGGTGCCACTACCATTTGTGGTTGTGGTGATGATGTACTGTGTGGTAGCTTGTTGATTCGTCGGCTGCTGCTCCAGTGGTTCGGTGTGTGTCTGGGTTGTGCTCTGAGGAAGAGTCTGTTTCGTCTCAAGCTCAGTCTGACCCTCAGAGATCACGTAGTGTGTCTGTTGGGATGATAACATTTCAAGTTATACAATAAATCTTTTTTCTTTTTCCTTTGACTAGGAAAAAGCAGGTTTCAAGTTTCCGCCTCCTATTTTTACCGCATATTTACGTAATCCAGCTTTTAACTGTAAATTATGAAGCATCATCTACTGTTAAGCAACACTTTCAAGTATGGAGCACTGAATATAAAAACATGTGCTCATTGTGTAGTACAAAGCCAAATTCAACTGTCATTTTCATCTAACAAATATCAAATTCACTCACCGTTTTCACCTGGTTGCTGCTGACTCCAGATACAGGAGTGCTAGACTCAGCTATCACATACTGTGCATGAGGTAGTGCCATCATCTGGATTTCAGACGCTGGAAGAACAGGAATATATGATTTTGACTGGTAATCACAGAGCACAGAAGCATCAAAACATACGGCACGTGACTGGTTATGGTACTTACAGTAGCCTCGGTAGTTCCAGTTTCCCGGTATGTAAGCGTGCTGCACCGTCCCCTGCTGCTGGGGGCTGCTTGTCTGGAGGGTGTGGCTCTGGGCTAAAGTGACAGGAGTCAGTTGGGCAGGGCTCAACTCCTGACTAGTCTGCTGGGAGGTGGGGCTGAGGGGCTGACCAGTAACCTGAAAATCAGAAAAAGAGATTCGCGATTAACATTATGGTGCTTACAGTGGCATTGTAAAGCGCTTTGGGTGCCTTGAAAGGCGCTATATAAATCCAATCCATTATTATTATTATTATTACAGGGTTTCGCTAACATGCAGAAAGAAACCTTATTACCCAAATACACTTAAGTTTCAAAACGACTGTTTTAAATGAGTCCTCAAATACAATAACTAATTACTCTAGCTTAAAATTATCCCCAGAGTCAGTGTGGGTTCACCTGGGTGGCACCTTGTCCAGAGCTTGAGGGCTCAGTAACCTGAATGTGTTGCACCTGGATTGGGTGCTGACTGTAACCATGAGGGTCGTGTAGCTGGTTCACATCTACTGTCGGGTGCTGGGAATGTGGGGAAGAAGCCTGGAAAACAGATAATATTACTTATACATAACTGATACATAGCAAACACTGTAACTATTTTGCTTGCATAGTTTCACACACAAAGACTGAAAGGTTCTTTAGAAGCAAAAACTACAACTAAAAGCAGCAATTTTCCAGAATTTTCACAGTAGCTGGTAGTTTTCCAGCTCTAATTACAAACTCAAAAACCACAAAGAAAGTAACAAAAGCTTCAAAATTGCTAGTTTGAACCCTTAAATCAACAAGGTCAACTTAATTAGATAATGAGAGAAAATTCTTCTTTTGATCAGGTAACCATATATAAGCCTCATTTCTGGAACTAGACATGAGTTTACACCAGCATGTTGGCAGTTTATGGAACACCTGCATTCTTTTAGGCAGCATCCTATCGAGATTATCAGCTTCCTAAGCATCTATGAACTTTTTAAATAATGTCGATTAGATTTTCATGCTTACCGGTGCTACCTGGACCACCTGAAGTTGAATGTGCTGTGGCTGGGACAAAGTACCTCCTGCCTGGGAGACAGGAATGTACTGGATCCTCTGGTAATCCCCCTGAGCTGTTCTATAGTCTGTGGTTAGTGTTTGAGAAAGTTCTGTCATAGCCTGGGTCAACAGATCTGTGGTCTGTGAAGAAAAGAAAATCCATACATTGAATATTATGAAATTTCCTATAGGCAAACTTTTCATTTATCCATGTTAAGGCAATATCCTCCTTATGTTTTTTCTTTTCTTACCACTACAGCCTCCGCTGTGGTACCATCTGTACTGATGACTGCAGGAGTGCTACTGATCACTGCTGTAGTTGGGATAGTGTTGGCTAGCTGAGCAAACTCTGGATGCTTTTTCCTGATATGTTGAACCATCTTAGTCTAAGAGAGAAAAAAAAAGCACACCTTATTGTGATTTCTACAAACAATCTCTATGGTAACAAATTTCTTCTTTGATAAAACTTCACTTGCCTTGCTGCTGTACTGTTTGGAGCAGTGTGGACAGCAGACTGGTGCAGTAGCAATGGTACCTGTCAGCTGTGTGTGTGTGCTCAACATAGGGTCTGGCTCACCAGGAGCAGCTGGGCGTAACTTACGGATGCTGGGAGGCAATTCTGCCCCTGGATGGTTTTTCAGTATGTGAGCTTTTCTCTTACTGGCACTTTTGTACACCTGCAGAGATCAGTTCATTTGATAGATTTAGGTCCCTTTGACACTGAATACAAACAAACTGGCACCAATTAATATCTGGCGCTTGACTCCAGTGGGAATTGGTACACCTGGCATTTACTCATAGATAAAACAAAGGCAATAATGAGGTGTAGTTATTGGCTTTAGCTCCAGTTAAGAGTGATTAAAAATGACACCGAGGTGGACGCATGAAGTTATTTTAGTTGTTGTTTCCCATGGCAACGCCTATTAAGCGCCAAACAAAGATATTTAGACATGTAACCGATGATATATTGGAATACTAAGAACATAAAACACCTCTGCTGGTAGTGAAAGAAGAATTATCCAATAATTTGTTGTTTTTGGTTTAAAAACTCAATTTATGTGAGACTGAAAGCTGATTACTTGCCATCAGAAACAAACTGATGTGACCTGCCCTCTGACAACCCAGACAGGATCCAGCACCTCCACAATCACGATTTGATAAATGCATAGATGGACAACAGGCTATACTTTAAAATAAACAAATCAGTCCATCCCCAAGCTCCCTGTGGACAGAAAGGGGGGATTAACAAACCTTGTCACAGTACTGGCAGAAGTAGTCCCTGTTGGGCTTGATAATTGGCAGCGTTAGCTCAGGCACGTCATCAATACGCATCTCTGGATGACGCTTGGACAAATGATTAACCTGTAACCAGAAGAATAAGAGTCACGACCACTGGAATTCAATATCAGGTTAAAATCTCTCCGTGAGTTGTAGCTCACCAGCATTCCTCTGCGTCTGAATCCCATCATGCACACTCTGCATTTGAACATGAAGCTCTCAAAGTCAGTGGTGGGGACCTTTAGTTTGAGGGTTTTGGAGCGGTGGATCCGGTCAGCCTTCTTGGCCTCTCTGTCAGGATTGTGCATCCGCTGCATGTGCTCCCGCAGCTTATCTTTTCTCTTATTATGACAAAAAAAAATGTCAGATTAGAACACATAACTATAAACTAACCCTATCAAATGTTATCTCTCAATGCTGTTCCTTTTAATCTTACCTTGAACTGTTTGCCACATGTTGAGCACAGGAAGTCCTTGCGGTCAGAGTGGCGCAACATGTGCAAACGCAGCTTGTCAGGTCGACAGAAGGCCTTGTCACAGTCTGGGCACTGGAAGTTCTTCTCTGAATGGAAGCAGCGGATGTGCTTCTTTACCTAAAGAAAGGCATAGTTTGTGGTCTGGAACTGAGTGTCTATATGTCTGTAAAGACATCTGAAACCTCATAACAGCGTTAAACGTTTTAGTCACAAAAACATCAATGTGCTTGGAAATAGGCCATCTTTAACCTTGACCTACTAAATGAAGAAAACATTCAACTTTAAATCCACCTGTTTGGAGCTGCTTGTAAGGAGAATTAAAAAACAAAAAAACCATGAGGCTATTTCAAATAGCTTTATAGGCTAATATGGCTTAATTCATAAACCTTGTTTTGTTTATTCTTTGCAAACCATAGACATGAAAGTAGGTCCGATCAACATGTTTAGTGACTATGCCCATGAAACCAAAAGCTGTACCTGATTTAAATTTGACTGCCCCCTTAAAGGTTTTCTCTTTCTGCAGCAACAACCTGCTCTGGATGCTCTACACTTGTATCAATACCTGAAGGTCTCATTCTGACACCTTGTAATTTCACTCAGGACCTCAAACTCAAGTAAAGGAACAATTATGAAATTCTCTGTCAAACCCACCCGACCTTCCTGTCGAAGAAAATCACCAGTGATGAGGTCTGAGTGTGAAAGCACAGACAAAACCACAGATTTCACGCCTAAAATGGGCTCAGGTAACTGGAATGAAACTTATATAGCATCTTTCTACATAATTTGAGCACTCAAAACACTTGCTGTCTTTGTACGGACCGGCATTGTTCTTCTTCGTTTTGTACATGACTTTTTGGGGGGCAAAGAAAAAGCAAGAATTTATTGGAACCGGAGAAAGAACGTTTTGCGGTGCTGCAAATGCTTGCATTTGATGCGGTACTTTGATTGTTTTGCCACGAGTTCCCGGCATGCAATGCACGAAAGTCACGTGGTCTGTCAATCTCTATTCAGTCAAACATCCATACAGCACTTTTATCTTTTTAAATCGAGCATTCACACACATGCACACACCGTGGGAGCGAATATTTAGTGAAAATAACCTTCTTTCTCTACCTTGTCTTCAAAATAAAATTCTAGCAGGAGCAAGTCGTAGGAACTGTAGCCAAAGTTAAAAGCAGGTGGAGTCTGATTTTTTTTTTTCCATCTTACCTTGTATGACAAAAGACTTTTTTAAACAAGAACAGAAAAATATTTCAGGTACAAGGTCAGAGCTGTACAACTGTTGGTCAGCTAAAATGTCACATGTTAGCAAAGGTCATGTCAAACAAATTCTGTTAGCCCTGAAGGCTAGCTGTTAGCTCATTTAAAAATCACTGTTTCACTAACCTGGATGAAATCACTAAATGTCTTCTTGCACGTAGGACAAGCAAAGAAGCCATCCACAGCATGGACGCCTACATGGTCTTTGAGGAGGTCCAGCCTTTCAAAAGTTTCTGGGCACAGGAGACAAGAATAGGAGCGATTCTCTGTGTGTACCAGGAGATGATCATCCAGGGCCGAATCAGTCGTGAAGCTCTTGCTGCAAATGTGGCAGGAAAAGGTGTAGGCTTCCCGACCATGGACTCGCAGGTGCTGTTCCAGCTTGTCTTTGTCCCGGAAGGCCTTCCCACAGTGGGTGCATTTAAAAGGACGAAAACTCTTCCTGATAAAAAGGTGCTGCAGCGCTGCATTCTGCAAAAGAGAGAGACAGAGATCTACTAGCAGATACCTCAGCAATGTTTTCTGAAATCAGCTAAGACACACAAAGAGGCTGACAGATGCAGTGGAGTGTGTCAGAGGAGGGTATCTCCTGAGAAAAACATTAAACTATGGAAAATGACAAAAGGAATCCCTGAACCTTGTGTTTTTCAGTCATCCTCCAGGTTCCACCTACCTGCACATCCATCTGTGAGGGAAGCAGGCATTGAGGAAGAGAGACACACTGTTGTAAAGCAAGCATGGGCACTATGGCACCACATAAGCTAAATGAAAAGGTAAATGTTGCCTTTAAGCAGACAGAATCTCCAGTTTTACCCGTATTCTCTTGGCACGACGCATGTCTTGCGATGTGAGATGAGCATCTGATTGGACACTCTGTGCCGGATCCTCCTTTAATGGAATAGGCAGGTCTGTACTGGGGGGCGGCGCTACAGACTCTGGAACGGGTTCCCCAGCAGGAGGTATAAGCTGACTCTCTGTCTCTGTCCCGACCTCCCCTTCTGACTCTATCTCCACCACCTTGAGCCCATTCTGAGCTCCCTCTGCGTGGTCTTCCACTGGTTTCTCTGTCAATTCGAGCATTTCCTAATAAAAAGATAAAGGGGATATTGTCATTTAGTCTTCCTACTCATCATTTCCCTATTTAGCATTTTTTGACTAATGTTATGATTTGATGAGTTAACATTTTAGTTCTTTTACTTTGCTCTAAGACAAAAGTACAAACGACTTTTTTTCTCATCAAACAACTATTTTATGCATTAGGATTTCAAATGATTGCTTCATAATATCTTAATCTGTAACTTTCCAAAGAATCACTTTGTCTAAATTATCTCGAATCAGTGTTAAATCTTGACCTACTCCATTAATCAACACAGCATGTATTAATGCGCCACTTACTGTTGTCTTCTCTCCACCAGTATCTACTGGTGGATCCAAACGTATAAATTTAGGTGGGCGTCCAGGTCTTCTTCCTGTCCCGAACCTCTTCCTGCCTCTTCCTCGGCCCCGGCCTCTAGACCTGTGCGATTTGAACAACAGTGAAGACGTGATCGGGGCTGAATGCATTAAAAATAAAAAGAACAATTTGAGATAAGGTGATAAAAAAAAAGTTTTACCTGGTAACAGAGTTTAATTTGTCATCGTGCATATTGAGATGTTGCTGCAGTTGTTCAGAGCTCACAAAGCGACGGTTACACTCATAACAAGGCCAGTTCTTCTCTTGCTCCCGAAGCACTGTAGAAACAGGAGAAAGTGAGAAACAGAAGGAACCACGACAAAAACAATAACACATCACCTTTCTGATAGTTTAATACTTCAGATTAAAATTAAGCAGGCCAGAGGCACGGTGTTAATATTAAGAACAGTAAGGACGGAGTGCTGAGACAAACCTTTTCTCTCTTCTTCTGTAACATCATGAATTTTTTGATTTACAAACTCTGCATATGATGCTGCATACCAGACCTGCAATGGAAAATCTCATTAAAAAGACAGACTCCAGTGGTTTCTTTAGATATCCTTCATGTTTTGCACACTCTCCTATTAGTTCTGGTTTGCGGCCTCTTAAAGCAGTTAAATCAAACTCAAATGAATGCATTCTGCTCTGAACAACACTGACCTTTAGCTCTTGCTTGGGTTGGATATTCTTAATAGTTGTGTAAAATATCTCTGAGCCGTACTGGTAGGCCACCAAGTTCTGCTCTAGGTGATTCTGAGCAGGTCTCACAAACATCATCCAGTTGCAACTGTCCTCATCAGAAAGGTCCAACCACATGTCATTAGACTTCTCTCCATCCTTCTCTGCATCCAGCAGACACACCTTAGTAAAAAAAAAAAAGAAAGACAGATCACCAATCCAGTTTAAATCTCTGCTTAGGAGCTGTTTATATAGACATAAAAACTTTGTGGTATCCTGTATTTTCCCAGAATTCTCACTTACATTTTTTTCTTCCATAGAACAGTGCAAGAAAATACAATTAAATAAATATTGTAAATATCAGTGCTGTGCAGCAATTACTTACTTTCAAGTGAATGTAGTGGTCCTGCAACTCGCTCTGTGGAACCAGTGGCCCCTCCACAGGACCAAATTGTGTGCGCTTTGGGATGCGTCTCTTAGAAAACACTCCGCCCAGGAAGCGGTCAATGTACAGGACCAGAGGAAGACTGGCTCTTGCTTTGGACATCACCGGCCGGTTGGGGATGGGGTGGAGAGGACCGTGCTTCAGACAAACTGAGGGGTTTGCAATATTACACTCCTCGCACCCTGACAGAACACAATAAAAGAGCAAAGTCACCACCAATAGGTATAAAAAAATCTAACTGAAAACATTTTAAGGAAACTCACTTTCACTAAAATCTAAAAAGGCATTTTGGCAACCCGTATGAGGAAGCATAACCATAACATTGGACTTTTATTGACAACACTTAACTTACAGAGGTTGTGAGGGTTAAATGATTGAGGCTGATGCAGTTCCCAGTCGTCCATCTCAGAGTCTTCATCCTCATCTTCATCAGAATCGTCTGTTGAGTCTGTGGCCCCAAGAGGACTAGAAGGAGGGTCTGCGATGTCACCCATGGAGGTGAGAGAATTGGACACAGACAACTGCTCCTGTGGGAGGGGTGGAGGGGGGATTCCAAACAATGTAACAACATTCTTTGATCACGTAGTCATTTTAAAGTCAGGAAACATTTTTCTATATTCCTTTTGAGGGACTGATGCTGAAATGAAAATGTTAGCTAGTGAGATTTCTCAGGATGATTTTTGTTGCTAATCCATCATATGCCATTATTTATGCAGTGCAGTATGTCAGTAGAAAAAGAAAGACTGCATTCATCTGGTTACAGCAATAACTGGTAATGGAATTACAAAATAATGTTTCTGCTTGAATTTGTCAATTAGAAAGATGAAGCTCATCATTCATGAAACAGTTTGTGCTTGTGTTTCCCTACTTTGTACCTGAATGGATGTTAAAAACAAAAGCAGACAAAGGCTATTTACTTGTTTGAAAAGCTAAACAGCTCCACACAAACAATGCATCCTCACCTGGGAAACCGGCTCCAGGATAGCTTGTGGCGCATCTGCTACATTACTGAGAACATGCAGATTGGCTGCATTCATGTTCTGCCCACCAGGCAGTAGCACTGTGACCTATAAACGACATTTAATTGGTTAAGGGTTCTCTAAAAACAATGTGGTGCAAAAGAGAGCAGGTAATTTGACAATAGCTGATAAACTCACCTGTTGAGTTGTACCGTCCTGCTGAATGTAAGCCACTTGTGGCT
Organism: Pundamilia nyererei; assembly: GCF_000239375.1. Lineage (NCBI taxonomy): Eukaryota > Metazoa > Chordata > Actinopteri > Cichliformes > Cichlidae > Pundamilia > Pundamilia nyererei. The sequence continues at coordinate 362,130 of NW_005187467.1, read as the reverse complement.
GATCAGCAAATACGGTCTGAAAGAACAATGAGGTGAGTATGTGTACTTTGCAGTGAATAATGTTGTCAGCACATGGCCTAAGTGAACAGGCCGCCATCCATCCACTGCCTGAAACCATCTGTTTTAGTTCCAGTTCCCCTCCTTTTATTTCAACCTTCTTTAACTTTAAACAGTTGGCTTGTTTGTCTGTTTTATCCATATTAGGAATATCTGTCCAAATTGACACCACAGAGCCAAGACATGAAAAAAAAACCCTGATACCTGAACTTTTGGCTCATAGAGAATATTTGGACATCAACAGCATTACTTGAAACTTTGGCTATATCGAATATGGCCAAAGTATAATTATTATTTTTTGCAAACTGTCTTATATAAGTCATGAAGAATGGCTTTCATAAAACAGGAGCCTAGTTAACACATAACACATTGTGTCCTGTTTGTATTAAACACCAAACACTGCCTGCCTAACAGGGCATATTGTCCTACTTACACATGGCATGTTCATGCCTAAAATGTCAGATAAAAATATCTCTCCTCTGAATAAGATCCCATCTTACCTGAGTGCCATCTGCAGGGTGTATGTAGACCAGTGTGTGCTCTGCAGACTCTACCGAGGTATAGGAGTTTCCATCTGCTGTATAAACCACCTGCTGCTGTCCTCTGTCTGCCTGATCCCCACTGTACACTATTTGGGCCACAGTGCCACCTTCAAAATGCACCTGCAACATGTGTATACATATCACAAAAGCTTTGAACCATCTGCAGCAATACTACATCCGATTTGATGAGCAGGAAACATTTATTTAGATGGGTCACTCTTTTCCATAAAAGTAAATGGTGAATTGACGATTTAGCAGCCACCTGTGCCAGCTGACATAAAGTGGGTGTGTGCAAAAGATCAATTGTTAACATGCTTAAATTATTATTATTACACATCTTGCATCTTTTCAGTTTGTATGACTCTGCTGTAGCTGTTCAGACAAATCAAATAAGACGGTGGACCTGTGTGCCGTTGCTTGAGTCACTGTTAACAGTCTGACTCCACACTGCTGAGGGTTCCTGCTTGGTCTCCATGGCAGCAAGGTGCCAGGCCTTTCACCACAACGATAACTTCCCTCCTTAGACAGCCGCGGTGTCTGCAATCCACAGAGATAAGAGGATTTGTGTTATTTTAATTAAAATAACAAAACATAACGATAAATAGAATAGCTAATACAGAAGGGGAGACGCTCATGTCATTGGTAGTTTGACGTCTAAAATCATAGACTAGCATTCAGAATTACATTTCTTGCAGTTTTTTTTTTTCTACAGAAATGTTAATATTGTTAAGTATATTTATGAATGGGTGTCTGTCACACCTTAATCGATGTCATATTATACTTGTTGTATTAGTAGCTGTGAAGCTGCAACAATGGAGTACTGCAGTAGCCACTTTTGGGCTACATGGAAAAAGATACGAGCCCATAGGCCGTTTGAAGCTGAAATTTTGGCTCGCCAGACAGCGTTTCGCTCGGGTGACAGAGCATGCAAGCCAAAATAAAGGCAGCATGTTTCTTCGTGCAAAGAAAGGACACACAAGACTCTCAGCGGGGGTACGAGGGAAAAGGCGGTTTGCCGGCAAGGCCGCCCGGAAAACTGTGTCTAAATACAACCGCACATCGGCACAAAAATCACGGTGAAAAATCATGTCTCGGTAAAGTCATTCAGAAATCTACTTGGTATAATCAATATTAGATTCAATTCCCCCCTATTTTAACCCCGCAGGTTCTCCGTCCCAACCGGACCATACCACAAAAACCAGTGCTGTAGAAACCCGGGCATATACTGCACTGCTACATTAGCATTACGCTCATATAGTCCCAATGTAAGGCCGCACTTTGAGACAAACATAACTTGTCAAGCTGAATGACATGGACCACATTTTACATTTTTTAGGAACATTGGTTTTGAAGCGCTAAGGGCCTGAATTATTTGGGTAGACCCACCCGTCCCCCATTTCTAGTTGAGTCCAGCCCTTCAAGTCTACTGTGAACAAGGAAGAACAGGCTCCATTTTGGGTGGGACTAACAACAACGGCTACATCTGAAGAGACCTACAGAAAAAAAATACATTTTGTACCGATTTAGCTACGCTTAAACAATCCGCACATTTAATGTACAGTAACGGAGAGACTACGAAGCGATCGAGCTACAGAACGGGTCGTTAATCAGTCCCGGGTTTTCTTTAATTTTCTGGAAAACGTACAAGTTGTTCTTACCTCAGAATGGTAGCTGCAGAGATGGCCGCATTGCATATATTAACATAATCTGCCTGGTAACTCGCAAGCTCGTGGTTTCTGATTGGCAGTTAGTTACTTAAGAACAGGCGGGTGTGTTAGTTTATGACGTTATTTTAACAAAATGTTTTTTGTATTCAGAGGACATATAAATTATTTTAAAATAAACACTGATGTTATAGTTGTAACTTCCTTTCGTTCTAGTTATAACATTTCAGTTTTAGCAGTTCATTTACAGCCAATCAAAAAATTATACCCTGTGGTCATCCAATTATATTTAATCACATCTACAGAGGCGATTCGCAACCTTTCAAAGTTGTGGTAACATTTTTACCACATCCATATGTGGAATATACAAATAAATCTCTTTATTTCTACATATAAATATTTTTTATGTCTATTAAAGAGTGGAGTTGTGACTTAAATACCACTGGAAGCACTACTGATCGATTCCCTGTCGTGGACGCGTAGAAAGTAACGATCATCAAGTCAATTTAGCTGTAATACAGATTTATTTCCGGTACTTCCGGTTGTTACTGTTTTGGCCTGAAAAGGTCCGAAGTCCACCTGCAACAGCGTATCTTTTCTATGTGCTAATTCTTATTAGTTGTAATACTTAGTTTCACACAATTCTATTACTAATGTCTGAGTGTCTTTTGAAGCTGATTACCGGAACAATGAAATGCCTGTTTTTCTTGCAGTGATGTTGCAGAATCAGAATACTTTATTCATTCCTACGTAAGTTATGTGATTACAGTTGCTGCAAAACAATAAGAACAGTAACAGATTAAATGAAGTTTAATAATACAATATAGTACAAAGTTAAATAATAATAAAAGAAATAGCTCTAATATATATAAGTAGCTCAATTATAAATATCCAGAATATTACAGGGATTGAATATGTATATTGCTCTTATAGTTGTAATGCTAGTGCCCTTAGATCTCCACTAGAGAGAGCCAAATACTCCTGATAAAGGTTTTTCATGTTTATCTCGCTTTTAATGCAGTATTAAAATTATTTATTCTAGTATGATACTACTGGGTTTGCGATCCAGTAACGTTTGTAACCTTCAAGAAATTAGGCCACAGTGGTTGCTTTGTTTGATTGCTATAAAAGTAGATTTGCCATCACTTCAATCAAGTGCAATATAAACAATCATTGATTCTTGCACTTCAGTCTATGCTCAATCACCCACCATTTGTCATTTCCTGTTATTTTTTGTTTGTTTGTTTTACAAAACCATTAAGAGAACTTTGAGTGTTTGAACAGAAGGCCATCCATAATTGTGAAATGCAGCAATTTAGGAAAGACTTGAGCTCCTCATTCAGATAACAGCCTGGAGTAAGTATATGAGCAAGATTGTCAGTGGAATAACCTCACTGCAGAAAAATATTACGACTTTGCCTTTTATGGTGGAGCCGCTGCACAGAATAGACTGTAAAAGATTGTGTGTTTTGAAGAGCATTCAAATGACTTTTATTGAGGAAAACCATCTCGTACCTATTCGAAAAAGTACAGCAACAGGGAGACTGGCTAGAACTGATCTGAAGCAAGAAACTTCAAGATGAGTTTCTCACTGTCCTCAAGTGGTTTGGCTGAAACCCAGACTGAAACACTGAGTATCTGTGAATAAACCTGGTGATGCTTCCTAGTATGCTTAAGAGAATCTGCTAACAAGAATGAGAAATCATCTAAATCAAGGGTGTCAAACATAAAGCCCGGTGGCCAGAACGGAATCCAATTTAGCCCACTAGGTTGGCTTTAGGAAATGTGAAGCAAGGCATAAATGTTTAACTTTTAACTGTATTTTCATAAGTTTTACAGCTTTGGCTTCTGACAAACACTTCCCTCATTGCCATTCATACTATCCCAAAGTAAATAAGTAATATATAAACAGGGAAATCACAGAAAACTTCCTGTTTTTTCACATCTGTTATTTATATATATATATATATATTCACTGGTTCAGGCCACTTAAAATCAAAGTGTATGTGACCCACAGTATGAAATGAGTTTGACATCCATGATCTAAATCTTACTTGTAATGTCTACCCAGGAAGTTATAATGACTGCTAGATTGACTTCATGGGTCTGATTATATTTGACATCAAGTCCACAACACAAACCCACTAGATCCTGCTGATTTCATGTAATGAATGAGTACTAAATACTTAACTGGGGGAAACTGACACTTCGTTGTGAGTTTGGTTACTTCATACTGAGACAATTCCTTAAACCTCTGAAATGTAACTCCACAGTTCACGTGGGATTTTGAATGCCTTCAGATAACTAATTAATTAACAGGTAGCATTACATTCAAGTGAACTTATTTTATACAGCCAAAGCAATTTTTTATTAAATAAATAATTTTAAAACAACAACAACAAAGTAAACATGTCATTTGTTGCATTCTCATTGGACTATATTAACTGGCAAGCCGAAACAGGAAATTAATTATCTCTCTTTTTTTCTGGATGTATTTTTACTCAGGTATCTGGGGATCAAACTGACACATACCAAAATTAATCTAAACATATGCAAATTAGAATTGCTCTGACACATCTAACAACTGATGTTATAAAAATTAATAACCGAGCCGTGCATGCTGCCTGGAGCAAAAATCAAATTTACATGAGGCTTTTTTCAGTAAACCATCAGAGAGAAATAGAACTGACACTCTAGTAAAACAAACTCAAGTCACAAAACACCCAAGCTGCATGTGTGTGCGACTGTGTGTTTATAATTACCTTATTTAAACAAAGAAAATCTAATTTTCTTCTGTGATGTTATGTTCAAAACTGAGGCATGCTGCTCACATCATTTGTATGTTTGTATACAAATACTATGAACAAGACAAGTATCAACGGGTATCGTTTTAGTGAAAAGTGCTTTTCCCTGAACATGTTCTGTTTAGCTAACAGCCTAAATGAGTAAGTTTTGCCAAATGGACCGTTGAGGAAAGACAGAGATGCCCAAAAGAATCCTGAAAGCTTCTTCAGAGCTTTCAGGTTGAACTTCTCCATAGACCTGGCATCCAGACCTCCACATGTACAAGACTGTTTATTTGTTTGCCATATGATGATGTACTCCTAGCCATGCTCTCTTCCAGCTTCAGTCCCATTCACAACATTACAGCATAACCTTTCTGATTTAAAAAGCTAAAAGAGAAAGCTAAACAAACTAAAGTGATGTTCTTAAATTAGAAATCTAACTGGAAAACTGAACCTTTCATGTATTACTACAGTTCAAGGTTCTGAGATTGAGTTAGTATCTCAGTACAAGTACTCTGAAATTACAATTGATGACTCACTATTGTTTACACCTCACATTGAGCAGCTGGTCAAGAAATATAAACTGAAACTTGGGTTTTACTTTAGAAGAAAGTCCTGTTTCTCATTTGAGGCAAGACAGAGCGTTGTAGTTTCCACGTTTATTATTGGACTTGATTACAGTGATGTTACTTATATGCATGTGTCCAGGGAAGACCTACATATGCTAGTTTCCGTCTATCAAGCGCACTGAGGTTCGTTACAAGTTTTAAAACTCTTATTCACCGCTGAACATTGTATGCATGGGTTGGGTGGATTCAACCACTGGGATATTCTTATCTATAAGGTTATTGTTGGTTTGCTCCTAATTTATTTATACACTTATATTCATCAAAATGTGTGGGAGGTCTTAGGTCCTAAGAGTTATTCATTTTATCTGTTTCAAAGGTTTGCAAATTATATATGCATTATATACACCGTATATATGTGTAGTATTGTTGCATTGTTTTCTTTTAGTTAAGTATGTAAAAGCTTATTCCACTAATCTGTTAAAAATATTAAATCATTGGCATCAGTATGTCAGTAAATGTGTGTAAAAGAATGTGTGTAGAGATTATGTCAAATTATTATTATTATTATTATTATTATGTAAACATTTTAAAGCCAACTGTACTCCACATTTGTGGTGCAGTAATAGTAATGCAAACCTGAAGATTCAGATGGGTTAAAATTATGCTTCGGGATTCTGCTCAAGCTTTTAAGATGAATAAAGTACAAGCCAAGTGGTTGTGACCAGTAATGCTGCTACCTTTCATGTTGTGTTCATAAATTTTATGTATACATTTATTATTATAAAAATGCAGCGGTACTGACTTTAAGTGACACATGAAAAAGAAACTCGCCCATATTCCTCGTTTCCGGAAACGTTGGCACAAAAGCTCACTGTCTGAAAATAAGTTCGTCTTTAAGTGAAGAAGTCTTATAGCCCACAGCTTACTGCAGATAAATATAGTTAGGTATATTTCATTTAGTAAATGACATTATTCCTCCAATAAGTGTCCCAATATTTTTGCGTCAGCTGTTAATTCTAATGTGCTTTATATTTTTGGGTGGATGGTGTTTGCGCGCTAGCCGCCTGATGGCGCAGTGCGCACTGCTCTGGATCAGAGGAACCAGGGGAGGGAGGAGGCAGCAGGGGCAGATCAGCCGCGCCACAGACACACAATCCACATTTCCAGAGGAGAGCGACAGTCAGCCCCCCCTCCAACGTTTTCTGTCGAGCTCGGGTAACAAAACAAGCGAAGCAGGACTCGTCTCGCTCGTCGGAGTCTGATCATCAGATTGTTCCCTGGACTTGATTTGGTCTTTATTCTCTCGGAGGTCACCTTACAGAAATAGCTCACAGGATATAAGTTATTTACAGTAGCATTATCCGAGATCCTGGAAGATGGGTTCGGTCCCAGCGATATCTGTCCTTATTTTGGGCATTGTGGTTCCAACGTTGGCCGGCTACATTGAGGTATGTGAGAAGAAATGTTTCCTGATTTACTGTGTAGGCCTACCAGGTTAGTCTAAGATCCAAAGACCAATGTGGTAGCCTCAAGCAAAAGCTGATTATTTTGCCCTGTCCTCGCATGAGATACTTACGGCTAAGCTTTGCCGATCTTCTAATGAATACACTATGTTACCTTGGTTGATGTGAAATATACTGATAAGACTTTTTCTCTTCCACACTCGGATTCCCACAGGTAGCGGAATGAATTCAGCAGGGAGGAAAGGGTTTATGAAATTTTTGTTACCTGCTTTTTTTATAGTTGCAAATGCTTCGCCTTGTGTTCATACATATTAAAACTACTTAAATATTACTCAGTTTACTTCCTTTACTTCATTCTGATGCACTGATTGCAGTTTATTGGCGAGTTGACCAGCGTGGGGCTCAAATGTCCTATAACGAGAACTATAGCAGGATTTGGTGCAGAGATCAAACGAAAGACAATTGGTGCTTAGTCAGGCATTTAGGGAAACATAGAACCTCTGCACTGGATCACACACAGTCATGCAGCCTGCTGTACGTCATGAATGTATAGACGATATTACAGAAAAGGGAATCCTTTTACCTATGCAGTCTATTTTAATTGTAGCTTTTCCTGTGTCAACAGGATGTCCACCTTTTATAGCAGACTTGAGTTCGTGCTCTATAGAGTGGATAATATATTTAGAAGCACTGAATTACCTCTCAGTAGTTGATATGTTTGACACAAATGGTCCAATTGTTGGTCTCCTTGTTCAAGCACTCACGCTCTCACACTTGCACACTTATCTACGTGATGTCCTATTTTCCTGCTGGCTCACCAAAACTGTGATGCCTGCAGTGTCAGACGTGTGTGTCAGTGGATAACAATGCACCCATTTTCACAGCAAACAGCCCCACCACCCTCCTCCCCCTCAGAGGTTAAGCATAAGTATTGCTGCTTACTGTGGAAGCAACCATGACAAAACATTTTAACGAGTTATCTTTTCCTGGCACTTGTATTTAGCAGGGAATGTTTCTCTCTCCTGTATTTGCGACCCAAAAAAAAAAACCTCGGCCATTTTGAGGCAGTATTGGCTGGCATTGTGTGTGGGGAAATAATGGTTATTATGTCCCCAACAAAATCTATGCTGCTGCACACTCTACAAAGACCTCTCCCCTCTGCAATGATTGCCTCCTCAGTCAGCCTTACTAACCACACGGACGTGCTGATCGATACAGGACAGACTCTCCTGAGATGATTAATGGATGAAATCAGTGAATTTCCTGATCAGTCACCCAGATTAAATTCAGAAATTTATGGAAGCTGCTCTGCATCTTGACTGTAATGCACATGCTGAGGATTCCTGTGGTTTAATCGATGGGTGTCCTGGAGGACGGGCCTTTTTTCTTTGTTGGATTATTGCAGTAAAACACTGCATGGACAGAATATGGATATTCATATTTGTTTTTGCACCTGCCTTCTTTGCAAATACACTTTCTTCACAAAGAAAAAGATTTGATATTGAACCAAACTATGCTGCTGTTAGGTAAAACAGAAATAAAAATGCCTTAGAGCTGAAGAAATAAGATGACAAACCCCAAGGGATAAATATTTTACAATGTATTTATTCAATTTATGATCTGACTATTCAGGATCAACATCAGCTCACAGCTCAATTTATTAAGGTAAAATACATATTCACAAAGGTTAGCTTTTTTCTAAGAATTGAGTTGAACACTGAGGTGTATCTAAACAGACACAATAATGAAGTCAAGCTGTTTTGCCCTTTCAATATAAATATCAGTAGTTTGAACCAAGCAGTCATCTTCCTCCTTTTCACCGCTGCTTTTGTTTGCTAGTGGAGTCGCTGGTGTGTGGAGATTGGGCAATGCTAATGAGGTTGTGGACGCACAGCTAAGGTAGCTGAAGCCACTGAGAGCTTCTAAGAATCACTCACTGTTGCTCAGACATGGTTGTTGGCCCTCTCACTCAATACTCACCTTCCATTGTTCCTCATTTCTTTTCCGTTGTGATTGTCAAGCTTCTAAGAATCACACTGACCATTTGTCAGACATGGTTTTCCCCTTTTATCCAGTATTCACCTTCCGTTGTTCCTCATTTTGTTTCTGCTGTGATTGCCAAACTGCTCTCTCGTTTTGTAATTCCGCCTTTTTCGTGTTTCGGGAGTAGCCTGCTGACTTCAGCTGTGCAAACAGTTTAGTTTTGTTGAATACCTGTGAGAGTGGCAGATTGTGAGCTTTTGTTTCTTCAGCTGTAGGTTAGCTTTCTCATCTGGCCATCTCTGTATTGCAGGGTTTACTGCAGTGAGGTTTGTTTTTTTGTGTGTGTGTGTGTTTTGTTTTGTTTTTTGACCGTTTCATTTCAGATCCAAAAAACAAGAATCTGGGTTTTTATTTAAATTTCACTCACTTGTGGAGAATCATGAGTGAACAGCTGCATCTTTTCTGGAGATAATTTGGAAATGAGAAGCAGGTTTACCCAGAGAATTACATCACACACAGGCATTCGCCAATATAGCTCCCACTGGATTAATAGAATACAGAATATCAGGAACAGCTATTACATTCAGTACATTTTATTCTCTACTTACTTAGCAAACAGTGATTATCACAACGCACACAGTGTAAAATGTAGTGTTATGCAACACCACATCACATTTTTGTGCCTGTCATTAAAAAATGTTAGTGTTTCCTTCCAGCTGGCCTGTAGCATCAGATACATCATCATGTTTCTAAGCTCAAGGCAAGACAGAACTTGTATGGAAGAGACAGCAGTGCTAACTCATGCTAGTAGAGTGACTTTGGCAAAACTCTGTTTACAAACATGCATTAGTCAGAATAGCCTTAGAGGAATGGACGAGCAGAGGTAATCGAGAGAAGATTTTTTCCTCTTTCAACAATATTTTCTCATAAGCCAAAGCCTGTGTGCGTGCTTATAGGCAAGCTGATATTAAAGTGTGCTTTCAAGTGTATTTGCTCTGGATATGGGCTGATAGTGAACAATTGCATGTGAATGACTGCCCCCACTTGGTTGTGATTGTTGGGGCGGGAGCTATGGAGCTGTCTGTTAGCAGGCTTGAATGATTTCCTATGAAGGCCTTTTGTGTGTCCTTGAATAGCCTGAGACAACCCAGGGTGTCCTTACCATACAGAGGGGATCTCGATGCCCAGCAGAAATAAGGACAAAGACTGCTGGCAATGTTTTATCTGGGAGCATTTGCATTTGATAATGATCTGTCAATATAACATAGTGGGTGGTGGAGCACAGTTAAAGCCTTCCATAGGCTGGTGCTTTTCTTTGCTCTGTAAGCTGTAAAGATTGCCTTTTTGACCTCCACGTTCAGCCATGTCAGTCAAGGTGAAGGCGGTGACATGTGCTCCATCAGCAGAGCATCAGCCTCACCCGCCCTTGAATTTGTAGATTAGCACCTAAAACCTTGCTTTCAATTGTTGGGACAGCCCCGTATCCCAAGAATCCTCTTAGTGACAAGAAACACTGGGTGCTTATAGATCTGCAAAGGGAACGGTACTAATCCCAGAAACCCTGTCCCAACACACACTCATACGCTCACTGATTTCACTCGCCCACACAGTGAGACCCTCATTTCCACACCCTGCAGAGGCAAACTGACTTCAAAGTGGCACAGAAAACAGTGAGTCACCTGTGTGTAATATCAGTGGCGTTCGCTCAACACTGAAGTCTGCTCTATGGCTAACAGTAGGAAGGTATGTCTGATTGAATCTAAGCCCTTAATCTCTAACCTTTCATTTCCTCAAAGATACCTTCCTGCCACTCGGTTCATCTAGACTTTTCTGTCTCCGTCTGTCTCTCCGTCTTTCTTTTCACTGCCTGATTCTTGGCTGATTCTTCCTCCAAGCTTGTGCATGTCTCCTGGAGCGATTCCATCGACAGACACACTCGCGGCTCATCCCGAGGATTTAAATAGAGAGGCCTCATCAGGCGAGCCTTGTTCTCACGATGCCAGGCTTTGTCTCCGAGGCTCTGCGTGCGCCCTAATTATCCAAAGTGAGCAGAGTTGTCTTTTTTTCTTTTTTGCAACTGGAAATGTGTCTGCGTGTGGGTGTGTGTTTGTGCACCCGAGTCCTCTTGCAGCTCTGCTCATCACATATTTAGTCAGTTTTTCTCGGTGAGAGATCCTGGGCGATGGGGACTTGGCTCGGAGTCAGTGGGTTCAAATCAAGACACCCATGGCTGCACATCACTTAAGTTGCATCAGGCCCTCTGCCATATGTAGGACAATCTGCACAGCCATAACAATCTACCCCATGTATATGCAGCCAAGGTGAACGGCACTACACCTGTGTCTGTGTATTCTCAACAATAGCCTGGCTCAGCACAGATGCCAAGATGTCAGTTTGTATGCCACAGTGCTCAGGAATGCATAGCCTGAAGTCCAAAGGCCTCACTTTATTGTGCTGTGAGCAGCTCTGTTCCTGTGATAGCACTGAAAGTAACTATACACTGTGGCGAGTTCAGCAGACAAACACATGCCTTTTAATCCGTTTTAAAGGAGCCCTGCCATTTCGGACTTTATTTTTTAATGTAGTTTCTGTTTGACAAAGAGAAGTCAGTCAGTGTGGGCTGGATAAACCCTGTCAACCCCCTACTCGGTTTGAACGTGGGTTTGTGTGTGTTTGTGTCCCCGTAGCTCAGTGAGTCACTCTTGCTGCTTGAAATTTTCTTCCCATGAATAAAATATCTGGTGTGCTATCTATGAGTTACAGTGCACTCGTGTCTGTGCTTATGGCCCCACCTGTCTCACCCTTAGTCCCTGCTTGTCCATATGAGAGGAGGACTTTGTCTACTGTCCCCTCCCCTCGCTCCTGGTCTTATTCAGGTGTGCAGATCAGTGAGTCATGTGCAGGCGCGAGCGAGGCCTCTGCACTGATTTGTCTGGGTTTTTTTTTCCTCTTTTCTTTTCTTTTTTTACTTGCACACAGTGGGATAAGATAGAGGCAGGCAGCAAAGAATCAAAGAGCCAGTTTAACTGTGTGCCAGGCATTGTTTCCTGCTGTTTGCATGTTCATTTGCATCACAACATGTAAAAGCAAAAATTACTCAAGGGGTGTGTTTTTTGTTTTTGTTTTGTTTGTTTTGTTTTTTTCTGCCCCCCCCCCCTCCTCAATCTGTTTGAACCCATCTTCAACTGTGTTTTGTTTCTTGGCAAACAAGAGGAGTGAAATCAGACCTAGTTTTCCAAACTTCAATCATAATTGATGTCTTTTCTTGGATGCCATTTTTTGTTTCTTTATTTGTGTGTGAGAGAGCTTGTGGGCTGGTCTGTTTTTCTTTTTTTGTGTGTGGCTATATTTGTGTCTGTCATTATTTTCCACGGTGTGTGCTTGCAGCATGCTGGGAGGTCATATCTTTTGGTGTGTTGTGTCTTGGTGTCGCATTGAACGTGCTTTGGGGCATGATGGGGATGATCACAGACACAGTGACTGCTCTGTTGTTGTTTTGGGATGGCTTGGGTCCCATTTGATAAGGTTTTTCTCTTAACTTAAACTGCATGCACAGGTATAAGCACAGAGTGCCTTTTTTTGATTGGTTAATGGGGGAAAGGTGGTAGTCTTGTCTTGATAAGCAGGCTGAATGACTGGCAAGCTATTTTGCTGCCATAGTGCTCTGTTTTGCTGAGAGCACTGCACAAATGCTCCACCCGCTGCCAGGGAAAACAGAGCATGCTAGTTCCAGCTCCCTCCCTGTCCGTCTTCCTGCTTACTGGGCTTCCTACATATCTCTTCCCACTTTGCTTCTGTGCCTGTAGTAGAAATGCTATCATCCAAATTGAAACCAAGGACAGCACAGACTTCATCCTTTTCTTTTATCCTTTTTTTGCCCCCTCCCCTCCTCTGTGTGTGTAAAGAGATGAAAATGTCAGAACAGTAAGAGATAGAAGCATTGCAGTGTAACTATATACCCCCAGAGAGAGGCCTGCTTCGGGTGCTACTGCTTCTGCTGCCGCCGTCGCCATCGCTGGTACTCGAGCTTTGTGACGGCCCTGTTAGCAACCAGTCTGATATAGCACTTTCTCAAGGAGAATGTGGCCAAGGACAAACAGCAGCCCTGTAGGATGCTCCCCTGGGGACTAAGACATAACAAGGGAAGATTGTACCCATAAAAGAGAGAAGGTGAAAAGGGAAAACCTGGCATTGAAGCATGAGATGTATTTTTTCCTTTGATCGAATACAGAAAAACATTTTTCCTTTGAGTTTTGCGCCCCCATAATTATGTGTTCTGCTCCTATATTCATGCACTGCAATTAATTCAGTAATGGTTCTTCATGCATGGTGGAGAGCTACAGGCTGCCGATCCCCTCCCTGCCCTGACAATGGGAATAAATGATATATTTTTGTGTGTTTGTATAGATTAAGGACAGGCTAAAACATGGGAATGTAGTGTAGTTTGGAAATAAGGGATATTTACATTTAAATATTTTTAGGAATATGTTTATTTTACAGGGTCAGGTAGGCAAAAGGACAGACTTGTGAATGGGGATTATTTTTCAGTGTTTTTCAATTTTCATTTTGAACGAATTGACCTTGTCTTTACAAATCATATTTCTTTCACAATGCCCTAATACAGAGGTCGGCAACCTGCGGCTCTTTAGTCCTTATAGTGCGGCTCCGCGTGGTTTGGGAAAATAAATCTGAAGTGTATTTTATTTATGTTAGTTATTTTTTAACTTGTAGTTCTAAATTGGAAGATTATTGTAATATTGAAATATAAAAATAAAATTGTATTCTATTATTGTTTTCATCGCTCAAAATAAGCGTCACGCTCGCGGAAGCCGGTATACCCGGCGAAACGCCATGCCTTTATCGAGACTTTCAACCCCAGGTAGGCCAGTTACGGATCTTCGGATCCACATTATGTCAGCAGCTGTTCTCCACCGTGAACTATGTTAAAAACAAACACCGCTCACGCCTCACAGATGACAGCTTACAGTCCTGCGTAAAGATGAAAGTGACTTCGTACAGCCCGATTTGCAGACGCTGTGCGCAGAGGTTCAGGAACAGAAGTGTCGTTGTAAACATATCACGGCAGACCCGACGATGTTTGCATGAACATGCTTTTCAGCATCTCTTTATTGACCACTTTTCACACACGGTTGCTGTACGCATACAGCCGGCTGTAGCTTTGCAGCTCACAGCCCGACACATACCAACACAACAGCATAGATAGCACAGACGTTAAGGCGGCGAGGCGTGATTGCGGGTGCCGCTCAGGTGCGTCCGTCTCCCCTGCAGCGGCGCTGCCGACCACGCCCCGCCACAACAGTTTTTGTTTGGATCATTTTAGTTCAGCTGGATGTCTTTCCTTTTGTTCTTTAGGAGTTCAAAATGTGTTAATTACATAAATAAAATGTAATTTTCTCTGTAGCACTTCATGGATTTCATAAGCAACACACCTTAGTTGTTCACACAAAGCATAAAGGTAAAAAAACAATATATACAGTGTTATCTTCATTTTAGATGTCAAAAAGTATTTGCGGCTCCCAGTGTTTTCTTTTGCGTGGAAACCTGGTCCAAATGGCTCTTTGGGTGTTAAAGGTTGCTGACCCCTGCCCTAATAAGATGCCTGTTCTGTCAAGCAGTATTCTAGTTTATTTATAATTAAACACAGAAAAGCAGCAGATCCTCATGTTGGTGAAGCTGGCCTTTTTAAACTAAAATTTGCAGTTCGTATTCTGTTGGTAAGTTACTCAATTAATCAGCAAATTGTTCCTGCACTGAAAAGTCCCCTGAGCCTATTCATTGCTGCTCACAGTGTGTGTTACTGGGTATTGCTGCATGCTCTGGGCTTGATTTTTAGGAAGTATACTTAGCATTCGGTACCCAACTTGCATCCAGCCAGATCTGATATTAGCCAAGCTTTGACCCTCTTATTATCCTGGTAGTATTTGTCTTTTTAATTCTCCAACCAATGACCAGTATAGGTTTCCATTATCTGTTACAAGAGTTACTATCAGCCCACTGCGAAATGACTCTTGAAGCAACAATGACTGCGCATCAAGCCGTGAATTTAGAAGTGCTGTCAGATCACAAGTTGGAGGACTTTTGTTTGACATTATGTGTAAATTAAATTTTTTTTGTTAGAGCCATTTCAATTTTATGCATTTCTGGCCTGAAATGGGACTTTTTTTCTTTTTCATTACAAAACTGCAGTTAATGAATGCTTCTGCTGCACACCTCAATCAGCCATTTTGATCTGAGATAAATCCCAATCAAGCTCTCTAGAGAATTCCATTAGTTTGATGAGATATGAATATGGCTCCGAGCAGAAATCTGAAATAGTCTGCTGTTTTCAGACAAACCCATTAAAAGTCATTTGATCTTCTGCAGCTAATTATAGAGCCTTGTGAGCTGCTAGCTGCCTTCAGCAAACTCCACCTCCTCCATTCCCCACCTTCCCTCCAACCACTCCCCTCAGTGTTCATCACATCCCATCCTTATGTTTCATATTTAGAATCAGTGCGCTATTATTGAGGTGCTTGGAGCTGACAGGCAGGCTCTGCGGCCCAGTCATGTGAGGGCAAAGGGATTTGTCAGCCTCATACTATTTGTCATTGTGCTGATTTAGCTTTGGGATCTCACCCAGACAAGTAGCAGGATACCGCAGCAGGGTTTGACGGGCCGTACACTGCAGGGAAAGGAACAGGAGGTGGCAAAGCAAGGTCAGACAGTTGACAAAAAGCGAGTAGTAGACAGGCTTGGAGATGGATGCTCCTGCTGTGAAGTATGTGCCTTCTCTATAGGGACATGACTGATTAGCTTTTGGCCTCAGCACGTCTCACTAGAGTTATAATCTTCACTAGTCTGATTGAAATCCCTTTGCTCTCCCCCTGCTGAGAGGCCGAGGGAGGGCAGAGCAGAGCTTAATGACAGATAAGCATATCTATATTACATCCATCATGTTCCCCTGGTAAAGATGGCCTCCCTTGCATTGCCTGGAGCTGCGCAGGCTAATACAGACGTGTGGGCTGTGTCTCTGCTCCACTGCTCAGGATCTGCAGGGGAGTAGGAGAGGCAGGGAGCTCTGCAATCAGAGCACAGATTCATTTAAAGTCAGCTTGGGTGGTCATGGGAGAGTGACACTGCATGCCGCGGCCAAAGTCAAACTCAGTCGCCATCCATAGCATGCCTCCAAATAGCATGAGTTAGAGAGAAAAACAATACAACTTCAGTAAGTGACGAAAAATGAATTTAATATAAAATGTAGGACTTTTAATATTTTCTTTCTCTTGAAAATCCATTTTAACATGAAATCCTCAGGGCTTATGGTACATGTAAATTTGTAATATGAGAATGATGAAGGCTGTCTCGCAGTTCATTGATGATAATGTTCCTGTGAGTAAGATTCAGACTGCTGGTCTGTCAGTGCTCCACATTTGGGAAAATGAACATTTGATATTTTGTATGATAAAATGACTTCATTTGAAAAGTTGTATTTTGTTCTCTAACTTTTGTGACAAAGTGATGGAGAGGAGTCCAATTAACTCAGATCTGGGATTTGCATTTGAACAGCAGTGCTAAAAGTCACAAACATTAAGCTGGTCAGTCTTCAAATACCTTCTCTGGGTGTCTTCAGGGAAAGTGCTGGAATTTTGTTGGTTGTAAAACCTCTTGGGCTGTTTCATTGTTGTTGACCAGCAACACAACCGCTTTCAGCACCACTGCGCTTGACTAATCAGTGACATTTAGCATAGCCGACCTCTCCCTGAACTTTTCTGATCCTTTAGAAAGCATGGATGTTTTGGGGTGGTTAATCATTTAGACTTTATTTATAACCAGGTTTGTCAGCTGGAAAGGTCTCTTCTCCTGTGGGGGAGCTCCTGTAGTCAAAATGCTACCATTTGCTATTTACTGGATGTCAGAGTAAAACGGGGCAGGCTACTTGACGTTTGCATTTTTCATTTGGTTTCTTAATACTGAACCCCACAATGTTAAAACTGGCTGTGGCATCAGAGTCAAATCCCTGGTATCACTGGACAGGTCAACAACCTTCTCCTCATACACCGTGAATCTGTAAGCTGCTATCATTTCCTGTTGTCACACATTTTGGAAACATTGCTACATGCCCTTGATCTCCTCCTTTCTCCAGCAGTTTTCTGGCTGCACTCCCGCCCCAGGATGGCCTCACCGCAACTCATGGCTGCATTATAGCGAGCGAATGTGATATTTCCATGTTGCCCTTGAAGCTGCTTGCTGTCAAGGTCGGCTCATGCTGAGCACCGTTCCCCCCGCCAGCCCTCTGATTTAGACACTACACTATGTTCTTCCTCTGCTCTCTTCTCTACTGCACCGCACATTTTGGACAAATTGGCTATTTTATGTCTTACTTTGTTCACCAGAACAGTCCGTCCTTGTGCTTCCTTCACCCGGCTCTCCTCTCAATATACTACTCGTCAATTGCACCTCTCACCTCATAGCTGCTTTTTCCTCCTCACTTCCCCAGTTTCTCTTCTGCTTGCTCAACAATTACATGCTCATTAATTGAGGGAGTTCAGGCAGCTGAGAAAGACATCAGTGACAGGGCTGGAGGCCTTGCTGAGGTACCCTGTTACTGGTTCCTTTATTGACAAGTCTGCCTGCCTGTCTGCCAGCCTCCCTGGTTCTGAGGAGCAGCGGTGTGGTGCTGCATGCTGATGAGCATGAAGTCATCCAGCAGAAAAATGAAAAGGCAAGAGTGGGAGTGACGAAAGGAAGGAAGGATGCAAGGTAGGAAGGAAAGATCCAGTTGTGTTTTCACTCAACTTGGAGGACATGAAAAGAAGAGAAGCTAAAGAAAGTGAAGGAGCACAGGTCATTTTTCCAAAATCCCCTCTCCTCAGCATGAGAGATTAGGTGACTATGCTCTAGCAGACGAGAAGGAGGCACACTCCTGTGTCTAATCCTCCCCTTTTAAACTGCTGAGAGTGCAGTACAAAGTAGGGGAAGAGTCTGCATCCACATAAAGTGGCCTGTGGAAAACACAGGCACATAGTTCAAAACAAGCTGAGCCACGTCTAACAGTTGCCTAAGCTCCAAATCTCCCGTGAAGCCACTTCTGGAGTCCTCCCCACCACCTGCTTTTCCGTGCCTGGTTATCACTTTTAACTGAGCTATCGCTTCATAACATGACTTCAAATCCCTCACAAAAAGCCTGCATTAACTCATTAACTTGTCCGCCTTGGTGCCACTAGGCTAACCACACACATGACACTTGCAAACACACAGCCCATCCATGTTTACTCAACTCACTGACTAAAAAGCACTTCCCACACAGGGGCTTTTAATAAATGCGCAGCCGATGGCCAGTTTAATCATGCTAATGTGTATGTTACACCGGACAGCGTGTCGGCTATTTGATCTCCACTGGTTCGCGAGAAAGAGCTGGGAGAAGAATATACAGGGGAGGAAGAATCTGAAGGGAAGGGAAAACATGAGAAAATGGTCAATTTAGCAGTAAGTAACAAGAAGGAAGCAGTTGTGAGGAAAGAAACATTTTTTTTTTTTTGTATAAATCGTATTATTAATGTTGTTATTATTACAACAGAGGAGCCTCCTGTCAAGCCAAGTATATATGCATTCTTTTGACTTAGTGGTGAGGTTAGATGTTATGTCTATTTTAGTCATAAACATCTGGCATAGTGATGTCAAGAATGTAATCCGCTCCAGGACACGTGGATCGTAAGCTGGGATAGAGAGGGCTGAGAGGGTCGCCAGCTCACATGCCTCAAAGAGGGAGTGAGACATACGGACAGAGCGGGAAAAACAGGCCGAGAGGTAAATGTATAGAGATGGCTGAGGGAAGAGGAGATAGGCTAGCAGAGAGTTGTCCAGAGCACTCAAAGTGAAAAGAGATGAAAGGAGGGGGATGAAGGATTGAAGGGATTGCTCATGCTGAGAGCTTTTAGTGGGCAGAAGAGAAGAATGGGTGATTGTGGTGACAGGAGCTCTGCAGAAGAGACACGCATGCTCAGCATACCGCGCAGCTGTGAAGATGCTGCAATAAATTCACCTGAAAATGGACCTCAATCATCGCAGTCCTTGAGTCATTAGGTGCAAAAATGAAAAGCAATTATCTTCTTCCTGGAAGAAATGGTTTAAACTCCGGTACATTACTTATGCAATCATGCACCTGTTTAGCTCGCAGCTAAGCAACAAGCTGTGGGTAAAGCCCTCGGTGTAATTATCACTTGATCGTTGCAGCACCAGACTTATTTCCAGTAATTTCTCTAACTTATTTTAATCCATATGCCCACCTTCTGTGCACAAAACATCAAGGATCTTAGACTTTTCAGCATGTTTTGCTGTTTTTCACAAAATGATAAATTCTTAAATTCAATTACCTATTTTAAAAAAAAAACTCACAGTAAGACTTGTGACTCTTAAGTAGCAATCACCAATTTATAGTCTGGCGCTCTCTTTATTTCCCATTTTAAAGCTATTGTGACAGCTCATTGCTGTGCTTTATGAGCCAGCCCAGGAGAGACGCAGATCAATTTTTCATGATGGATAATTATTGAAATGGTTTTGCGATAGATGGCAGACTCTGTTTTATTCTCTAATAGTAGCATTCTTCAGCCCTGCCTCTGGCCTTCAGCACCTCTTTGTTGCTGTATTCCCTCCCCGACTTCTCTTGACAGTGATTGGACTAACAAGGAAGCTGTAGTCAGCCCCTTGCAATCACTTGACGTGTTTCTTCCCAAATTTGGCAGCATGCACTGCAAATTCTACTCCCCAAGCAGAATCAAAAGAAATTTGCTTCCTTCCTCCATCTACTGCTCCATTCACTGTGCTCGCTGCCTCCCGCTCATCCACCAGAGAAAAACCAATCTGCTCTGTATGTAGCTAATCTAACCAGGTAGGAGGGAAGACCAAATGCAATATTATGATGGTTGTGGATGGTCCTCAGGCAATGTTTGATAGGGCCGGAGAGGTGAACGGGTTGGAGAAATATTCCAGGGAGATGAATGCCGTCTGAAATCTATGTCAAGAGGGGCTGTGGTGGAAATGGCTCTTCATTTCCCTCCTGCTCTGCTCTGCTCGCCTTGCTTCAGCAGCAGCTCCTGCCCTCACAATGAAAGAATAATAAAACACAGGATGCAGCAGGCATCCTCATGTCAGCCATCAGTAACTGAACAAACGGGCATCTGAACAGCAGCTCAGTGTGTCTGACGTGCCACAGATAACAGCTGAGAGAAAGATGGTGTGACCACACAGCACTGACAGCACTCATGTGAGAAAATGTATTACAGGGGAAGCCTGCGTGAAGATTTAAATGGAGAGGAGTGAAAACCTTTTTCCTGTGATGTCAGAGAGTGGACACGTTAATCGTATCAGTGGCCTTTTTTTTTTTTTTTTTTGTCCCTTTGGTTAACCTGTTGGACTCAGGTTATGGATACATGATGCACACTTTGCATGGACTCGTGTTTTTGTCTCTGATACACTCGGACCATCTAACCATACTGTCTAAAGGCAAATTCTACCTTTGTATTAGTTATTAGTTATCAACTCATGTATGGTGTAGAGAGTCAGACTCAGCATTTCCATGAATGTATCGATCATGTTCATGTGTACAGTAAAGAAACAGGTTGATTTGCAGCAATGCACAATGCAGCCCTGTTATCGATTTCAGTTTGCCAGCACAGCTGGGGGTACTAACACTGTGGGCGTTGGCGATAAAAATTTAAAAAACCCACAAAAATTCATTCTGCATTCAGAAGGCCTTTCACCACGGATTCCCAAATGAATGCAGTGATAGGATAAAATCATCACAGCTGTGAGAACTTCTACAAACCCTTGGCAGTATTTTCTAATCTCAGAGGCACTCAAAGTCTTAGATCTGTTTCTTTAGCCATTTTCCCACATGAACACAGACAATATCAGGAGAATGAAGTCAGCACTTTGTCTGAAGTTGTCCTTTCTCACCTGTAGCACAGAGCAGAAGATAGATCGCTGCAAATAGATTTTCACTACTGCAATTACTTTGATTTAGTTGAGAGGGCTCTCTGGAAAGAGCGTGCAGGAGGCAACACACATCATGTCTTCTTGAACCACATGATTAGCTTTAGATAGCTGGCAGGATAACACCACAGAGTTTGACGCTGCTTATATTTCCATCCATCCACCTCCCCATATCCACTTAAGGGTTACAGGAGGGTGGAGCTTACCCCAGCTGCCATAGACCTGAGGAAAATGGACACAGAAACGGGGAAAACCCTGACTGTTTTGCAACCTTATTTCCCACAATCCTTCACCCAACCAGTTGGTGCATTCAAACCCAGGACCTTCTTGCTGTGAGGCTAACCACTATGCCACCATGCTGCCTACTCCCTATATTTATTGATGAAATGATGATGTAAATATCACACGGCTCTTACACTACCTACAATAACATCAGGTAACTCACTATATAAACTCACGTTACCTGCTTGTCCTGTAAACATGCCATTGCAGGCTGGAATCACTTTGAATACCTTATTTGCAATGTAAATGTCACAGAAGCAGGTTTTTACCTGTTTTAATCAGCTTTCTGGTAGAATTCTTTATCAAGCGAATGAACCTTTAAATCTATTTCACCGTTGTAATCCCACTCTGAGCTCACTGTTGTAACACTTCATCGAATGAAATGCAGTCCTAATGAGGATCGTTTCTCTTGACAAAACAACCGACTCTCATCAAGTTTGTGAGTGTTTATTTTCTTTCTCTGAATGAGCTCCATTGGTCAGGGCGAGCCTGCAAGACAAGACCCCACTGGCCCACCAACTGGAGCTGCATATAAATAGCCCAGACGCACCTTCTCCCCAGTGAAAAGACTGGAAGGAAAAAAGTACTTTGCTCTAATTAACAGTGTTTATTTTTTTCTTTCCTCTTGGCCTAGTATCTCTCCACTTCCCTACATTTACATTTACATGGCAGCCTTTTAGTCGGCTCTTGTGTCCACAACCTCTTAAAATGAGACGTAGCATAATTACAAGGTAATGATAACAAGGAGCATACAGTTAGGAGTGCAGAGATGAGAGTGACAGCATGCAGGCAATATTCTTGTGACAATACGGTGATCCTTTAAGAGAGGAGAGGAAAACAAACATGAGTGAAGTAGATGTCAGCCTTCTTTTTTTGTTAGAGCAGTTTATAGCAAGCAAAGGAGGGAAAAAAGAGAGATGGCATTTGTATGATTGAGCAGTGAGAGGCTGCCATGAAGTTCATCTTGAAGAGATGCATTTTCAGGCTTTGACTGAAAATGTGAAGTGACTATGAAGGCCTACTAATAGGGTCCCAGCTGCTTGACAGTGCTACATTTGGAAATGATATTGAGTGACTGTATATATTAGGAAGCTGCAAAAATGGTCAGAGTACCAGCTAAATCTTAAAATTGGCTGCTAAGCATACAGAGTCTGGGTGAAGCAATGTGGTGATGCTTTTGTGAAAGTCAGCCCGCCTGGGATCTTTTTAACTCTGTGAAAAGTTTAAAGCAGACTGCATTCAGACACAATGTGAATTTGAATTTGCTCTCACTTTGATGGCTGAAGCGATTTTGCAGTCATCGGCTTTTCACCACAAAAAGCCAACAGACAAATACTCTGACTTGCAGGTCCTCCATTTTCACACATGTTTGTCCAGACTAATTTAGTTTCATTCCTGTCAGGGAATCGTACATCAGCATGGAAAGATTTAAAAACATTCTCAACTGGAATGAACATCTGGTAAAAGTCAGATCTTTATGTGCATCCAAATATCTTTTTCCAGTTAAATCACCACATTTGTGGGCAGCTTGGAGGTTTGACAGGTGGTGGTAATGATGTTTTTGGTAAAGTTAATGAGCTAGTTATTCTTCCTTATTTGTATTTGCAACAGCCATTTAATTTAAAATACACCCAGTCCCCCCACGATCCTGAATTGGATAAGCAAAAGGTGGGTGGATGTTTGCTAATGTATGTGAATGTAGTCAAACTCAGCCCTGTTTTGCAACCTTATTTCCCATAATCCTTCACCTCTAAATCGTTTCACATATTGCAGAAATAGTATAACCACACTGTAAACTTGAATAAACACTGACTTTCCCACTGATGCTGCAGTTTTACCTAGAAATTTCTTTTTATATGATAAATAGCAGTGCAGTATATTCAGCACCTGACACAATCCTATACAGCTGTTGCATCGCTTCATTTTGAAGTGCTTGAATTATCAAATCCATTTGTATTTACACCTACTTGTGCTCTAAATGAGCTCTCCTCACAGTTTGACTTGCAGTATCTCAACATCATGACCTCTCATGCTAGAACTATAATAAAAACATTGAAAACACTAAAAAAACCAAACCTAAATTCCTACCTTTTGCCTGTTTTGGGTGATTTATTCTTCTTCAGTTACCCAGATGGTGTTGATATGAGTGTTTAGTAATTTATCTGTTGTTGCAGCATCACTGTATCTTGTAACAGTGCTATCATGGGCAACATATTGTGACATCTCTAATTTATAAACTGCTTTTATTCGAGTCAGGATAGTTTGGGATTCATTTGTCTTGATAAATTGATCTTTGTCCCTCTAGCGCTACCTTATACTAAATGTCGAAGATTGATGTGGTTACTATGACATCACCAATTGTTTTTAAGGCTTGGAGTTTTTTGCACTTCCACCCTGGCTTTTTTTAAGCCCCCGATGTTGCCACTTGACCATTACTAATAATAACTAATAACTCAGCTAAGATCAATCACTTCATATGTTGTTTTTTTTACCTCTTGAAGTCACAGTGTATGTGGCATGCAGTTGTCCTGAAACTCTAGCACTGTTTAGTATTTACCTCCCCTGATCAGGATTCCTCCCATAAGTCAAGCCGTGACTCACTGTCTGGTAAGTATTTTAGAAGGAACCAGCAGCAGTTGGTGCAGTATCTGCTTGTGGCATTGCTGAACAGACTGACGCACACTGCCATGGCAATGAGTGCACTTTTTTTTTTTGTTTTGTTCAGGAGAGTCCCGAGCACAGACATAGCTTTGTTTACTGTACGTCTGCTCTGTATATGTGTGAACGCCAGGGAAAATGCGCAAAATCCTATAGAGCTGAGGGTCATTTTCATGTTTGCACACAAGGACAGAGTGTTGCTGAATGCACCAAACGGGGCAGAGCAGCTGTTATTGTTGTGTTATCCCCAGTGCCACTCACTCAGCCTTCACAGCTCTTCTCCCTCTCTGCCACACTGGCTCATATGCCAGTCTCTTGTAACTGTGGCCTCATTCCCTCTTTATCCATTATTTTTTTCTCTTTTTTTTTCCTGAACCACCCTCTTTTGTCTCTGTCCTGTCGTTCTGTCGCTTCTAATGATCTGTCTCCCTGCTTTCTTCTCCTCGCTCTCCCCTGCTCCACTTCTTCAATCTTTCACCCCATCATTTTCTCCCTTCTTTCTCTTTCTCCTTCTTTTCTTCTCTCTTTCCTCTTGCAGACCCAATGTTCGTCTGTGTGAATAGCTGGGATGCTTTTGTAGATCGTTTCCATAGTGACGAGACATTTGAACAAGTCGTTATTCACGTCCGTTTGCTGTAAGCTGGAGAGAGGCCATGTTATCTCCCCCTGACATACAAGCGGACCCGCGCAGCTCAATCACCACAACTGTTAGCCTGTAACCAGCGAAGTGCGCGTGCTTTCGCTGGAGTTTAATTACAAAAGAGTCTCATTGATGTTTATCTCCGTTAATCAAGCATATCCGCCTTACAGAGCAAGAGATCCGAGTTTCAGCTCAAATCTGGCTCGTTTCAGGAACTGTTAACTCTGTTTTAACATAGAACATGTGGAAGATTAACACCAGTGAACACTTTACTTTGCAGTTAAAAAATAACTTTAAAGTGTTTTGCTATAGTCCACAAAATCTTGGAAGTTGAGTACATCTTAGACCCCTCAAAGTTCTTATCAGTATAAAATATGATGTCATCATGTTTCCAAGCAAACACTCACCAATGAGCCATTAAAATGACGCATTTGTAGCAACATATTATTTTAATTTCCCAATAAAAAATAACGTTTATATAGTAGAGCAGTGTTGCAGAAGGAAAACGGCTCTACTATATCAATGTGGTTTTCACACCCATATTTATTTTCTGTTTATTAATGTAACAAATGTGTAGTAACCCCCTATTTTTGCTAATATTTCATATTTTGGAGAGTATCGCACTCTGAACAAAATCACTCATGTTGGTCAAAGAGAAGGGTACACTTTGGTCCTCAGTCCATTGCAGAGCTAAAGGCCAATTTAGAACCTCCAGTAAACCTAGCATGGATGTCTTTGGTCCGTGGGACTAAACCAGAGTTCTCCGAAGATCCACACGTGCACACTCAAACATGAAAACATACACATCCCAGATGCAAAGCTAGCAGCCAGTCGGACTGCTCAAAATCAGAACCTAACAACTGATTTTGTTAACAACCTAACAAGTACCAGAAGGTTCTAAGTTTGAACGTGCTGATCACCTGGGGTTTTTGTGTAGAGTTTGCATGTTGTCTTGTTCCCTGTGTGGGTTTTTTCCTGTGTTCCACTTTCCTCCCACAGTCCAAAGACATGAATGTTATGGTATTCGGTGGCTTTTTGTGGGAATAACCAAGTTTTTTCTTCTTCTTTTTTTTTATTTTTTATAAAGGATCCAATTCGAATTTCAGCAAGATAAAGGTCAGCAAGCACAAAACCGTCATCTAGGCCTTTTTTTTACCCCTCTTTTTTTTTTTTTTTTTTTAAATCTCAACGCACATGAACCACATTTCTTCAACCTACTTTTACTCCTGTCTCACAGTTTAAAAAAAAATACTGGGTTAGGTAGTGATTTTAAACTGACTGTAGATGTGAGTCTGTCTCGGTCTTAACCTTGTGCTGAACATATCCGGGTGGAAAGGCTCAGTCATAGTTGGACAAGCTGTTAGAAAATTGGATTGATGATACATCTTGAGTCAGAAAGGTAAAAATGTCCTTATTGCATCTCACTGAGATCAATCATCCTTTGAACTCTCCTTAATTGATCAACTCATTGTCAAATTTGAATCATTTTCCTGGCTCGAGACATGAAATGCATATGGTTACACGACTGTATTTTTACTCTTTCACACTTTGAAGCAGTCCCACACAGTCTCATTATCAATGGCATGTTCAATCAAGCACAGGTGGAGCATAGAGAATTACTAATAAGCTGACTGTCTTATCTGAGGCTGGGGTTGGGGTTGGTGTGTCATGGATAATTCAAGGGTGTGGTAAGAGTATTTTTCCGCTCCCATGTGACAGTTTGAAGGAGAAGGAAGAGACTTTTCTCTCACGTCCGGTTCAGTCTGGCTGTGAATGATGGGAGGTTAATGAACCATACAGAGGTGACCGCTAGTGATTAGAAGCATTATGTTCGGTCCTCTGTGAAGCATCTCCCTGTCACCTTAAACTCTAACAAACACCGAAAGACACACTCAAGAGCAAAAAAACTTTCCTTGAAAACAGTTGTACTTTAGTTTTTTTGTTTTCAAAGTATTTTTGACTTTTTCAATGTTGAAGAAGAACAAATTGAAATATTTTTCACAAAAATTGTTCTTTTTTTTTCACTCGCTCAAACACATGCAGACTTTGTAGTTGGACAAAAGGATACTCATAGAGGAAGATCACAGTGAGTAATGTTTCTGTGTAAGGAGGAGGAAGCAGAAGTGCAACTTTCACATGTTTAGGTTTTGACTTTAGAGGGGAGAATGTCATTAACTGGAATCAACTGTTCCCTGAAATGCAAATGCATTTTTTGCACTGTTGGTTTGGGGCAGTGACTCATAGGGCATTTCCTTCTAGGGTAGTCTCAGGACACTTTAGATGGTGAAGACAAAAGGCCATTTTGCTCAGACAGAGGAGCCAATTTGCATTGCAGTGAGGGTTTGCCCTTTGGATTCCAATTCTACAAACATGACACCTTTTTCCTTTTGTTATTCAGCTTTTACTGTCTACCCTTTGAGGGTGGGAGGTGGCAGAGGTGTTTGGTCAGTAGGAAAATGTCACTGTCACAGTGCTGCTGAAAGTCTCTCCCCCCCTCTCTCATCTGTTATCTGTTGCTGGTGAGTTGTTTGTGTAGTGATGGTGCCAGTGGCTCACGCCCAGCCTTCCCATGGGCTTCACGACTGGCAGGAATCACAGCTACATTTGTATCCGTGTGTGTGTGTAGGAAATATAAATGTTACGTTCTTAATGAAAGTAGTTAGCTTATATATATATATTGATTTTGATTCCGTGGTTTACACTTCTCATAAAAAACGATTTCCTGTGTTTCTTATTGAATTAAACTTTTGGCAAAACATGACCATAAGACCGAGGGGAAATAGTTGCCAGCTTTTCGGTATAAATAATCAGTAAATTCCAGATAATAAATCAAAGTTTTGTCATTTGTTTTTAATCCCTGAACTGTCACCCACTTCCTGTTAAGTTGTCATATCCATTTTAATAGTGTTTTCCTAATCTCAGACTTACTCCTCATGTATTCAGTTTCCTCTAAGCTGCCAACAGTAATTCCTATAACACATGTCATTATTTCTTTTTTATTGTGATAGTCACCTTACTCCAACACAGTGGGCTCAGGTAAACAGCTTAACCCCCCTTTTCTTTGCACACATTAAGCTCATAATCTAAATAGGCAAAACGTAAGCAGAGGCTGAATGCTCCTCCATACTTCAAATTACTGTCGGCATGAACACGTCTGTGTCCGTTACATTGATTCTTGTCTCGGTCCACAGCGGCACCCAAAGTGAATCGAATGAAGCGCTTTGTTTGGAAAAATATCTGCGTTTATGTCACTGCTGAAATTTCGATCTGTGCAGCATAAGTTGCTCCGTCGATACTTAAACGAGATAAAAATGCCAAAGTCTGTCTCCTTCCTCTTTTCTTCGAGCTAACATTATCCACAGATCCGTCTGTACGAGTGAAATTCTCTGAAAATGTTTTCTTTTCATTAGTCGTGTTCATGGGGGTGTTTTCATGTCTAAATCTGGACACCGAGCAAAGTATTTATTGATCAGTGACTCAAACCACTGCATATTGTTTAAAGGGAAATGAATTATGTTTGCCTTTCAAAGAAAATGCAGTTACAGAAGCAACAAACTAAAGAAACAATAAACAAGCCATACTAACGGCTGTTATAGAAACTAATACAGAAACGTGCTTTAATTGCTCCCCCACACACATTAGCACAATGAAACAATGGCTGCTCAGTCACACATTTTACTGCAAGCAATAAGACATCTCAAATCAATATTACATTTATTATGTTCCTGTATATTGTCCATGTAGGTTTTCCTCCTGTACATGTGAGTGCAGCTTTCTCACTACTGCATATCTTGTTTAAGTATTAAGTCACCAGAGGGAAGGATTATGTGGATTAACGATGCCAGGCATTTCTCTGCAGAGTCACATGGACGCTAAGCATTCTGTGAACATGAGAAATCCTGACTGGTGCCTCGTACTGGAGCTGCTTTTAAAAGGGGGCCAGACTGTGAGAATGGCTTCACCATACCTCTGCCAAAATTAGACCGGTTGCCACCGCTCAGTGAGGCCTGAAAAGTTTATAGAACAGTTGACACTGGAGCTGACTGCAGTGTAGCTGTTTTTATGCACAACATGGGCAGATTACCAGAAACTGTTTATGAGAGAAGCCAGGCTCCACCGTTTATTCGACTGTCTGGTCACGGAGGAAATTTGTGTACAGTTTGTTTTGGCACGTTCAGAGTTTGCACCTCTGTGACTGCTTTGGTGGATCACCTCTGAGGTGCGAACCCTGCTGTTTTGAAGATTATGACTCTTATGTATTCATCTCCCCTTTCCCACTGTTCTCTCAGTGTGTGTCCCGAGCTCACACGCTTTTCATGCATACTGGCCTGACAGGTCAACCTGAGACCACACAACCACACACATACACATAGATTGGATTAGCTTCTTCTGGATTTTGCCCAGATGCTGTGTGGTAGGTCATGTAATAATTGACCCGCACTGGTCCTGCAGGGGCTTACTGAAGCCTCATTAAGGAATGTTTCTTTCTCTTTTCTTTTTTGGGGGGATGTTTTTGTGCCAGCTGTCTTAGCTGCGTCTTCCTTATTCTCTTATTTCTGCACACAATCTGCATTGTTACCGATATTGGGCTTTATTTAGTCCTTTTCAGAGCTTGCATGGAAAATCATTTTCTCCCTTTCATATCAAACAGTGGGAAAATGTCTTCCACAGACTTGATAATGGCCTGAACTTAAATAATCCATCTCAGTAAATGTAAAGCGTTAATCCATTTAGACCGTTTCTGTGACTTGTTGTTATTTCATTTCATGTCATGTCGATTATTTTCAGCATTTCTTGTCATTACATGATAGAAATAGTGGGGCGAAACAGGAAATGTTGGTAAAAAGAGAAGGGAAATGACACAGAGCAAAGAAAATCACCATCAATTATCTTCTAATGACTTATCCTCTGGAGGACAGTTTTTCAGGGCTTTCAGCGAAGACAGTGGATGTCTTTATGTCTTTTCCCATATGCCACAAGTAAGTGCTTATGAATTCAGATACATTTTAAAATGCTACATCATGCATCATTATCAGAAAACACCCGATCATCCTTATTTTCTTCTCCACAGTCCCCGTGAGAGCATGCTTCTGGTCCCAAAATCTTGTCCCTTGCAAATTTATGTTGATTCATCTTTTACAGAGATTTCACTGCACTTAGGTTCAGCATTTACCTTGTAAATATATTATTTTGAAGCAAAAAGAGAATTAGAAGTGTTTCTCTGTTTCTTTATAATTATGTAACAATACAGCAATAAATAAGTCAAATGTGTACACAATGTATAGCAAACAGTGGTTTAATGTAGACTAGATATAGATGCTTTAACTCGCTCATGTTTTACCCTTCAAACGACAAACACTCTGTTTGTGTAGCTTGGTTCTTAGAGGGCCAGGCTCTAATATCTGTGGTATATTTATCTGTTACGGGAATAAAAAGGAGCATTGTTTGTGTGTTCATTCAGTGTTTCATGCGTTACAGCACAACATGCCCTGCCATGTCTTAGCTTGTTTTATGTGGAACTTGGCTCGGCTCTCAGAGCAGACCAATAAAACATGTTTGTGTGTAGGAGGCGGACTGGGAAAGCGGTGGCACACACACTGGTGTGTGTTTGGAGTAAAGAGTGAAAACGAGCTGAATGATCCTCAACCCACACAGCTTTTGACAAGCGCCTGTCTCTCCTGCGTTCACGCCACCTTCTTTATTGCATTACAGTCTGCGTTGACTTGAGAATAATATTTGAAGCTGGGATATAAGCCAATCGGCGCATGTTTCCTGCTGCTGTTTACCCAATTTGCCTGAGCTTTCCTCTGTCTCACCGCCTCTCCCTTTTTCCAGCTTCCACTCCCTCTCGCCGTCTTTTGTCTCCCCTCTCGCTGAGCTTACGCACAGGAGCAGGTGTTCACACTTACACGGTATAACATCTCACGGTGAGTCAGTAATGAGAGATGAGAGGGCTCGATGACTTTTTAGGCGCGGTGGTTTATTTGTCCGTGAGGTGTGTGCCTCAGCAGTTAAAATTACATTCAGATTGTTTTTGCATTTTAGCAGCATAGAGACACACACACACACACACACACACACACACACACACACACAATGGTGGTAACGCATGACAAAGAAAATATTTTGTATCGAAGCATATTTGTGTATGCCAACAAAATCTCAAAAGACAGCATGATTTTCAGTGCAATCCAACGCTCCCGTTTGCTCTTCAAAATATGCTGAAGGCTCAGCTTTTTTAATCCCACTTATTAATCTATTATTTCATGTCTCCAGGCAATCTAATCTGTTTTTTCTGTTTGCATAAAGCCTTCAGGTCTAGCGAGCTGAATTAGCAATAACATTACATGAGGATTTTTTTACACCCTGATCATAAATATCAGCAAAAATAATTGACAGTCAAACGGCTGCTGTACTGTAAAAATTAAAAAATGAAATAGTGGCCTGATCTTCTATTTCATGTTGAATCACATCGAGATTGAAGAACGTAATTAAATATTATTGCATATAACCTCCATTTCGCTGGCCCTCGTGGGTTGACAGAGCACATCGTTCTTGAATGACATAAAGAACTGGAACAATGACACTCCAGTTGTGTGCTTGACTGCTCTGGAAATGACATTCAGATGAGCGACTGTCCAAGGCTGAGTCGCAACCAAACAAAAATTGTCTGTTTCAAAGTTGGACCAAAATGTGCGACATGTTGAATCAAGAACAAAGGAATCTACGTCTCCTGTAGCAGTGTGCATTTCGCCGTGTGTTTTCTAAAGGTGACACGGATAAGACAGGAACCACAAAGGAGCTAGTTTTCTGTGTGTCACTTCTCGCGCTCTCAGACGCCCTCCATTGCACTGCTCTTTGTGCAGGTCTGGCTCCTAAACTGGCATGTGACTGCAGACTTACCACAGTGGTATTAACTGCCTCCACTCTTCCTACAGTGCTATTGTTGTCTTTGAAGAATTAAATATAAAGCGGGAGTCAAAGGGGTGTCGAGACACACCCAACACTTGTTTTTCAACGGCAACCTTGTAGTTGTAGTCAGGCTGTCACTATCCCCTCTACACCTTTCTGCTCCTGAGGCACTCTGAGAAAGCAGGTGGAGAGCAAACAGGCTTTAATTTTTTGTTCAGGTCAATCCTCGCTAGTTGCTGTCTTTTCAACAATTAACAGTTTGTTGGATTTAACGGCGTAAAAATATACATAGTTCACCATGCAAAGTCTACAAAATTTTTCAAATAGAAGAATTTGTTAGGCCAGCAGGTAAATTCAAATTCAAATTCAAATTT
>NW_005187467.1:291497-329921 GCF_000239375.1 Pundamilia nyererei | reverse complement strand
TTGAAAATAAAATAACTGTACAACAAAATACACAATATAGAACTATATAAGAATGTATGAAGAAATATAAATAAATATATACACAATAACAGCAGCATATACACAATAACAGCAGCGTGATTTATTATTTATTATATGTGTGTATAAGTACACAAAGTGGAAGTAAATTCAAAGAAAAGAAAATGTATATAGTATACAGTACTGTATTTGTTTTTGTAAGCCTCTATCTAGCTACAGTTCAATAACTGTAATAATAACCTAAATCTTAGTGTTCAGTTTTTAACCGTTTGAGATTTGCTGCCATTTTATTCCTTGTTTGATTGCCTATTTTAGTTCAGAGAGGGAGTATTGGAGCAGGGTAAAGGCATAATCAGGTAGTCTGTGTGGACGGACATGTTTTGAGGATGTGCTTGTTGCTAAATGTGCACGTGTATACTTATGTAGGTATGTGTTGGGCTGGAGCTTTATTCAGTTGATGTGTGTTTGTCTGTGTGCAAGCAGACTGAGCTCTGGTTAACTCTGCAGCTCATCACGCAGCACAGCCAACTGCTGATTACACAGCACTTGTTTTGTCCTCACTCTACTCTGTTCTGCATCCATTGTCAGCCTGGGAGCCTGCACAGAATTAAACAGAGAGCTTTGTCTAACACGCTGTTACTCAAGCGTTGCTCTTCAGCTGTTTTGTCCTTGGCTCAGTGCTACAGCGGCGACACCTCTGCCCACATCTTCTCTGTGTTGAGAACCCAGCAAATGGTCAGAAATGTGTCGCCGCTCATTGCCTTGATCTCCCTCTGGGGCTGAAGCGTGTTTACTCAGTCTGATGATATTATGACAATCAAGTGGGCATCAGTTCTGTTCCACTCCCTGTCTGGACACTCCCTAGTGTCTGCTTTGGGACAGTTTGGCATGCAGACCTACATCGCTTCACTGATTAATATGAGATGCCTGTGCAGTAGCACCACTAGCATCACGTGAACATTAGCAGGATGTGACTTATTGTTTCAATGAGGAGCCGATGACACGACTGATGCTAAACACACACCGAGCCACATGAAAGTCAATTGTGCAACAGATGACTGCACAGTAGCTTTGAATGTGTCCATTTGATATCATAAGAGCTGTTTAGTTATCAAATGAAGGACATGCATCTGGGTGTTTGTGCTTCCTGCTTGCTTAAAGAGGAACTACAGTATATTGTTTAGGAAATCATAACAGAGAAGAGTATACAAAGATAGCAGAAGCTAACAGTTAAGATCAAAGGGTGTGCAAGTAAACAAAGATGGGGAATGGCGTTAGAAGAACGAAATATTATGGATATATTTCCAGAATATCTTGAAAAACCTGCTTATCTTGTTCTAATATGTCTGCACAGCTGACCTGATGATGCAGAGTGTGTGGATTGTTTACTCTGAAGAATAAATGATCTCTACTTTGTAGAAAGACTTTGGTCCCGGGAGGTCTAGACAATCAAAGCTGTGCCTTCAACTAGGAATGTCCTGGTTTGTGAGGCGTGACGGACTGCAGTTTTTTTCCCCGTCTGATCTCCTGCTCTCTGTGTGAAGCCTCTTAGTTACTCAGTGCACATCAGAGCTAAAAATGTTGTGCACAAATCCAATCAAACCTCCACTTGTTTAACCATCCACCCTGCCAAATATTCCCCAGGTGCAATTAATTTGTCTCCTGTCTGAATCCCTCTGCTCTCTCAGCACTGCAGCAGAGAGTTGGCAGCAGCCAAGACATGCAATACTTCATGTCTTATAAGTTCTGTATTACAGCACATAATCCGAATCTGGTTTATCCGATCAGACTCCATAATGCAGAATGGTGTTTATGAGAGATGGGAGTGGGGCAGACAGCTTCTCAAGTCTGTCAACCAGCTTATTCCCCAGCTTTTATGGGCTTTATGATGACTGAGTGTTTTAACCCTTATTTCTCTCTTTGCTCTTGTCCTTCTGCAGGCACTGGCAGCAAACGCAGGCACAGGGTTTGCCGTGGCCGAGCCACAGGTGGCGATGTTCTGTGGAAAGCTCAACATGCACATCAACATTCAAACCGGCCGCTGGGAACCAGACCCATCTGGGACTAAGAGCTGTGTAAGAACCAAAGAGGGTATACTGCAGTACTGCCAGGAGGTAAGACATTGTGACACAGACACGTCTTTATCCTGTCAGTCTCACAGACTTGATGAAACTCATTTACTACTTAGAACGCTCAGTAGCTTCATGGGTTGTCAGTTCATTAAATTAGATGGCTAGGGATGCAACTGTGTGAAAGTGCAAGAAACGTGTTTGAAGTAACAATTGCAAGGATTTTTATTTTATTATTATTTTTTTGGATAGTTGTTTTTATATGACTGCAATTAATCAAATTTAATTTCAGAACCACTTTCGGCTTTGAATGATTATTAAAGCTAGATAATCGAGATAAAGCAATTATTTTGCTGCGTTCTGTTTTGCAGTAATTGTTTTGCTTTCCTTTCCATTTACCTCTCAATGAATGTGCCAGACCGTGGCATATTTGGTTTCTTTATTTATTTCTAGCAGTTATTTAGTTGTTTAATTTGAATTATAATTAAAGTTCAGAGAAGTTTTAACAAATTAAGCTTTGCCCGTTAAGTAAAGTCTTTGAGTAGTTGTGTTAAACAATCCTGGTCTCAACACTGACCAAAACAATTGTGATGATGACTTTTGTGATAACTGAGCATGACATTACGTTGCCATTTATCCCCCATTTGTGCCATAGAAACAAGGAAATTTTCTTAAATTCATGTATTTTTGAACATATATTTTGTCACATTTTCTTTATACTTTTTATACCTAAATAATAAAATAATAATTTCATCATGTCTGTTTGATTTTAAGAGTTTTCGGGTGGCACATGTGTGATGGCTAAACCTGCAGTCTACTGTGTGCTTTTATTCATTTTTCTTGCTCCATTTAGCAGCTTATTGGTGCTGCTGTCAGGAACTATATTAAATGTCATTTACTGAGAGTTAACTGAGAAGAATACTTTGACATTTTTGGATACACGCCTGTTTTCTGTCTGGTGGGGCGTTAGATGAGAGGATCAAACCGATCTCATGTCTGTACAAAAATAAAAAAGCAGTGAATTGGAAAAAAAAACAAGATATCCGGTTTAATAAGTGAACTTTAGAGCTGCTTTCAGGCAGATTTTTGGACAGAGCCAGGCTATTTTCTTTTTTCAGCCTGCTTGCTAAACTAAGATAACCTGCTCGTGGCAAATGAAAATGGTGTCTGTTCAAAACAGCTGGGTTTGCTTCACAGTAGGTTCACAATGAAATAACAAACTTTTGCACAACTTTAGATTATTAAGTATAAATTATTTGTTGAGGACATTTTAGGTTAGGTGGGTGGCATTGAAGACTAAATTGATGTGTACTGAGGGAAATTAGCTACTGTGGTGAGGGGAAAAGGCAATTTTCATTTCTCTGTGATTTGTCACTAGAGAGGCTATAAGGTGTTATTTACACTATGGTGGGTGGCTTTTAAATTCCCAGATCTTGTGACTGTCATTTTCTCAAGCTGCCTCTAAAACGAAGTTTTACACAACATGGATATCCTCACTCTTATTTACTCAGTACTCCTACTATACCTGCTAACCCAGGAGGCTTCTGGAAATGGTGTCATGGTTTATTATGCAGCCATCCAAGGGAAGAAAAAAAAGCAGGGCTGTACATTTTCAAGCAGCCTATCTCAAAAGCTTCAGTTGCATTTACCAATGACATTTTGTTGGCATTTGGGGAAAGTGTAAATCATATGCTCTTTCACGGATGAACAGATGGCATCTAGAGAGTATAAAGTGTGGATTAAAGGATCCTACTGAAGCTCCACTTATCTCACCTTCTCTCTCTCTTTCACACACATCTACACACGGACACACACGTACACAAATGTACGTTCTCTCAGTGCTTAATATTAATTTGGGTCTTCTTCTTCCTGCAGATGTATCCAGAACTCCAGATTACAAATGTGGTGGAAGCCAACCAGCCCATTCGCATTGAGAACTGGTGCAAGAAAGAGAAGAAAGTGTGCAAAGGGCACGCCCATGTTGTAGTGCCTTACAAATGCTTAGGTAAGCTTGTGCACTTATGAGTGGTTCAAGGGTCGGGAGAAATCACTTAGGTGGTAAATGACCCTTCAAATCTAGATGTTCTTCATTTTCCCCCTTTGTCTGTATTATCCATCAGGGTGGAGAAAGATTAGAGTATGATACATCTTAGCCACAGGCAGAGGTGACATAGAGCAATATTGGAGTCTGATTCAGTTGACTAATTCTGGCCTTGAGCTGCAGATTGAGCAGATCCAGGCTGGATGGGAGCTAATGTGTTTCAGAATGGATGGCTTAGGGCCATGAGCCTTTTATTGCTGGGGAGGCTTGTTGAGCAATAAACCGCAATCTTATCCCCCCCTTCCTCAGACAGTGGCCATAAACTCACACAGACACACAGGGTCAGCAAGAGAGGGATCTGTGAGGAGGCCTACTTTATTACTCCCCATTTCGCCATTCGCCTGCACTGTCATAGACAATGCTCTCTCTCCTCTGTCTCCTGCAGCATCTCTGTAATCAGCAGTGGCAACATGGCTATATTCTGGTTTATTAAATGTCAGATATAGCCCCAGACTATGCAGGCCACATGCCTCTGTGGCCCCTGACTTACAAAAACACAGTACACTCCTGCTACCACTGAGGATTGCAATAAGACAGAAATGGAGTCTTGAAACTCCTCCCTGTATTTGTCCAGCCATGTCAGGAAGAAAAAACATCTTCCTTCATGCTGCTAACACTTTCCGGCATTCTTCCTCTGTCCAAAGGCCTCTTGCTGATTGAGTTGTGCCGCTTTCCGGGATGAAAAAGCCATTAGCACTTGCACTGGACTGTGAAATAGGCTACCATTCAAGAGCATTTTTGGCAAATGCAGAGAGGTGGTTTTGGGGTACTCCATGGGACAGCAAACACACATCCAGAGCGGCTACTTGGTGGCTGAGACGTGAATACAGATGAGAGATTTAGAGGCGGAATCATTTTCCAAAATTTCACTATGGCTTCCTCTCATCTGACATCCAGAGGCGACAATACTTAATAGGACTGTACTTTCACTACAGCTGACTGTTGCACCTGACCTCTTTAAGCATAGTTCAACAGCAGTGAAACGACTGCCATTTGATTAGGCCAATTTCATTACCTCTTCTAGAATATTTAAGGATTCACTCTTGCACATTTTTCGTCATCATTGTTAAAGGTGTGACACTCATGCCCTATCAATTTACAGAGCCCTCTCTGCTGCTCTGCTAAGCTCCAAATGAGGAGCCTCAACTGAGAAAGCAGAGGACAGATGGAGAAGGAGAGATAAACATAAGGTGTTGGTGAGAAGAAGGCTGTTCAGAGGGTTACTGCTTAATTATGTAATGGAGCATGTTAGGGGGATTAGTTGGAGGGCTCTGATCATACGCTTCATGACATGCCATGCTTCTGCCACTTCACCGTGGCTCCTCTCTGCAGTCCATTACTTGTCAGGCCTCTCTATCATATCAAATGCAGTAACAAGTGCTTTTAAATTATTCATTGTTTGCAATGTCTGCATAATGTTTCAGAGAAATGGACATCAGAGGTTCCGCCTTTTGTTTGTCAGTGTACTTTAATTATACTAGATTCAAAAAGAAATGAAATGCTCCAAAGGGAGCTGGGCTTTAGCTGGAAGGATTTGATTAAAAGGGCTAGACCTGCACCCATGTCAAATTAATAGGTTTATATGAATAATGCAAGTGCTAAGGAAGAAGCTCAGTGTAAAAGGAGAGAGATGGGTTGTGCTGTAGTCCATCTCTCTCCCTGCAAAGGCTCAGAGCCACAATCCTTCCATGTTTCCTGTCCTCAAACAATGGCTCTGCAAATGAATGCGATTTTTGTTCCATGGCGCTTTAATCCCTGCAGCATGATGTCTTTGTCAGACAAGTCAGGATTATTTTAGAGACTTTTTTTATTATTATGTCTAGAATGGTAAAAACGGTTATTGCACATGTGTGACTCTGGTGTCTGTTGGTGTGTCTCTTACATAGTGATTAAATTGACTGCAGACTGCATGTTATTGGAGAAAAATATAGGTGCACTCTTTGTATTTGCAAACACTGATTTATTGAGACAACTTTACATTTGCATTTTGGTTTTATAGAACTAGGGGCTTAAATTCTGCTGCCCCTGGTAGCTGTCTCCAATATGGCATCATTTATTTGAGGCATATTAAAGCCTTTTTAAGATACTTTGTAGACTTTTCAGGAGGCATTTTAAAGCGATGTTTAGGTGGGTGGGAAATGTACATAATTGCATAACATTTATGCACATGGCACATTCTTTGCTTTTCCTGTTGACTAAGTCTATTGGTGGAACAAAGGGCAGGATACACAGTGACAAGTTCAGTTGTCGTAACAGATGCTGAGTCGTGCTATTGTGAATACACTGAAAATGTGTACAAAAAAAGCTTGGTGCGCTATCTGTTAGTATTCCATTATGGCTTGAAAAATGTTTTGCAGAGTCAGAAATAAGTCTTCAGGCCATCACAAAACATTTTCTAGGGTCTAAAACCAGTAGTTAAATGAAGTGTTCTTTCCATTATGTGTCATCGAACTCCAGCTACTTCCTGATTTTAGAAATGTCTGGTTCCCTCCCCAAAAAAGCACAATCCAAATGTAAATGACAGGTTAGCCAAGAAATCAAAAAGAACTTCACATTAAACGAGCTATATGGCTTAAAATCAGACAAAGCAACAGGTGCATGCATGTATTAATAATATTCCTCTAATTTATTTTAAAATTATGTATTTCAAACTATTTTTGTCCAGGAGACACTCATTTTTTCCATCCATATTTATATTTGAATTTAGGGTGTAGAAATTATCACTGAAATTAATGACAGCAGGTTTCACCTTGAGAGTCCTTGAAACACAAAAGCTATGCGCTATGATTTAGCACCTTGCAGCACTGAGAGGATCTTCAGTACATGCCTTATATGCATTCGGTGCAGCCAGACCAGGAATTTGACAGTGTTAGCAAGGGCATCTGATAGATGGCAGGTTAAAGGAAAAGTGGATGAATAGAGTATGTGGAGAGGAGGTCACCGAAATAGAAGAGTATGCTCTTATGCTCACACTTGCAACTACACAAACTGATAATGCACAGAAAACGCACGGTGCTGGGTTTCTTGCAGTGAGCAAGGCACAGCTGCTCACCGAACACCATCATCCATCACCCACTGCAGTGTGACTGCATACGGCATCTGCTTGAAACCCACTCCACCTCACAACCAGAGAAGCCTCTGAGAGTGAGTGGACGAAATGAAAGCATAAGTAAATGAATCGCTTAGCATCCGGTGGAGAATATATGGAGCTGAGGGTTACAGGGAGTCATATTCGTCCTTGAGCTTCTCAGTTTCTCTGGAAACGAGGCCAGAGTTAGTAAAGCGGAAGGCAATTTAAATCATTAGCAGCAATGAAATAAAATAAAAGTTGTTCTCCTACAAAGTGAGCAAATGTCATTGTTAGAGCTCTACTTGCTTAAAAGTGGAGTTCAGAAATATCAGCAGCAAATCCATAAAAATGAAGGGAGTAATCATGCAGAATGGCCACTTCAAGTGTTTATTTTATAATAATTTTGTTATATTATTGGGCTTGGCTGTTCTATTATTCTACTGTAATGCCCTGTGGAGTCATGACAGAGCTAATTTTTACCCGTTAACAATATATAGAATTGCAGATATATGGGACAGAAATTGAGCTATAGAAGTAGTGCAAGAACAAGTAATGAGAATAAAGGGTATAAAATGTTCAGTGACAGAAGTGTCAAACAAAGCCATGAATCATATCTTCATTGAAAGCCAAAAGACAGATAAAATGTTAAATCAGATGCATTCAGTATTCTGTTGAATAATTTTGTGCCAACCAGCAATTGCACAATTACTTAGATGCAATTGATGTGTTTAAGTAGAGAACCTGGATAAATCTGCTTAATGTGGCTAACCTTAACCATTGGTGGGTATAAAGCAGACGGGGGTCTGAAGGGGGGGTGGTGAGAAGCAGCTGCTGAGTCCTCTACTATTTCAGGCTCTCTTCTCTTCCTATCCTACCCTCTCATTTTCCAAAACACTGCTTTTTCGCCCTCTACCCGCCTGCCTCGCCTCGCCTGTGCTCCAGCAGCCCTGCCTGAGGCCGAGTTTAGGGCGAACCACTAAATGAGCAGTTATAGGACAGCTCCCAGCCCTCATCGTGAAACCTCTAGACCCTGATTTGTGTGCTTTCAGCCCGCCCTCTAAACCTTCTATTCATTGGGCCCTCTTTTTCTTTCCCTGCCTGGCTGCCTGGCTTTCCATCTGTTTCTGGTGGCCATGGCTCTACCTGAGCAACTTGTCACACTGCCAGCATGTGAGCAGTCACTGTCCTTTTTAATCTTTCTTATGACCCCTGCACCATTTTCTCAGACGTGCATGTTTTTCTTTTTTCATCTTAAATCTATTCATAGGAACTCACAAGAAACCTTTCAAGCCATTTATTTCTTCCAGATCCTCTTTCTGTCAGCTCGCTCTATGAATAAAACATCGCTGAATTGAATTCATCAAGCAAATGATGTCATTTTCTTGCAGGAAGAGCCTGGACTACCTTAAAAGAGTCACAGTGTGAAACCTGATTTTCTCCACTGCCATTTTGATTGCAGATGGGTAACAGATGCAGCTATAGAAGGGAGATGAATCCCTCTCAGGTTCTGAGGCAGCTACAAGTGTTAAAGTGCCAAATGCCCTCTCTGTTGTACCGCTGGAATGAAGCATCTAGGACCAGGCAGCTATGAATTATTGAATCTTGGCCCCCTTTTTTGCTCTTCATCTATTCCTTTTTAGTCCGACTATGAGATATTTTTATAAACCCTGGCAGTGCCGTTAGGCAGTGATTAGGCTTTTTTTGGACAGATTGGTGGTGTGAATAACAGGCATATTGGTCCATTTTCTGTTTTGCTGTTACAGTGGGCGAGTTTGTGAGTGACGTCCTTCTGGTTCCCGAAAAGTGCAAGTTCTTTCACAAGGAGCGTATGGACATGTGCGTCAGCCACCAGCAATGGCACAGTGTGGCCAAAGAGGTAAGGAAGGAATTACCTCACAGGAAATGGTGGGAGGCTGTGTATCCTGTGGGAAGACGTTGTTAGCTTTAACTCGCAGATTAAACAAGTCTCTTCTTCCTGTCATACGGATCGTTCTTATATTACTTGCCCGTATTTCCACTCTAATGTCTTTCCACCTGTCTCTGAGAGTCTCTGAGGTCCTCTGATCATAGACGGATGGGGAGTCCTCACATTTCAGCTGTTAATCAGATTAGTGTTGTGGCTGTAATGCAGCTAATCCCACAGGGCGGCTCCAGAGCCACCCCTTTGGGGCCAGTATGACCACGGCTCACAGAGCCAATCATGTCACTCCCTGCCTCATGCTCCCTCAGTACTAC
This sequence comes from Pundamilia nyererei, assembly GCF_000239375.1. NCBI lineage: Eukaryota > Metazoa > Chordata > Actinopteri > Cichliformes > Cichlidae > Pundamilia > Pundamilia nyererei. Next base: position 320,428 of record NW_005187467.1, on the reverse strand, counting down.
AGTCCAAAAAAAAATAGGCCAAAGACTGAGTATCATCTTCAGCCTTAGTTTGTGGGGCATCCAAAACAACCTGTAGTCGATAACAAATATGTTACACCTAAGCACGGATAAATCTTGGCAGAGGGAATAAGTGAGTAAGAAAAATGCTTCAAAAACAATCTCTCTCCCTCACCACCTGCCACTGGGATGTTCTTAAGCAGGGCGGCAAATTCAGTGGAGTTTCTCAGCCGCCATCAATTAGAGCGAGCTTGCACTCAGTGCTTGCATCAGCATTGCTGAAAAATAGCTTGGCAGTTGAAGGACTACATGACTTTTTATCATTCCAGTCAGTATGTGGCTGAAGAACGAGCTCTATCCTGCTGGTGGAGAAACCTCCTCTGCGCAGCACTATTCTTGAAGTTAGAATAAACAATGAAATTCAGCTTACATATAAATGTTCTTACAGTGCTGGGGAAAAGTATTTCCCCTTTTCTGAATTGCTTTCTCTTTTGCATATTTGCTACACTTGTATATTTCAGATTCTTCAGACATATTTAGCAAATGTGAGACGAGCCTTTTTGTTCTTCTTAGTCAGCAGTGATGTTTACATTGGAGCTCTCCCATGAATGCCATTGTTGCCTAGTCTCTTACTTATTGTTGAGATTCACCAATATTGACTAATCTTGATTGAATGGGCTTGGTTGCACCTTTGTAAACAGTCACTTGGAATAGCAAATAACCTTGTTATCAAAGATCAGTGAAAGAAACAGGAAGTCTTGTCCTTGGCATTCTACACTGGAAGTCCTGGTGGTTATGTCCTGAGGCTCTTAAGATGATTGCTTCTTCCATAACTCGCATACTTCTTTGTCAGGCCAGGCTTTCGTTGATGCTGAGGTCTTTTAAAATTGTCTCGATTAATAAAAGTTCAACAAATATCACTTTGTCAAAGTTAAAGCTGGTAAATTGGAGAGTGACCGACCCCGTGCCACGTGCCCTTTTCTTTCACCCCCCCAGGCCTGCGGCAAGAGCTCCATGGTGCTGCACAGCTATGGCATGCTGCTGCCCTGTGGCATTGATAAGTTCCAAGGCACAGAATACGTGTGCTGCCCCGCCTCTCGCACAGAGTCCACCCAACCTTCCCTCCCCTCCCAGGAGGATGACGAAGATGAAGAGGTAGAGGATGAGGAGATTGACGAGATGGACCTGGATGAAGAGGAGGCTGTCGAGGACAGGTGAGCAATTGCGAAGGTGGAGGGCAGACTGCATCTGGTTGTGTTCATGAAATATTGCAAGCAAAATAAGCGCTGCGTTGGGAAGGGCGGATGTAACTGGCCATCTGGATGAATTAAAGTTTTGTGACATTGATCCATGGCAGCTGCTCTGTCTCTCTTGATAAATCACTCCTTTCAATGGCTTACACCTCTTCACTTAACCGACTCTTTCCCTCATCAGCGAGACACCAGCTGACGAGCAGCCCACACAGAAGGAGGAATTGGTAGATGAGGATGAAGATGAGGAGGTGGAGGACGAGGAGGAGTACCACTATGTCTATGAGGACGAGGAGGCTGACAAGGAGGATGAGGATGAGAAGAAAGAAAGCAAAATGTCTGACAACCAGGATGAGGACAAGATTCTACAAGAAGTGAAAGGTTTTTAATGTGCTGTTAGATACTTTCATATCATCCACTCAACCCCCTCCCTCTAACTCTCCCTTTATATGCACTTGCCACTACCTACATCTTAAATATAATCAAACCTTTTCAACCTTTCAGCTAGATCCAGTTATACCTAAATCCCCACCGGTCTGTAATTAGATAAGCTGAGCTCACACCAGATACTGTGATGAACTGTTCTTCTTGTATCAGACTGAAGGGACATATCGCCCTTTCTCATTCTTAGATAAGTCCAGCTCAGGCTGAACAGAAAGGAGGTTATGAACATGTTATTATCTAGTTTCTGTAGTTTTCTGAGTGTTTGTAATTGAGACTGCTGCCCAAAATGGCTGGTTGATCTAACAAGCTGTACTCTGGCAGCGGTGTGCACCCTGGAGGCTGAGACCGGCCCCTGTCGTGCCTCCATGCCCCGCTGGCACTTCGACATGAGCCAGAGGAAGTGTGTGCGCTTCATTTACGGTGGCTGTGCCGGCAACCGCAACAATTTCGACTCAGAGGAGTACTGCATGGCCGTGTGCAAACGTCTGAGTAAGTCTCACGTGACAGAGGCCGCTTTAACAAACCCTCCGCTCTCTTTATCTGTTTGTGTCTTTGCTGCAGACTTCCCACTGAAAGCCTTCAAGGAAATTATAGATGTAGTAAACAGAACACCTGTTCTGCAGTCGTTCTTTCCACGTTACTTCACAGCCACGTCTCCTGAATATACTCTAAGCTGTTCTCTTTTGCTTTATTTTTCCAAACAATTATTTTTATTAATTATTTCAGTTTAAAAAATCATATCAAAAGTGACAGAATCTTCTTGGTGCAAAGAAGGTATTTTTTTTATCATCAGTTAAATTAGTTGAAATCTGTTTAAATGTGAGTCAGATTTTGTTTGATATTTAAATGATGATGTAAACCAATTCTTCAAATTACCATTCATTTGCTACTTCTTAATCCGTCAGATTTCATCCTTGCATCACTACACATAATGACATTTTTCATTTACTTTTTTATGAAATAGTTTATTTGTAAAGACAAGATATAGCAGGTTCATTACTTTAGTGAAACGCTCTACTAATTTTGAACTGCAGACATTTTCCATATTAGTATTATCTAATAGAAACAAATCACATTTTCATTAGGTTTCATTCGAATATAAAATTATTTGAATAAAAGATTAAATACTGGAAATGTTATTTTCTTCCAGTCTTCTGCCTGACTGTCAAATCGGAGTTCTCTGTAGCAGTAAAAGAGAAAACTGTAAAACGCATTTAAAATTTAAACTAAATTTCAATTAAAAAAAAAAAAACACTCATACTTTCCCCTCAGTAGTGTTCCTCTTTCTTCTTCTTTGACGGTCAATGTTTGCTCCCGGCATGAGTTTGTTTCTGTCTGTCTATCAGCAACCTGTCTCTTCTGATCACAGAGCACTGCAACTATTTTTGTTAGAAACCCCCAGCATATGTCAGTCAGTAGCCCCTTTTTTTGCGCCTGCAGTGATTTACTTCCCATCAGGTTAGACATAGTTCACAGTTGTAACCAACTGAATTTTTTCTTCATTTTTAAGGACTGAAGCTGCTAAATTTAGGAATTAGAAAATAAAGGTCCTTATTTTTAACCCATTCCTCTTTTTTAAGATGACGGGGCCAAAGTGCTTGAGGTGTCTTTCTATTTGCCAGCCTGAAGCAGGACTGTTTTTGCAAGTTGCAGGGATATGAGGAGGGAGCGGTGCGTGACTGTATAGAACAGAGCCCTCTGGCTTCACCCCCTGTGACCCAGTTGTCAAATACGGAGATATTTCTATTAGTGTCGGAGATGCGACCTGTCAGCAGAAAGCCGATTGGAAGATGAAAAGAACTGAAATGGAAAGACTGTCAGATTCTCTTAAATTTATCAGACTTACTGAGGGTGGAAGAACGCCAATGAGAGGAGTGCATCTGTGAGGATTTAGGTCCGGCGTCAATCTCCTTTCGCCTTTCTTTCTCTCTGTGCCCAGTTGTCTGCCTGTGTGTCTGTCTTGCTGCCTACCTGTTTCTGCCAGGATCGGCTGGTCTGCTAGCCCGTCTCTCTATGTGTGTCAGTCTGTCCGGTTGTCAGTTTGCTGCCCTGACCTCTCGCCATCTGTGTCTGACTTTGCAGCCATGCCCCCGACTCCTCAGCCCACCGATGATGTCGACATCTACTTTGAAACCCCCGCCGACGACAAGGAGCACAGTCGTTTCCAGAGAGCCAAGGAGCAGCTGGAGATCAGACACCGTAACCGCATGGAGAGGGTGAGTTTACCAGCAAGAATCAGGACGCTGATTCCTGAGAGGCAATATGTAAGGATCTTTCCACTCAGCCGCACTGTGTGACCACATTGTACATGATCGCAGATGCTTTGAAGAGATTTATTTCAGTAAAGCTGGTAGCTTTTTTTGTTGCATCATTGTCAGTCAAATAGATATTTGTAGGAGGAAAAGGAGCAAGTGTATTATCTATGTTGTTTTTAAAAAAAATAAGTTAGAAGTCACATAAATCATTTGAATTTGAGATAACAACAAGAAACAAAGTCGTACTTTATCAGTTTCTTACCTACCTGGTATTGTTTTCCCAACAAAATAGCAGTTTTCTGAGTCATCGTAGGACTGCCTTTTATCTCCATTTCACTTCCTTCCCTCTCTATGCACTTCTCTCTCCAGGTAAGAAAAGAGTGGGAAGAAGCTGATCGCCAGGCTAAGAACCTGCCCAAGGCTGAACGGCAGACATTGATCCAGGTAAGACACTGATCCTTTCCCATGGGAGTCGCCCCTCCCCTCGGTTTGTCCCTTTGTTTGAATGAGGGATGATGGCTTGGGTCCCTCACTCCCTGTACCATTAAAGATCCCGTTTCCCTGGCTGTTCCATCTTTATCACTCTAAGGCTAAATGAGGACATTGTTTGAACGGGAAACCTTCTAAATGAGTCCCCAAGTCCCTTAACAAGCCTGGAAGGCGACATGAATGAAATTGAGACTTGTGTTTTTCTGTTAGTAGAAACTGAAAGAGTGCCATGCAGTTTAGTGTGCATATGTAAGATTTTGAACTGGTTTACAGCACTTCCAAGCTATGGTGGAGTCCCTGGAGGAGGAAGCAGCCAGCGAGAAGCAACAGCTGGTAGAGACTCACCTCGCCCGGGTAGAGGCCATGCTGAATGACCGACGCCGTCTGGCCTTGGAGAACTACCTGGCTGCCCTGCAGGCTGACCCCCCCAGGGTAAATGGCACACACCTGCTTCTCAGAGCAACTTTGTCATCCTTACCTTTCTCCATCTGGATGTTTCTTTTTCCTTTCCGTAGTCAATTTGAAAATAAATCTACGCGTATATTTCTGTCAGGCCACATTTACCACCAATTGCAGCTAATCTCATATCCTGCTAAAAAGAGCCTCTGACAACTTGCAGTCTATCATGAAGAGAATGGATTACTGCACCCATAAAAACACATATCCCCAAATCCCCCAAAGCACAAAGTCAATCACATTTCACCCTACAGCTATAATCCTTGTGTCAAGTTATTTTTAATTCCTTTTATCTAATAGACTTTTGATGCTTTTTGCCAGCACACAGTTTGGCACTCTGTTAGAAGGTGCTGGTCACCTTTCCAATACCACTAATGTTGGGTTTATCAGCAAAAAGGGAATTGATTTAATGCCTTCATTTGTTCTCATTTCAAGTTTAATGACGTTGCCAGATTTAAGAGCACAGCTTTCGTTACACCTCCAAAACTGTTAATTGCGTCATCTGTAGTCTGATGCTATTTCTGTAAGTGCTGCAGAAGATTTTATGTTATGTTTTATGTGAAGTTAATCATTTTGCATTTCAAGCCAGCATTCTCATTGTTCTTCTCCTCGGATATATGACGAGCAAGAGAAAAATAATTTTCACTTATTTTATGTCTAACATAAAGCTAAATGGGTCATTTTTAATGAGAGTCTAAGGAGCTTGGAAAGAGAAGCGTTTGGACTAGCTCCTTAGACTACGATGACCTGGATGACTGAGAACCTTCACAGACTTTTTAATGAGAGGCACATAACAACAAAAGGGCTTGTCATTTTGAGGATTGGTTTCTTAAATAAACTTAAATCTGATTAAATTTGAATCCTATGAATGAAACATTTGGCTGAATGAAAACAATGAATATCACTTTTTGGTTGATAATTAAAAATTAAAAGGGAAATGCATCACAATGCATGTCAATTATACTCTCACGAAACAGGAATATTCAATCATGCAACAGCCAGTGTTATACAGAAATGTTTCCAAGGCCATATTGTACCATTCGACCCAACTGATCACCCTGCCCCATTTTTACGCAGCCCCACCGCATCCTGCAAGCCCTGAGAAGGTACGTCCGTGCTGAAAACAAGGACCGCCAGCACACCATCCGCCACTACCAGCATGTTCTGGCTGTTGATCCTGAGAAGGCTGCTCAGATGAAGTCACAGGTCAGTGGGTTTGTTCCTGATAATTATCACTAATACCTCATTTGATTTAGGTTAAGAATTGTCAGGGCCCAGAGGTAATGACATAAAATCCCCACATTATGAACGTGTGATTCAGGAAATGTTTATCTTTTTTTGTTAGAATTAATCAGATTAAAACAGCTAATCATTTATCAATGCGTAATATTTTGCATTTGTACAGTTCAATTTTCTTAATTGGTCCCTGCAGCTGGTTTTGACAATGAAGATGTAATGTATTGGACACCGTCTCAATAAATCTGAAACCTCATGCCGAGCCAATCTAAGATCATATACTCCTATTCCTGCTCAGACAAGGCAGGGATAATGATGTCTCCTGCTCATTTCTGCCCTGTTTGTAAGTGTGTAGGAGGTAGAAAGAGTGTCTGTTGCTCTTAGCTGAAGCCCAGGAGGAGTGAGTAGGCTTGCCTGATGGAGGGAGGGCGAGTGCTTCATTCACTTAAGCCTCAGCCGAAGATTAACATTGCGCAGGTCTTGTGTAATGCTGGACTCTGAGCGGCTGCACGGGGATTTGGCTAGAAGCTCCTCTATTAGATGTACTCGTCTCTGTGTGTGTTTGTGTGTGTGTGTCAGTGCCCTTCGACACCATTTATCCTCCACCATTACTGATCATGCAGCAGATGGATGAAAAACACAGAGAACAGAGGAACGGAAGAGACTTTCTTTTAAGATAAATAGTTGGATCTGGGAAATGGTAAAGAAAAAACGATCTATGCTGTTGTGCCCTGACAATTTATGTATTTATTTCTTTTTTTTGCCAAGCCTAGAGCCTCAGTCTTCCTAGACTTATTTTCAGTTTTACCCTCACCTGTCTGACTTTAGTAAGGTTGCTTGATGCATCAAAATTGCTTTTTCCAACATGGGGACAATGTAGTTTCCTTAATCAGAAATGCTTCTTAGACACAGACAGGAAGGTGCCAGCGGGCTGCAGAGCACCTTTAATAGGGAAAGGTGCATCATTGCCATCTGTTGCTGGCGCTGGTGCACTGCAGCCATGTGCTGGGAGATTAAAGCAGTCAATCATCATAGTTGGAAATAAACACCGGTTACCTGCCAAAAGCTGGTCAGCTTTGTCTGTAGGGGCTTTTTATTTCCTGCCAACCATTTTGGCAGCAAGAATACTGAAATATTTCTCCTCTTCAAACATCATGTTGTTTATAGAAATAGTGGTAGTGACTGGAAATGTTTTTGGACATGCCACATTTTTTAAAAAATCTTTTCCATCAAACGAGTTGCTTTTATTTTTGCAACACTGTGATATGGTAGCGATCATTGGGGCCGACAGGCTGCAGATCCTGTCAGAGCGGCTCGGAGCTTCAAGACTAATTTGAATATTACACGCAGCAACTTGTTTTATGTTTGGAAGTCAGCTGGCTGTGAGCGAGTCTGGATTCATCTCAGGGAATATGCACACTTCCTGAAAGCGCAATTCTTCTCTGAGGCGGCTCTGTTTAAATGTGTGGTCATGAAAAGCTCTCTTTAGTTTAGTACATAAATATGCTAGTTGGAGAACAGAGAGCTGTCTGCCCTCAAGTTTGTACTGTATAGTGATTCATTAAATTTGGGGAAAATTTTAAGTCAGTTTCCAACTTTTCCCTTTTCTTTTTTTGTCATTATTTTCCTTCAGATTTCAGTTAGATTCGACCTCCTTTTCCTGCTGACACCAATATCTGAAGATTAATTTTAATCGTTTCACACACAGTGACCTCGTGTCACTGTGAACAGCTTCTCTGTGCAAATTTCCAAACATGAAAAGTCAATGCTGTGATCTGAGATATTATTAGGTGACAAAAGGTAACCAGTGGCAATAAAGAGGGATTTTCTGGGATAATCATGTTTGGGGTTTTTTTGTTTGTTTGTTTTGTTTGTTTTTTTCACTGGTTTAATGTTACAGTAATTGAAATGTGTTAAATACCATAAAATTGGCCATTTAAACTAATGTTTCATGATCCAGAAACATAATCCTTCTTGATCATTATTAAGGATTTTTAGGTTTCCTATAAAATTATAAATTGAATTCAATTATGTGTCTTAAATGGGAAACTCTTTTGGGGGTCTTTGGGAACTGATGCTGAATTTGAATTATCAAAGCGCTTGTCTCCAATTGGTGGATTGGTTTTAATTAAACTAAATAGAATCATGTGCTAATTTCTTTTGTCACGTGATACCCTGTTTATTTTTTTTAATTCAGGTGATGACTCACCTGCGAGTGATCGAGGAGAGGATGAACCAGAGTCTGTCACTGCTCTACAAAGTGCCATATGTGGCCGAAGAGATTCAGGATGAAATTGGTGAGTCCTGTTCAGTGAAAGATCCCTGGGCAACTTGATGAAGTCAGATTAAAAACAGCAATGGAAATGTGCCAGAAAGAAGTCAGTACGTCACATTTTCTCTGGCTCATTTGGGACTCATTTGTATCCTTTGCCATTAGTTTCTTTGTGCAGAAGGAAATACAAACACTAAAAGAAACCAGATGGAAGGTTTTAGCACTCCAATTATTAAAAACAGAGAAAAGGCTGAGTTGTGGAAAATTGAATACAGCTATGCAGCTGTACATACAGCTATTACTCTGTTTTTAAGGCGCCTCTGCTCACAACCCCTCATTTTTCCAATTAGACCTGTTGGGACGTAGTGGTGCAATTTAAAGCAGACAGTGTCCACTCATTAAAATATTTTTTCTTTTGTTTCCTTTGCTCCGTTAAAGGAACCATAATATAGTGATGCAGCACACGTTAAAGTGGAGTGGGTGCAGTGACAGAACTGGGTCACAGCTTTCGCCGTGCAGTGTTCTGTTGGGAGTTGTGCAGATTTACACGGAAAATAGCTCTCAGAAAAATAATAATTGGTAGTTAGCAGAAATGGGAACAGACGTTTCTTGCAGCAGTTCTGACTGCTGGGGAAAAATATGCTAACAGTAATCAATGAAGCTTATTTTAGAAACCGCTGCTGCTGCCATGTCCCCAGTTTACAGGTGTCTGCATGCCCCAGGTTTATACTCTGTCATTTGCCCTTTTCTGCAGATGAGCTACTCCAAGAGCAGAAAGCTGACATGGACCAGTTCCTGTCATCCATCTCAGAATCACAGCCAGATGTCACCGTCTCATCAGAGGAGAGCGTGGAAGTTCCTTTGTCTGAGGGCAAACCCTACCGGCCCATCCAGGTCACATCCTTGGGGTCCCGTCCAGATCCAGAGGGTGAGCAGCCTCAGGCACAGTCACGAGCAAGATCGTGAACAACGCTGTGGCTGTGAGGAGAACAATAGGCCTTACGCACAAGTCTTTCTGAAGGGCAGTGGTGACGAAGCATGTTGCACAGTGAAAGAGAATAGGTTTATATTGTGTTTTGAGCCAAGCAAATGTGCACTGTAGTCCACGGTTGAGACTTATCTGCGCCTGCATATTTCCCACTGGCTTAGCCTTCAACACAGAACTGCTAAGATTTTTTTTTTTTTTAAAGTCACAAAGCCTCAGGGTCTGCTACTAAGCTTGAGCCAAAAGCAAGAGGGAAAGAAACAAGCAGTTATGGTTCTATTCTTTTTTACATCTGCGCCAATCAAAAGATTGAATCCTCAAGGAGAGAAAAAATGATGGATGGAACGCTTCCAGCGAGAAGGAAGGCAAATTACTAGTAAAGCCCCAAGCAACATTTAGTATCCAAACCAACAGCCCAGAGGGCTTAGACAGAGCTAGCCAATTCTAAAATGGCTCCCTTTCTGGAGTTTAGTTATCTTTATCATTTAGTTTTGGATTCTTCCCTGTTGAACTCTTCCTAATCAATTAACACAGCTTGATAATCCTGCCTTTTCTCTTCTTACCTGAGTTCTTTTCTCTTCTCTCCTTTCCCTTTTCTGACCTTCTTTTTTTCTGTTGCTCATTTCAAATGCCAAGGCGATCTATCAGACTCCCCACGTGCCTTCAAGAAAGGTTGGTGCCTCTGTTGCATCTTGTTTTTCTGCCCCCACTCATCTCCCCAAGCCATTCCCATCTACTATTTTGTTTCACTCTGCTCCTTCTCCTCTTCCTTTCGGTATTCTTACTGTTTCTGTTTTATCAGAAGCCGTCTGGTTGTTTTCTACTTTTTTTTTTCCGTTGGCCCCCAGCTACGTTTTGTGCTTTTTGTCATACTAGGATTATCACTTCATGGTAAATAACACATTCAGTGGCTTTGAAATCAGGTAGAGCTAGGTCACAATGAGCCCCGCGTCAGAGACACTGTTGTGTGTTCGTTGTCATCCTGTTCTCAGTGCATTTGTCAAAATACCGTAATTATTTCACCTCCCACAAACTCATTTTCCTCCTCAGTTTCCTACTTCCTGATAGAAGTTGGTAGATTTAGTGTCCCTGTTTGAGGCTCAGTGTTTCCTCTGCTGACCCACAGCCTGAAATACTCTGTTTAATCTGTTGATAAATGACTTAAATTCTTTTTTTTCTTTTTTTCTTTTTTTTTTTTTTAGCAAAATAGGAAAACTGCTTCAGGACTTATCGAATCTATATACATCAGTGGTCCCATTGTTCCTATGCTGCTGTGACTGTTATAGCTGGATATAAGATTATGCGCAGCCTGCAGTACAATCTGATAACCTGCCCTGCCAGAGTGATTGGCACCACTGCTCAACGAGGCTTGCAAACGTGCATACTTGTCCCACACTGAATCAAAAGACAGTTTTCTTATTCTTAATTGTTTGGTACTGACTAGATTGGAGCACCCGCCGAAGGCAATAAGCTGATACTGAATGTTACTCTCGTTACCTTTTCTGATGTGTTTGTCCCTGGTATGAAACGTATGAAATGTAAGTGTGGCATATATTTTTGAAGATTTGTATGAGTTGAACTACAGTGATACGGTTATGTGAGGGATACAAAATACCAGGATATTCACAGTCGTTTAGTGGGGTCTCGTTCAGTGACTCACTGCATGTTTACAGAGAAATTGCAGATAAATGCAAAGCACCACTTCGAGGGGGCCTTTGTAGAAGGTCAGTGTCATGCTCACAGTGCTCGCTCTGTGCTGAAGGGAAGAAAGGTCTTTGTTGTTACCAGTGAACTAAGGAGACTGATGCAACGGGTGCAAGGACAGTAGCTGGATATCTATGTGCAGCTATCCACCACCGATACCGCCATCCCAGTTTGGTTGTTTGCTTGTGCTAACTTACTGTTATTGACTGTGCTCCTTTACCTCCTCCAGGGTCTGCCATGTCTGGCTTAGATGGTTTAATTGGTGCTGAGGAGAGAATCATCAACAGCAAACCAAAGGTCAGCGAGAATGTGGTAAGAGCTCTATTGTCAGTTTGTGATTGTGTTCGTGCCTCAAAACATATTTTTCTTTCTGACTTGAGAGAAGCATTGTTAAAGCAAAACACAGGACACGAACAGTTAGATATCATTCCAGCAACCCCAATTTGATACAGTTGTGCTGATGAGACAGATTAATGAGTACACTGTGCTTTCACATAGCTCTTAAGTTCAGCATTTAACGAGACAGATTATTCTAGTAACTATGTTGTCATAGTTACAGCTAACTAACACTGAGCTATTTGCGTGTCGGCGTTTGGCTTCTGCCAACCGACCCTCATTCAGATCAACTCCACACTTTGTTCAGCAGTCATTGCATGTTACTTTCCTTTGCCAAGCGCAGCAGTCTTCTTCATGGATTTCAAATTATGCTTGGCAGCTGTGTGCGCGAGTGTTATGTTTGCTGTTTCGCATGCTAATCCAACATCAACTGTAAAGCTGCGTGTACTTTTACGTGTCTGTGTTAATGTGAGTTGTGCAAGTTTTTTGAGTGCATGGATGTATTTTTTTGGAAATGCTAGTGGGTTGTTTTTTTTTTTGTTTTTTTTTTAAAGCGAAGCAATCTGGGAAAAAAATGTAAAAATGGTGGTGACAGCTAAAATGTTCGTCGTGGTTATGTTCTGTGACAAACAGACTCTGGAGTGCTCTGTCTCTACAAACAGCAGATTTAGTTTCTGCCTCCTGAACACACCCACTCCACTCATAGTGCTTATTCTTCAGACCGGGGCTCTCAGTAATGAGAGGCTGACAGTCTGCTTAGAAAGACTTGTTAACTGTGTTCCTAGAAGAAAGTCTGTTGTTGATGCTTGCAACCCCCTTCCCTCTCTCCTTCCAGTTTGAACAAGACAGCTCCAAATGTATCATCACCCAAACACAGATAATCCTTAACAGTTTACTGCGTTGCACATTCACACCCTCTCACTCTCCCCCTGCCTCTCTCTTCCTATTTCTCTCTGTCGTACATGCACGATCTCACACACACATTGTGGTGAGTGTAACCTGGGCTCCCCTGTCTGTGTTGACAGGTGATTGATGAGTCACTGGATGTTAAAGAAGTGGTTTACAGTGCAGAGAGAGTCAGCGTTATGCATGATGATGAGCTGGTGAGTACAGCAGCACCCTCCAAAGGGCTCTCTGGGGAACTGTAGTTATCAGTAGTGGGAGAAGATGAAAGAAGGAGGGAGTGTGGGAGTGTGCAAAGACACCAGTTCTGCAGCTGATGGTTGTGTAAATAAAAAGAACAGAATTAATTTTTTTAAAAACAACAACTGCACTGAAACAGACCCCTGAACCCCTCACTTTTATCACCATATTTTGTTGAGGCTAACTTGTTTTGGTTATTTCTGCATGGGTGCATGCTTGTTATGTGACTGTATTTGAATGTACACATTGAAAATCTCAGTTCATATGATGGATGTGAATCCACACAAACTGGGCGTGCTCAGCTTATGTGTGAGACCGAGCGGTGAAATCCCCTCCCCCCCCTTACCCCAGTGGCTGTCCACATATGATTAGTTTGTGTCATATGTGTCAGGTTAGATTGTGAAGATGAGCGGAGGTGACTGCGATTGTGTGCATATATCGAACTAGCCAAGATACTACACAATCCTCCACAAAGATACCTGGCATGCATGTGCACACACTATTCACGAGTCAATCGTGTCCCAAAGAACAAAAAAACTGATTTTGTCTCTGTGGTTTCGTAACGTAGCTTAAAGAGTCGGCTCTTTTCCACTTAATTTATTTTCTAATTTTAAAGCAACTTTGAAGGATGGCTGAAATCTCATTTCAATTCACTCTTGTTAATAATTTACTGTCTCGGGTTTTAAAGGGAAATTCTTACATGAATTACATTATGACTATTGATCGTGATAACAAATTACACCTCATGTCACAGTTGCAATTGATCTGATTTTATTGATTTAGCAGTGAACCACCTACAAAACTTCCCCAAAAAACGATCACTGCCAACAGTTCTCTTTAAAGGGACAGAGAGTAAGCAAAGGCAGTAGTGCCTTGGGAATCTGTGCAGCTTTGGAGGCAAACTGCACAGCATAGCAGATCTACTTTCAAATGATACGTTCATATTCATGTTTCCACTCATTATATGCATATCACAGAAGTAGCAGCTACTACAAGATTCCTCTGTACCCTAAACATAAAAAGGTCCAGGGGAATCTTGTGTTCAGAATGGCTAAATAGAACGAGGTAGGATGAGGTAGCTAGTACGTACATGCAGTGTCTTCATTATTGCAGAAAAACAACTTCGCTGTTTCTTTTCATTGCTTCAGTGGTCTGCTGTGTTTGCATTTGTTGTCTCCTGACTGCTCTCCCTGTCTTTCCCTGACTCATTCTCCCTGTTAGGAGTCCTACCGCCCTCTGGGAGAAGACTTCAGCTTCGGTAGCAGTGCACTGATTGGCTTGCTGGTGATCGCAGTGGCCATAGCAACTGTGATTGTGACCAGCCTGGTGCTTTTGAGGAAAAGGCAATATGGCACAATCAGTCATGGCATTGTGGAGGTAAGCCACCTGTTATTTGGAGGGTGCATAACCACATAGCAGAGCTCTCTAATGAACTGTGGCTCTTCTTATTCCAAGTATCAGCTAGCTATTAAATTATCAGGATGTATATGAATAGAGCTGGATATGGAAATGCAAATTAGATTATTGTCCCCCTGCAGCATTTATGTATGCCACAGCATGAAGAGTTGTCATACGTAGGCCTTTGTAGTGGTCTTATTTTTTAAAAAGTGCATCTGTCTATCTATCTCTCTATCTTGCAGGTTGACCCCATGCTGACACCAGAGGAACGACACCTGAACAAGATGCAGAACCACGGCTATGAAAACCCCACCTACAAATACCTAGAGCAGATGCAAATCTAACCAGAGCCTACATGGGGTGCTGTAGAGTCTGATAAGAGGATGGCAACCGAGGGGAGCATACTACTGACCAACATGATGCTATTGTTAAAATCATTTGCATACATCCAAACTCCATTTACTGGTTTGTTCAAAACAATCCTTAAGTAATGCTACTACTTCTACTACTGCTACTATTGTACTATAGTGCTCTTTTTGATCATGTTTCTTTTTAAAAGGTGATGTATTTGCCAGTTTGCATAATGGAAAATGTGATTCTGCATTTATCTGTAATTATCATACAGCTATCTCAGATCAAGATGTATAACTTTTTTTTTTTCCGGACTTTTTTTTTTTTTTTTTTTTGAAAGGCGAATCATATTAAATTTTATTATTTTTGAGCAGCCATCAATAAACCCGCTTACTAGACACTATGCTTTTGTTTCCCCATCATGCAAAGTGTCATTCATGCAGTTTCTGATGGTATTCTCAAAACTAATTGACGTTTTGTTCTTTTTCCTCTCGATAGATTGCTTGTATATGAAGGTTCTTTGTACCAATTAAAACGTTTAGTGAAACAACAACTGAGAAAAAAGTGAAATCATGAATTATTTACTTTCTGTTCTTTGTTATGATAACAAAATGCTGTATACATATACAACTGAAATATATATAAGAATAGATGTTTTTATTCCACCTTTTTTCCCCCAGGGGAGACGTTATGAGTTGGTTTAGGGTTCTTAGCTTTGTCGTCGTGAATGTTTGCAGGCACACAATAAGAAAGCTTCGGGGAAGGTGTGCACAGGCCCCCAGCTCAAATACATCCCACAAACCCTGCTCCAAACCCCTTACTAAGTGAATGTGATGATGTATTCCCTTCTGCCCACACAAATATTTTATCATTAGGGAAGTTCAGTAAATAAAAAGACTTACTGATATGTGTTACATAGTTGAATGTATTATGGAAGCCATTTCCATGCTATGTATTTCACAGACGCCCTTTAGGTTTTAATTTCAGTGTAGTGTCACATAGACTGAGGTGTGCAAAGACATACCACAAACAGACAATGCTTTATTTTTAAAGGGGGTTCTTAAGTGTTGAAGTAAAAACACAGTATAAGTGAGGCTACTCTGAATACAAATTTAGGAATGATGTGCATTCATATTCTAGCTAGCTTTGCTGGTCATAAAGTAAAGAATAGTATGGAAACTTATAGCAGTGCTAGTCCAGAGGCACAAATAAAACAATATGCGTAGTATGGAACAAGAAATCTAGGAAATGACTCAGTCTACCTTTTTGTGGAAAAAAAAAAGTATGAATTTTGGCTGGTAATAAAATTTTTGCTTTTTTTATTGGGATGTGTAACAAATTTTGCAGTGTTGATTTTAGGATTTTGGCACTGGGACATGCTTGGGCCGGCCATACATCAAAGCCACCTGAAAACAGTTTGGAGCTGGAGGGCTGTGCAGGCAGACAGAGACACACAGAAAGTTGAAGCTTGGAGAACTGGTTTCTGGAAGAAAGATTTTAAAAAAGCAAACTTGTGTAATTTTACAGCTTAGAGATCGACACAAACAAGTAAACTGAATCCTAGGATCCTCTTTTCTCTCTCTTTATCTTAGTATTGTCTTTGTATGCCTGTATAGTTGATGTTGCAATCATGGCTTTTTTTCCAGAGGATTCCATGTGGTGTGCATTGTTCTTATATGAAAAAAATATATATATATATTTGAGTTTTTTTCTTGTTTTCTATTTTTCTTTCTCTTCCTGTGACAGTATCTCTGTATGTGACTGTCTCACTATGCACCCAAACGGCTTCAATCTTGTAATAGCCTGCTTGATTGTGGAGGGGACTGGGAACTAATATATTATGCATATTAGTGATTTAAAACATTTTGATTGACACCAGTGGAAACAGATTTATGGTTACAAGGGGGATACACATCAATAAACTCACAACTTACATATGGGTGTGTTGTTGTTTTTTCATAAATAGCTTTTTTTTTGTAGTGGGAGCAAAAGTTAATACTTAAGAAGTGCTTTAATTGGACTTTCAAAGTAATCTACACATAAAAACTCAAGGTAGAAATAATAATAACACTAATTTCTGTTTGATCGGCTGTCCAAAATGTAATCATGTTTAGTTTAATGAAAACCAGAAAATATAAATTTAAGAAAACGGAACAGCCTATTTATTTTTCATTGCACTAAAATAATCACTTCAATACGGAAGAGCGTTAGGGCCACTGGAAAAAAAATCTTCAGAATTCAAGAAAAGAAGAAAAAAAAGACGTGTCCACTCCCCCCCAGTGGCCCTAATCCTCTTCCGTACTTCAACTAGTTCAAAGAGTTCTCATTCATTTTCTGTATCAGACGGATTCATCAGCTTATATCAATCCGCCATGTTCTGCGGTTTGATACTCTGGTTGAATGAAATACGTCTCGCGGACTTGTTTCTGTTTGGCGGCATAACAAAACCGTTTCACTATAAGAAAAAAAAACACGCAGGTGATTCAGAAGTGATTCATCACTGTTTCACGAATAAGCCCACGCAATCACATGACTGATACTAACTATAAGTGAAGCTTTAACATAATTATAAAAATCACACAATTAAATCATTGTCCTACTTTAATTATGCTGATATTTGTAGAAATCCCAAATATAAGATCACAATAAAGCGTTTTTCCAAGAACTGGAAGCGCAGTTCACCTGAATGAATACCTAAACTCTAGCCCCACCTCCTAAACAGGTGTATCCTCTCCTTTACAGTGAAACCTAAAACAGCCACCATTAAAGAAAAGACAGTTCTCGCGCTATCTATATCTAATCTAATAGATTTCCCATTATTTTATTTCATGTGTTTCGCCCGTGTCAAGTAAACAGGAAGTCGTTACAGGTGTGTGGGGTGGAGACAGAAACCTGAAGCTGCCGGAAAAAGTTTTTTTTCCCTAGGTTGTTTGGTCTGGTAGTCACCTGTTGTCACGAAGGTAGGGGACGCGTTCTCGTCAGGGAGACATTTGCGAACCCCTCGACTGAGAGGAGCCTTTTTTTAAGGACAAAAACACATTTTTCTTTTGTTTTTTGTTTTTATTTGTCGAATTAACACATTTAAAAACAAAGAAAAAGAAAAAAAAACAAGGCCTGCAGGTTCACCTCGGAAATTGGCTTTTAGAAGGAGTGGTAGGGCGAAGAGGAGGAGGAGGAGAAATTCAGACGTTTGAAGTCGTTTTCCATTTGATTAGTGATCCCAAGATGGATCACTTAAGCAGTGGGCCGCGATACACCCCAGCGTCGGTAAGTCACTTGCTTCTTTTTGTTCAGTGATGGGGCTTCACATTGTTTTTACTTATTACCTGATACTCATGCATAGACGAAGTCAACCAAATTGCCGTAGAAATACAGTGAAAGACGTGTGGGTAGAAACATCTCCACTCAGCAAATTTTTCGGACTTAAAGTATAAGGCTACTTGTGTTTGTGTTACACACACACACACACACACACACACACACACACACACACACACTTACTTGATGTCATTGTATTAAACTGTGCTATCTTGACTGACTCACTCAGCAAAAACTGGTTTGCCTACAGACAAACAAGTTAGTGAGTGGAAAAGAACTTCAATACTCAGAAACAGTTTTCAGTTTCATGTACAGACGAGAGCAGTTGATTGAGCAACCCACACTCCCTATTCAGCTTTTCACCTTTTTAAATCACCAAAATTAGTAATTAATAAATAGAGTATTTAATGAGCATCTAGACATCGATTAATGCACACACTGAGACAATCAGTGCCACATAGCCACACAGTTATTTGTGCATCTGTTTATTGAGACTCAATAACAAGTTACTCAGTGTTTGTGTAAATTGTATTCTAATATAGTAACATGCATGTGCTATACTTCTAAAATCTTACAAATGTAATCAGTATATCATAATATCGTATCATAATGGCCAAAAACAAACCTTTACAAGGAAATTAATAAAAGCTGGTGGTGGTTTGCACTGCTCCCTAACAGCAAGAAGATCCTGAGTTCGTCTGGTCAGGGACTTTCTGTGTGAAGTTTGCATGTTCTCACTGGGTCTGTGTGGGTTTGTTCCAGGTACTCCGGCTTCTTCCCGTGATCCAAAGAATGGCACTTTGCGGGCTTAGGTTAATTAGTGATTCTAAATAGCCCGTAGGGGTGAATGTGACAGTGTCTGTCTCTCAGGGCGTACCCCACCTCTCGTCTTATGGCAGCTGCTGGGATAGGGTCCAGCCCCCCTGCAACCCAGGAATTAAATAAGTGGCAGCGGATGGGTGGATGTATGGAAAACTCTAATAATTCTGCTTATGTGGCTGCATTCCCAAAGCTCATTAATTACACTCAACAAAATGAGCTATGGAATCTTCCAATCTGCAAAATGCCAGAAATGATTGTTTCAGAACCTGTCGACAAAAAGTACTCAAAACTCTAGATAACCTTCTTTTCATCAAGTAACTTCGGCATATATTTTTGAGGGGTTTGGACATAAAAACATCCAGGAACCTTCACAGTTCCCAGAGCAGCTGGCCCTCCCAAGGTTGCTGTCTGAATTCCTCCACCTTGTTTCAACTTGTTCACTCTAGTCATTCTCCTTTGTAGATTATTATCTATCCAAGAATACTCTACGTCGTAACATTGTGTCGATAAATAAAACGTGTTATTGTGTGATTAGTCCCTTATAGAGCTGGGCGATAGAACGATAACGATATGTATCGCGATATAACTTTTTCTCGATAGAAAAATTAAACTATCGCGATAGACCTCGCCGCTCTTGTCCTCTTAAAAAAACAAAAAAAAAAACAGCCAATCCAAATTAAGTAGCGCAGAGCCGAACCAATCACAGCCGCAGCGTCACGTCACGTGACTTGTTACGTACAGCACAAGTGCCAAGCCGCACATGTGTATTTGTTTGGGAAGCAGCCAGCCACCTTACCACCCGGGTAATGGAGGAAATGAGTGACTAGAAAAATCAACCGAGCGTGACCGAAGGTTACCGAAGAGAAAACAGATGATGGTTCCAATGCCGGAGAGATTGTCAAACGGAAGAGCCACAGAAGTTCCGTGGTGTGAAGGTATTTCGGCTATTTCAAGTCTGACAAAAAACAGAGTAGCGTGCACTGTAAATTGTGCCGAAAGCAAGTCTGGAAATACAATAAACTGGTGCATGCGCTATGTCCACACGTACCCGGGTGTTTTTGAAAACGCAGATTTTTCTATGCGTTTGCACCTTTCGTCCACACGTAAACGGCGTTTTTGGTCACTTGAAAACGAAGATTTTTGAAAACTCCGTTTTTGCATTTACGTGTGGACTAGAAAAACGGAGAAAACGCAGCGTCAAAGGTGTGCGCATTTTTTGACGTCACACTGTGCGCCACGTTACTGTTTCGGTGAAATGAATTTCTACAATACTGTTACTGTTAATTCTACTCTCTGCAGTGTTTAAATGCTTACATATACACACAGTTACTGTCCCTCCACACATACGACTCTGTTCTGCTTCTATGCCCCAGCTTTGTTTACTTTTTCCCACCGAGGCTTCTAGACTTCTGATTGGCCAACATTTCTGCACGGTTAGGAATCTAGCGCCACCTGCTGCTTTGGCTTGTTCATAGCAGCGTTTTCCTTCATTTCTCCCTTTATGTGTGGACAGGATTATTTTTTAAAACGGAAAACCTCCGTTTTCAAAAATGCCCGTGTACGTGTGGACGTAGCCTCAGTCTCTGACTGGAAGCGCTAATTCGTCATTCGGCTTTTGTCAGACTAAAGTAACTGTTAAAACTGTTTGAAAAGCTAAGCTATACAACAAGGAGAGATTGAGAATTTCCTTTTAGTTCTCAGTTTATTTGATATTGACAAAAGTTAGTCAGTTTTGTCTGTTCTTCTGTAAAACAAACTAAGATTTATTTTTAGAATTAATATTTTGTTTCTAAGTGGAATTGACAATTTAGTCGTCTGTTTCGTTTGTTCTATTTTGAAACTTAAACGCTTTAGCGGCTGCCTTTTGTGTATTTTGCAATATTTGCCTTTATTTATCTGAAAAAGTCTCATGTTCCTTAAGTACATCTACCCTGTTGAACTTATTATGGGAAATAAATATTTAAATAAAAACAAGCTGCTGATTATTTCACATTTTACTTGTGAGCAACGGCACATTTAAATCTTACAAATATAGTTATTTGGCTTATATCGTGATAGATATCGTTATCGCCTGAAATGAAAAAAACATATCGTGATATGAAAAAATCTTATATCGCCCAGCTCTAGTCCCTTATAGTGTCAAGATTTTGCACAGTGGAGCAGGTGTGAATGGTATTTGACTTCTACGTTGCTCTGCTGTACCGTGCATGTCGTGGTTGTTGATAGAGGGGCTGGGACTGTTCTGATTGTATGTGTTCTTCAAGTATAATTAGCAATTTTCTGTTAAAACCTGACATTTTAGATGTTGGGTCATTTAAAGAAATTTTCTCTAACAGTTTAACCTAACACTAAGACTTACATTTTGAGCTTCACGAAGAGTTTAAATACACTGTTTTTACATATATGAATGGATCTTAGTACTATATCTTTGTTGCAAAGGCAACCACAGTAGTAGTAGGGAGATGGGGCTCTATGAGATATATTCTTCCTTTTATTAACCTAGACCCTTTACGTTGCAACTTGATCAGTGAATCCACACATGAGAACAATGAAGTGGATATAGATTGCATAAACTCTTCAGTTAGCATTTAACATTATGATTAATTGTGACAAATATAAAGCTTGCTCTTTACAAATAACTATTCTGCCAAAGCAGCACATTTATATGTTTGAGTCATGACCTCATCAGTGGAAAATAATATATTATTTAATTATATAATGAGCTTCAAGTTTAAACAGGCAGAAAGAAAGCCTTTCCAGTGGTTTATAAAGCAAACAAAAGGCAAAAGCATGTCGTGGTCTTTTATTTCTTTTATTAATGTTACGCTACACAAAGCACTTACAGAAACATGTTGTTTGTGAGTAGTTGCCGCCAAGCAGGTTTGACAGGATTTTACATGCTGAAACCTTTGTACTCCCTCCCCCCCCAGTCTCACCTCTGAAAGGTAACAGCAGAGCATGAGTCATGGCATGAAGTTCTCGTTTCATTCATTAACAGCACAAGACAGTGAATCTCTCTTTTCTGTTGCAAATTTTTTGCTCACAGATTTTTTTAATATGTCTCTTTCAGTTGGAAAATTATTTCAAAAGAAAACTATTATAACATTTCAAGTTTCAATGTGTCACACTTCTTGTATCTGAGAACAGTTATGTAGGTCACCAATAGCAGGGACATTCCTTAAATACGCAAGTGTTGGCTTGCTGTCTGCTGCTGTTGCTTATCTTTATGATCATCTTTTCATGAGGGCGTGAGATGCTTTGCTTTGCTCTCCTTTGCACCTTTATCTACACAAGTCTAAACCTTTGTAATTTTGATTAATATTTAGAGCTGGCTGATATTAATGCACCTGAGTTTTACATGTTGATCTTTCTCTCATCTGTTTAACTGTCTGTCTTTCATCAAGGACAAAGACTGGGGTGATAATGATTTCCAGTTACAAGCATCGGACACCAAAAGGCTTGAGAAGAAAAAGCACCCAGGGAAAATTGGAGTTGTGATTGGCGTGGTGATCTTGGCCGCTCTTGTAGCTCTTATGGCTGGAATACTAGTCTGGCATTTCCACTGTAAGTACATCTCTGTTTAATAGGCAAATGTACTGCACGTACATTTTGTTCAAAACCTGCTGCGTTGAAATGGTACACACTCTGCTACAGATAAACAATGAAAAAATGTCATAAAAACAAAATTAAATTTACAGTAAAAAACACAAGGTTGAAAGCTTATTGCTAAAGATTAAGTAACTAAATCATTCCTATATTTGTGGCATGCATGAGTCATCTCTACCCATCTGTAATTCTCTAACAGTTTCAATCTGTTGCACAAGAAGTAACAGCAGTAACACTTGGCATAGGAGAAGAAGCAGTAGTGAATACTAAGCATGTTTCTTGTGCCGTGGTTCACATTGAGTCTTTTGTTATCCTATAGTCCGTAAACACCAGCGGGTCAACAGGATGTACAGCGGGTCCATGCGGATCACCAACCAGGCATTTATCAACGACTATGAGAACTCCAACACTCCAGAGTTTAAGGCTTTAGCAAAGCAGGTGATTTCACAGGTAAGAATGCCACCAACTTCTGTGTGTCAACACTATTTTCATTTTTCATTTCATTTCATTTTTTATGATTTTGCTTCAATCTCTTTTCAGCTTAAAGTCGTCTATTCCAAAAGTCCTCTATTGTCAAAATACTACCGCGAGTCTACAGTTCAGGCCTTCAGGTAAGCTCATGAAGTGTGAAGGAATAAATCCTTCACACTTGCCATGTATGTATGTATGTATATGTGTGTGTAATGGTCATGTGTTTGTTGTTTCTAACCCTGCTGTCATTGCTCTTAGTGAGGGCAGCGTCATTGCCTACTACCTGTCTGAGTTCAACATCCCCGTGGGGCAAGAAAGAGCAGTCGACAACGAAATGACTTCAGTAGATAAGCTAGTGAATAAAATGCGCATGTCTATCAGTGAATTGACTTTTGAAAATGTGGTCACTTCAGGTACAGTGAAAGCAACTGCTTGTCATTCTATATCAAACATACACTTTTGTTTGTTATATTGTCAGTTGTCACGTTCTATCTGGTTGTGATTGTTTTTCGGTCAGTCCTAACCTTGTGTCTTTTTACTTCTCTTTTTCTTTTTTTTCAACTTTACAGCTCTGGATGATCGCATGTTTTTAAGATCCTTTAAGGGTAAGTGTTCAAGTTTTGTTTATTTGTTTTTAACATTTCAGTAGAAGTGCTACTAACAAATCCTCTACATAGACCGAAAATAGTAAACCACATATACCTTACACTATAGAACATGTTACCATGGACGACACCTTTCACTATTGTTAGTCTCTTTTTAGAGTAGAACATTTTTCTGCCATGGAGTTGAGTAGAAACCAAAAGGGCGCTTGTTTACTTCTTTTTTCCATACCAAATTTTTTATTTTTTTTTAATAACCATTTTTTTAATTCAGTTTCACTTACATCAAAAAATGGAAAAAGCTTACTGCAGAATGGTCATGACCACTAACGAAACTACATTTCATTTGCATACTTTTAGTAATATTAATATTAATATATCTGTCTTAAAATGTGTGACAGTGATTCACAAGCTTAAATTCTAAATCTTAATGTTTCTCTTTCAGATAATCTGCAGTTTGCAGAGCATACCAAGGTTGATTATGTAGGACAGATCGAGTCACCGGGTTTTCCCAACAGTCCGTATCCTCCTAACACCTTCATCCAGTGGCAGCTGAGAGCTGACCACGGCTATGTAGTCAAGCTGGTATTTGAAACATTTGAACTGGAAGAGAGCTGCGAGAATGATTTTATCAAAATCTACGATTCCCTGGTTCCCATCGAGAGTCTGGTTATGCAAGAGTGAGTTAGCCCTTTAAAACATCAGTTTCAAGATTCCTTCAGATAAAAAAAACATTGCTACATCTGGTATTATTATTATAATTTTTATTATTATTATTATGTTAATATTTATCATCGTGATCATCACACCAATTTTTTACATGTTTTTATTTTTATTGCGCTTCATTGAGCTCATTTTTTTTTCTGTAAAACAATGAAATACTACTGATCTCACTGAAGGATTACAGTAAAATATGAAAGCATGTACCTGCTGATGCTTTTGCATTGACATTTCTTTTACTAAAGTGTAAATTTGGTACTTTTTGACTGCTAACAATCTGCTAGTAAACTCTGGAGTGCAGCTTAAAGATTTTAGGAAATTATCTAATTGTTATTTTTCTGGCCGATATTTCGTTTCCAATTCGATTCATGAGTTTCTTCAAATTAAGCTTCAGGACAAAATTCAAAATG
Source organism: Pundamilia nyererei (assembly GCF_000239375.1). Lineage (NCBI taxonomy): Eukaryota > Metazoa > Chordata > Actinopteri > Cichliformes > Cichlidae > Pundamilia > Pundamilia nyererei. The sequence goes on along the minus strand of NW_005187467.1, from coordinate 296,163 downwards.
TACAGTAATATTTATAAAGATGATAGAAAATGACATAATCATCTTTTTAAGTAAAATTGAAAAGTAACGGTAACAAAATTAAACTTAATGAAATAAAGATGAAGCCAACAGAAACCTCTCATCTGCGAAAAGCAGAGATTCTGAGACCACCCGAGTGAAAGCCACTTGGCTACACCTAGAAATTCTGTCCATAAAATTCTGAACAGAATCGGTGACAAAAGTTGGCTCTGGCGGAGTCCATCACTCATCAGAAACCAGTTCGAAAGTAGTGTTTTATGGCATTAGTCATCTCCCAATGTCTTTTGCTGCTCTTGTCTAACGGAGTTAAACTGGCAAAAGATGCAGTAATTGCAGGCTGTTTGCGACAATGAGCCTGAGCACCACTTTCACTTGACTCTTCGCCAGACTTTTTTTGTCATGCACTCTTCATGCAAAAGCCTGTGGTGATTTTTCAAGTGCCGGTATAAGTTGGTTGCGTTTCTGCTAGATGTTACAACTTTAGTGCAACAGGTTTTGCAGTACCTGTTTCTGGTGCACGTCTCCAGTCTCAAACACAAAATACTCACAAATTACTGATGTGCTGTTTTTCTTAGGTATTAAATCTCCTAACTGCCCTTCCTGTTCTCCATATGTGCAGTGAACACAGTATATGGTTACTGTTCACTGTTGTGAGATCAAGCAACCCCTTTATCACAATCTGTAGCTGCAGACACTTTTCACTCAGTTCCCTGTTTACTGAAAACATGTTTAGTTTTTATGGTACAATATTAAGTGGTGCATATTTTGCTTTTAAGTTTGGAGGAGTTACTTATTAAGAAACTCTCGTCGAACTGTACATAATGGTGCGGTTATGTTGGTTAAACCTCATTTTAGATTAATAGCACTTGCAAATAATTTGTTCAGAATTTGTTGAGCACTTTGACTGAAGCTGTAAATGTAACTGTTAGTTATAACCAAGACTACATGTAATCAGAAAACGGAAAGCTTTCCGCAGGAAGGACTTACGAGTGTGTGGGTAGTGGTTTTTCTGCCCTGATGAGATAAGTGCAATAGCAAAACACTTTTCTGTAAACATTTTTCTGTAGAGAAGCTAAATATAACCTCTGCTGAAAAATGAGTCACTTTCAGAGGTAATGCACTGTTACATTTTCTTATTATGTGAAAAGAAATTCTGCCAAGAAGCTGATTTTTAAGCGTTTTATACATAACTTTGAACGATAGTGAAAAGTAATTTAACCACACGTGAAGGAAGGCAGGGGATGAATCCATGTCACGAAAGAGTGAAATATGCGCTTTTTAAAGGACCAAATCTTCCTTGTGTATCAGTCTGTTAGCAGTGTGTTCAGAGCGTTATTGTTTTCTCTTTGCTTTCTACAGGTTGTGTGGCAAATATTTACCTAGTAAACGTTTGAGCTTTCTGTCCTCTGGCAATGTAATGTTGGTGACAATGGCCACTCATGACCAGTCCTTCCCAGGTTTTAGAGCACAAGTCTCACAAGTTCAAACAGGAAATAGAGGTAGGAATTAAAGTTTACCTGCAGTTTTTTAAGGAACAACTTAAGTGTTTGACATTTGTGCTGATGCATCCTTTTTTTTTTTTTTTTTTTTTTGAACAGCTATAGCATGTGGTGAGAAGCTGATAGGCTCAAAAGGCAACTTTTCTTCTCCCAACTACCCAAATTACTACCCTCCTAAAACTACATGCGAGTGGTTAATTGAGGTGAGTGGTCAGTCCCTTAAATGGTGTACTACTCAACTGTTTCATGCATATTTCTGCTCTGTACCACCCCTGACGATCACATCCCATTGTGGGATGTAGTTTTAATCTTTTTTTTATTGTCATTAAGGTCCCTACTGGGAAGGTAGTGAAGCTCGTATTCAAAAGGTTACTCTTGTCCCAGCTGGGAAAGAAAAACCCAAACTGTGACAAAGACTATGTGGAGGTCAACGGAAAGAAGTGAGTCCTTGTTGTGCTTTAAAAAAACGGGAATGCCAGAACAAAGCAGGTGTGTCATTGCTAGTACATTTCATTTTTTCAGATGGTGTGGAGAAAAACCTGATGGGTCAGTGACAGAAACCAGCAGCACCAACAACATGACTGTGGTGTTTTATTCTGATGAGTCTCGTGTGGACCAGGGCTTTTTGGCACAATATGAGGCCATTGACATCCAAAATCGTAAGCAATTTAGTTTTTCAAATAATGAGTATTCCTTGACATTAGGACAGTGTTTCTCATGTTAACCATGCCATTCACAGCTTGTCCAGACAAGTTCCAGTGCAGAAATAACAACTGCATTAAGCCGGCACTAAGATGTGATGGTTGGAATGATTGTGGAGACATGAGTGATGAGGCGGAATGCAGTAAGTACCATTTAGTCGTGATGCTAAGACTACACATTTTTTTTTAATTGCTCTCTTTATTCTTATGAGAGGATTTGTCACATCCTGAGAATCATTTTAATGTTTAATGTTCATTATCCCCCCTTCCCAGGCTGCAGTCCCACTGATATTAGTTGTAGAAATGGATTCTGTAAGCCCATGTTCTGGAAATGTGATGGCGTGAATGACTGTGGAGACAACACAGATGAGCTGGATTGTAAGGCCTTGTAACATTGATGGAGTATGTTTCATATCAGCACTGGAAATGCTTAAACATGCCTGTTACTTTTTGTATTAGGTGGGTGTAAATCTGGGCAAATAACGTGTAAGAATGGCAAATGTGTTTCTGAGAAGCTGAAATGTGATGGAACGGACGACTGTGGGGATGGAACAGATGAACAAGACTGTACAAAATCCACAGGAGGTACAACAGATAAGCCCAACTTTGCTATACATATAGATAGATGGTGGGAGAGAGCGAGAGAGAAATGGCTAGAGATGGATTGAATTAGCTTTGGATTGATTTTTCTCCTTTTCTTCTCTCCTTAGGTTTAACTGTAGGCTGCACAGATTTTACATACAAATGTAAAGACAATAAATGCATCAGTAAAGTGAATCCAGAATGCGACGGGACGCCGGACTGTGGTGATGGATCTGATGAGGAGAACTGCAGTATGTCACAAAAAAATCACATTTAAATTAATCATTCATCCTTCACCTGTGCAGTTTAGGTTGTCTTATCCAAACAGGTGTGGAGCTCCACCCAGTTCACAATAAGCTGCAGCGCACCAGCCCTTTGACTGATTTGTTGTTTACTTTGCAGACTGTGGGACACGTGGGAGGGCCCAACGTATTGTAGGTGGTCAGAATGCAGAACAAGGGGAGTTTCCTTGGCAGGTCAGCCTCCATGCCAAAAAATACGGTCACGTCTGTGGCGCATCCCTCATCAGTCCGAAATGGCTGGTCACTGCTGCCCATTGTGTGCAAGATGAAAACTCTTTAAAGTAACTTCTTATCCTATTCTTTGTCTCTCTTTGACACAGTACATTGATTTTTGTGAAAAATACGATCTTATATTCTCTCTGTGTAAAATGAGAGCTATTTGTCTCTGCTTGTTGTTCCTATTTTACATATTTAGAAGATCTTATAATCCAGATGAATGAAAATGAGTACCATTGGCGTATAACAGAGTTAATATTTGTCCTCAGTACATTATTTTTAAGTCTACTTTAGAAAAATCAAAGTTGTTTACAAATTCTGTGTGACTTCAGTTAATTTATCCTTTTTTCAGGACTTTAAATATCTTTACATAGAGTAGAGTATGGTACGCAGTCAGTATAACAACAACTCTGTTATACACTTTAATAAAACTAAGAAAAGCCTCAGGTACTGCTTAAATTATTTAAATAATAAAGCTAAAATAAGCAAATCATGAATTTAATAGTTTCACTTGAAAGATGTAAATTGAACGTTTTTTTAAATTGCAACAAAATCCTTGAATGTGGTGAAAAATAATTCGGCCCTTGCCATTTTGCAAGCAGTTATCACAGCCAGACTCACATCTTATTATATTCAACAAGCACTGAGAAATCAGACTTAAAGTATATTTTAAAAATGCCATATAATGGGAATTGTATATAGTGCCACATAATATGCTAATTATTATAAGTTCATTAATAATTGAGACCGTGAATAAAATCCTTCATCTGTTTTGTTGCTTACTTCCTCAGACTCTCCCAGCCTGGCTCTTGGGAAATTTACCTCGGCGTTCATACACAGAAAATGTTAGAAAGTCCAGTTCAAAAGAGGAATCTGAAGCAGGTCATACCTCACCCTAACTACAACCACCACACCTTTGACAGTGACATCGCCCTGATGGAGCTGGACAGTCCTGTCACCTACAGTGACTACATAAAACCCATCTGCTTGCCAGCTGCGCAACATGAGTTTCCACCTGGCCAGGATGTGTGGATCACTGGGTGGGGTGCCACACGAGAAGGAGGTGAGTAAATGATTTGTCACTTTAACAAATATTTGTAGCCACCAAAACTAAAAATATAAAAGCCTGAACTTGAGCTCAACATTAAATCAGCATAAAATGAAATAATTTCTCTTGTTTTTCTGTGTTTTAGATTTAGTTTTAGTAATTATTCTTTGGGTTTGTACACACCTTGTAAATCAGCCAATGTAAACTACTACAGTGGGGCAAAAAAGTATTTAGTCAGCCACCGATTGTGCAAGTTCCCCCACCTAAAATGATGACAGGGGTCAGTAATTTGCACCAGAG
>NW_005187467.1:269305-290184 GCF_000239375.1 Pundamilia nyererei | reverse complement strand
CACAGTTGAAGTGTACCTCTGGTGCAAATTACTGACCTCTGTCATCATTTTAAGTGGGGGAACTTGCACAATCGGTGGCTGACTAAATACTTTTTTGCTCCACTGTATATGTCTTTATATAAACGCCACTTGTAATACAAGCATTTTCAACTTTTTAAAGATGCCCAGTGATGTGACTTCCTCTTTGTGTGTGTTTGTTTCAGGATCTGCTGCAGTGGTGCTCCAAAAGGCTTCAGTCAGAATCATAAACCAAGCTGTGTGTGACGATTTGATGGGGGGCCAGATCACATCTCGGATGTTTTGTGCTGGTATTCTAAGTGGAGGAGTTGATGCTTGTCAGGTACTTTGATATTCTTTTTTTCTTCTTTCTTGTTTTTTTGGGGGAAAACACAAAAAACCCTGCTTGTGCTGCAGACAGTGGCATGATGTAGATGGAGGGATTAATTGATTGAACTAAATCTGTAAATGTCATGAGAGAACATGTACAGTTTTAGGTCGTCTTGGATATATTGATGAATAGTATATGAATAGAATGTGACATGCACTCATACAATGGGGTAAGCAGAGGAATTTCACCTTAGAAAGTAGAACTAATGTGTTTGTTTTGATTTTCATTTTTGGCCCGTTGCAGAAGTCAAGAGGATAATTGGATATTCATAATATCCCCACACCATCCCCATGTATTGCCTCTATGCTAACATGTCTACCTGTGTTCCTGTACATTTTTCTGCTTTAGGGAGACTCTGGGGGTCCTTTGTCCAGTCCTTCCGGCAATCGTATGTTCCTGGCTGGAGTGGTCAGTTGGGGTGATGGCTGTGCTCGCAGAAACAAACCAGGCATCTATACAACAGTTACCAAATTCCGTGGCTGGATCAAAGAAAAGACAGGAGTTTAGTTTGTATTGTCAAATAAGGCCAAAGGCATGGACATAAATGAGGACTGAGGGGGAGTGCCACAGTTTAATAAAAAAACAAAACACTCTGATTATCCATGAAGTGGCTTTTACTCTCAATTGTAGCTGCAGTGAGGAACATGCTTTAAGAGCAGTTACAACACAATTTAAATGCACTGTGATTTGGGGCTTGATGAAATATTTTTGAATGTAAATAAATGTTTTATTTTTGTGTATTTTTATCATGTTTTAATGGAGAATAATGTTATTTCCTACACAGTAGATTCCAGTGTGATTGTTACCTATTTCATACATGTAACTCTATATCTTAAGAAATTCCCAACACTGTTTTTGTTTCTTTTGTTTTTTGTTTTTTTATATTTTTCCTCCCTGACTTCTGAATTAAAAGCTCTGAGGCAGCAAGCTCATTGCAGCTTACCTCCTATGGATCAGTTCACAAGTTCAGCTGAAATCTCTGGAAAAAAAACTTATTTCCCTTCTCTAAACACATGCTATAGTCAAACACAGGTTTAGTTTAAATTTTCTCTTCTGCTGTAACATGTCACCACGCTTCAATTCTCCACAATATTAGTACTAGCTGCAAAGTTAAATTGTTTCCAAATATTTGTAAATGTGTGTTTTATTGCAGATATTTTTAAATAAAAATATTTCTTATCTCCTGCACAGTCATTCACCTACTCTTTGTTTCAGGACGCTTATGTATTGCATCGAGCTTGACCCTCAACATACATGCCCGATTTTTTTTCTTTTCTTTTTTTTTTTCCCTCTGGCACAGTTGGTGTGGAGCACCCATACTTTTATTGTACATGTACAATGACAATAAAGCTCTATTCCATTCTAATCTTCAAATGAGAGTGGATGAAAGTTTTCAGTATCATTGGTTAAAACAACTGTATGCAAGTACATGTTGTTTGGTTACATCACCAGTTTACCAAGGTCTGAAGGAGGACCTCAACTGTCGCCCTCAGGAAAGAGAAAAATGTTTAAGATGTTCAGGAACCACCAAGACTAAAGCCTGGCATGAACTGGAAATTTAAAGAACATCAGTGTCACTGTTCACAGTGGAGCGAGTTTTACTTTGCCATGGACTGAGAGGGTTCCAACCAAGAAAGAAGCTCCTAATTCAAAGACTGAATTATTAAGCCGCATTGACAAGAGGTGGAGTAAAGGTGAAGCTTTCAAACATAAGAACACCAAATTTTGTAGCATAAGGGTGCCAGAATGATACTAGAAGTTTGTTGATGGGTACCAAAATGATCTGGTTGAGGTGCAACTTGCAAGGGAACATGTTTACAACTAATAGTGGGGGTGTAAGTATATATTTGACCCTTTGTGGATTTGCGGAAATCTCAAATAATTGTCCACCCAATTCTTGTCCCCCCTTTTTTTTTTTTTTTTTTAGTAATTAAAGATATACTATACGATCATTCTACCTTGGACAAAGGCAAATTCAAATTAATCATGTGAGGAGCAGGTTTAGGGTGTGACATCTCTTCAAATCACCATTTTCTTTTTAAGCGCTGGCTTTCACCGGAAGATCGGAAGATTTTAAAGGATGGAACGGAAGTTGTCCACCCGTATTATTGTCCCCTATTTAGAGTTTCCAGGTTTCCCACCGGCTTTTATTTTTTAATATACAGTTGTCTGTATTTAGCATTTTAAAGCAGTATTAAAGATTCGTGTCATTCAGGCAAATGTAAACCTTTAGGGTTTGAAATGCGCTCTCTAGTTTATCTAGTATAGATGTAACATAAGGCTGCTACGAGCCTGGAAAGGCGAATACATGTGGAAGTTATGTATTATATGGGGGGTTAACCCGACTCCTGCTTAATTCTGGTGGAGGTAAGTAACGCTATGGCTTCAGAGAAGAGGAGTTGGGACTGGGGCAGCTCGCAATGCCGAGCCCAGCTGGACGAAATCTTTTTCCGGGAGCATGACTACATCCAGGTTGGCAGCTCTGAACATAAAGAGTTCTGGGCTTTCTTTGAGCGCTTCCAGAGGTTTAAAACGAAGAGAGACATGTCAGGCGCGGAAATCAGAAAGGAGGACAAAGACAAAGGGAGGGACAGGGGCAAGGTGGATCTTGGCCTTCCCAAAGAGTACGATGCTCGCTACCGGATTAACGTATCTGTGTGCACCAGGGACATCGAGGAGCGCATGGGGAAATCAGAGCATAGAAGCAGACAGAGGTCCTCCGGACCAGGGGCTCAACAGGTCTCCGACTGCCGCCTGGCGCTCCTGCATTTCCTGGATTTCAGCCAGAAACAGAGTTTTGGAAAAATTGCCAAACTTCGCCGGGAGCAGAAGAACCTGCCCATCTTCCAGTACCGGGATCGGATAGTGGAGCTGGTGCGACTTCACCCAGTGGTTGTAGTGGCAGGGGACACGGGCTGTGGAAAATCAACCCAAGTCCCTCAGTACCTTCTCTCTGCTGGCTTCAATAACATCGCCTGCACCCAGCCTCGCCGCATTGCCTGTATATCCCTCGCAAAGAGAGTCAGCTTTGAGAGCCTCAATCAGTATGGATCAAAGGTTTGTCAGGACAGATTGTTACATTTGTTGAATTCAATCCCAACCTTTCATCCAAAACAGTTAAAAGTACAAAGTAAAATGACTTTATGGAAACTTTGGGAAACTCTAAAAACTTACTTTATAATTCGGGTCCATCTGTTGACCATAAAAATATCAGCTAGAATTTTGCTCATCGGTTAACTAAAAGGAGGGAAAAAGGAAATAGAAAAAGAATATAATCAATATTTGAGCAGAATAAATAAAATTTTAACATATGGTGGAGTAAATAGTTATTTGATCCCTTGCTGGGTTTGTAAGTTTGCCTACGTCCAAAGAAATGAATGTTCTCTCATTTTATACTACCGCTAGTTTTATTTTAATGGAGATACACATAATATTAACCAAAAATCTTAAAAACAGACTAAAAAACCCTCCACCATTTTAGATAAAAGTTATAAATTGATTTGCATGCCACTGAGTGAAATAAGTATTTGATCCCCAAGTAAAACATGACTTAGTATCCTGACCCCTATGGGCACGCATGATGGTAAGACATTGTAGTTGGTCGCCAGGTTTGCACACATCTCAGGGGGGATTTTGGCCCTCTTGTCTTTACATAAATCTCTAAATTCTTTAAGTTTCTTGGCTGCCGCTTGGCATCTCAAACTGATTCCCTGATATCCTTTGATAGAGGTTGAAATGAAAGAAACTGATTCTGTGGAGAGGTATGCTTTATATACATAACTCAAAATCAGAAGTATCTGTAATTGATTTATTGATTGTAAATTGTTTGTTACGTGGATACACAGCCAATCTGTGGAAGCCAGAATTCTGCTGGCTTTGTAGGGAATCAAATCGTTATTTCACTCGGTAACATGCAAATGAATTTAAAATTTTTATGGACTGTTTTTTGTTCCTGATTATTGGTTGATATTCTGTCTTGCTCTATTAAAATGAAACTACCATAAAAGTTAGGCTGTTTGCTTCTTTATAAGTGAGCAAACTGACTAATTCAGATGAGGATCAAATACTTATTCACCCAACTGTATTATTTTCCGTCTAGATGAGGATAACTACAGCAAGTAGAATAAAATCCATATTTAATTTAGTGAAATATATTATAGAAATTTGCTTAAAACACTGACTTCATTATAACTGCATTAAATATATGATATTTTTCAGTTTCTTGGAGCTCACAAATGTTATTGGTCTTTTTCAGGTGGGGTACCAGATCCGCTTTGAGACAAGTCGAACCGCAGCAACCAAGCTGCTGTTCCTTACAGAGGGGCTGCTGCTTCGACAGATCCAGCAGGACAGTACGCTGGCTCGGTACCAGGTTGTGATTGTTGACGAGGTCCATGAGAGACACCTCCATTGTGACTTTCTTCTCGGGGTCCTGCGTTCTCTGCTGGCTGACCGCCCAGACCTACGCCTCATCCTCATGTCAGCCACCATCAACATCAAACTGTTCTCTAACTATTTCAGCGGTGCTCCTGTACTGCAGGTCCCAGGCAGGCTGTTTCCTATTCAGGTAACCAGAGGCAAACCCTAAACACAGGTGTAAATATGCATTTTACTCAAGATGATGTGATTTTTAAAACTTTGCCTCTTGCATCTAGTAGGCAAAAAACATGCACTGAAAAGATACTGGGCCAAAACATTTTCATTCTTTATATATATTTTTTTAATTTAGGATAAAATGCAAACAACGAGTCAAATGATTGAAGTTTTAAGAAAGCCACTTTTTAAAAAATTATTGTACTTGCTGTATTTGTTTTAAGTGCACAATGCAAATTTTGGTAGTCTAGGTGTTGGTTTCTATTTACAAATTTAAATGGTAAAATTTTGTATCAAAGTAGCAGACATGTCTGAGAGTTGTTTTTGTTTAATGTCCTGTTTTTCCCCTCTGGCATGGTACTTAGGTTATTTACCAGCCCATTCCTCCTGAGGAGCAGTCCTCAAAGTCTGAGAAACTGGATCCTAGACCGTATCTGCGCATCCTGCAGGGCATCGATCAGCGTTACCCCCCAGAGGAGCGTGGTGACCTGCTGCTCTTTCTTAGCGGTGTGGCAGAGATCTCCACCATCCAGGAGGCCTGTCAGATTTATGCCACACACACACGTCGCTGGATAATCTTAACACTGCACAGCACCCTCTCAATTGCTCAGCAGGATAAGGTACAGTCAGCTTTGAAGCTGTTATTTAGAGTTACGATTTTCTAATTCTAATTGTGCCTCTGTTACTGTGTTACTCTTCAGGTGTTTGATATTGCTCCTCCTGGGGTGAGAAAGTGCATCATCTCTACCAATATTGCGGAGACATCAGTCACAATAGATGGAGTGCGCTTTGTTGTTGATTCAGGTATGGAACGAGTGGTACATTTATTCTCACCCCCTGGAGTTTGATGGTCCATCCTTGAAATTTAAATTTTGCAGCAAAGCTTTGTTTTAAATGACAAAACGTAATTAAATGAGGACGTACAGTGGGGCAAAAAAGTATTTGGTCAGCCACCGATTGTGCAAGTTCCCCCACTTAAAATGATGACAGAGGTCAGTAATTTGCACCAGAGGTACACTTCAACTGTGAGAGACAGAATGTGAAAAAAAAAATCCATGAATCCACATGGTAGGATTTGTAAAGAATTTATTTGTAAATCAGGGTGGAAAATAAGTATTTGGTCACCTCAAACAAGGAAAATCTCTGGCTCTCACAGACCTGTAACGTCTTCTGTAAGAAGCTTTTCTGTCCCCCACTCGTTACCTGTATGAATGGCACCTGTTTGAACTCATCATCTGTATAAAAGACACCTGTCCACAGCCTCAAACAGTCAGACTCCAAACTCCGCCATGGCCAAGACCAAAGAGCTTTCGAAGGACACCAGGAAAAGTATTGTAGACCTGCACCAGACTGGGAAGAGTGAATCTACAATAGGCAAGCAGCTTGGTGTGAAAAAATCAACTGTGGGAGCAATCATCAGAAAATGGAAGACATACAAGACCACTGATAATCTCCCTCGATCTGGGGCTCCACGCAAGATCTCATCCCGTGGGGTCAAAATGATCATGAGAACGGTGAGCAAAGATCCCAGAACCACACGGGGGGACCTGGTGAATGACTTGCAGAGAGCTGGGACCAAAGTAACAAAGGTCACCATCAGTAACACACTACAACGGCAGGGAATCAAATCCCGCAGTGCCAGACGTGTTCCGCTGCTGAAGCCAGTGCATGTCCAGGCCCGTCTGAAGTTTGCCAGAGAGCACATGGATGATACAGCAGAGGATTGGGAGAATGTCATGTGGTCAGATGAAACCAAAGTAGAACTTTTTGGTATAAACTCAACTCGTCGTGTTTGGAGGAAGAAGAATACTGAGTTGCATCCCAAGAACACCATACCTACTGTGAAGCATGGGGGTGGAAACATCATGCTATGGGGCTGTTTTTCTGCCAAGGGGACAGGACGACTGATCCGTGTTAAGGACAGAATGAATGGGGCCATGTATCGTGAGATTTTGAGCCAAAACCTCCTTCCATCAGTGAGAACTTTGAAGATGAAACGAGGCTGGGTCTTCCAACGTGACAATGATCCAAAACACACTGCCCGGGCAACAAAGGAGTGGCTCCGTAAGAAGCATTTGAAAGTCCTGGAGTGGCCTAGCCAGTCTCCAGACCTCAACCCCATAGAAAATCTGTGGCGGGAGTTGAAAGTCCGTGTTGCTCGGCGACAGCCCCAAAACATCACTGCTCTCGAGAAGATCTGCATGGAGGAATGGGCCAAAATACCAGCTACTATGTGTGCAAACCTGGTAAAGACCTATAGTAAACGTTTGACCTCTGTTATTGCCAACAAAGGTTATGTTACAAAGTATTGAGTTGTATTTTTGTTATTGACCAAATACTTATTTTCCACCCTGATTTACGAATAAATTCTTTACAAATCCTACCATGTGGATTCATGGATTTTTTTTTTTTTCACATTCTGTCTCTCACAGTTGAAGTGTACCTCTGGTGCAAATTACTGACCTCTGTCATCATTTTAAGTGGGGGAACTTGCACAATCGGTGGCTGACTAAATACTTTTTTGCCCCACTGTAAAAGGCTTCAGAGAAGTTGAATGTGCAAAGCTACATTTTCTTGTTTAGCTTTTAAAATAGAGAATGCTATAGTGTTAACGACAGCAAAATAATGCACTACTTAAAAGTAGAACGGCAACTATAAAAATTGTTGTTGTTTTTTTTAACTTGCTTTATAGGAAAGGTGAAAGAAATGAGTTTTGACCCTAAAGCCAAGATGCAACGCCTACAAGAGTTCTGGATCAGCCGAGCCAGCTCTGAGCAGAGAAAAGGTCGAGCTGGTCGTACGGGTCCGGGCGTTTGCTACCGGCTCTACTCAGAGTCCGACTACAATGCTTTCGCACCTTATCCTGTGCCTGAAATCCACAGAGTTGCTCTGGACTCCCTCATTCTTCAGGTAATAAGATTCTGTGAATAGCAGGTTAGTAGAATAGTAATAGATTTTTTTTAACTCTTCTGCATAAGTTTTAACTTCATCTATTCATTTCTGTTCTTGCAGATGAAGAGCATGTCTCTTGGAGATCCACTCTCCTTTGTTTTTATTGATCCACCCCCAGCTGCAAGTATCCAGAATGCTGTTTTTTATCTAAAGGAACAGGGGGCGCTAGACAGTCGTGGTGAACTGACGTCTATTGGTAGTTTGCTGGCACAGCTTCCCGTTGATGTGGTCATAGGTAAGATTTCATACAGCAGAACCATGTTGGAGTTTGTTTGTTTGTTTTGTTTTTTCCTAAGTCACTATTAGGATGTTTGCAAGAGAGTAAAATAAAGTGGAAGAAATAACAAGAACGTTTTTAAAACGTTAAAATACGTAATATACATAATTTAAGGCTTTTCTTTCATTAAAAAGTAATTATACAAAGTTTCACATGGATTGACAGTGACACAGTGGTGGTCTTGTGATCATCCATCAGCTGGATTCAGGTTAAGCATGTTTGTGTCTGTTTAGGGAAGATGCTGGTGCTGGGCTGTTTGTTTAACTTGGTGGAGCCCGTGCTGACGGTGGCAGCAGCCCTCAGCGTTCAGTCACCTTTCCTCCGTAGTTCACAGCACAATCCAGATTGTGCCACTGCCCGGCAGCCCCTGCATAGCAACCAAGGAGACCCCTTTACCCTCCTCAACACTTTCAATGCCTGGGTGGAGGTCAGTAAAACAAGCATCATGTTGTGTTGGATGTTTAATATTATGAGAATCAACACTGGAGCAGTTAGGTCATAAAATGGTCTTCACTGGATGCAAAACTGATTTCGAAAACAGGTAAAAGGGGAGAGAGGTGGTGGATCAAGAAAATGGTGCAGAAGGAGAGGCTTGGAGGAGCAGCGGCTGTATGAGATGGTGAACCTACGCAGACAGTTCAAGGCAGGCTCCTCACAAAGCATTTCGTACATTCATAAAACATTTTCAGGCTTTTTAGCGATTGACAACGAGTATTGAAATCCCTCTCATTATTAGGACTTGCTGAGGAGCCACAGCCTGCTGGAATCAGAAGATAGCACTCCCTCTGGTGGTGACCGTGTGCAACGCAGGCAGAGGCTAACTGAGAGGAGAAAGCTGCATCAGCTGAAGAGAGATCATGAACAGCAGGAGGGAAGCAAACGTAAAGTCCTGAGGCTGGAGGAGGGTCAGGAAGGAGACTCTTCAGGATCAGACACAGAGGAAACAGGAAGGTCTAAGAGGAACAAGGAGGGGTCTGGACAGAACTTGGACATACAGGTATCTTAGAAGGTGTAACAGAAAAAAATATCACTATAAACTTGTTCTTAATTTTATCCCATCCCAAGTTTTGTTTTGCCTAGTTTTTATTAAAAATATGATCTATTCCTGTTTTTCAAACTAGTAAGTTCAACCTTCAAATAAAGCAGCAAGTATAGCAGGCTCTGGTGAAAAGCTGAAGTCAGTTTTGTTATTATTAATATCTTTTTCCCATGGTGCTGTTTGGTTTGCAATAGGAGGTGAAGTTCAAGTTACGGCATAATGTGTCAGAGCTGCAGGAGGCTGTCAGTCAGGACTTGTCCTCACACCAGCAGGCTTTGCTCAAGCTCCTGCTTTGCAGAGGCCTGTACCCTCAGCTGGCACTGCCCGATGAACACAACTCCACCCGCAAAGACTCTGACCAGGTCAGGCTTCCTTCTACACTGAATTTCCTTTTATAACATAAAACATATAATATACAGTAATCTGATTATTTTTTTGGTGACTGAAAAAAATTAAGGAGAAAAATGAAACTTCCATTTTGTGATCTCATGTTGTGTAGGTGTTTCACACAAGGAATAAGCAAGGAGTGGTGATTCACCCAACCAGTGTGTTTGCCAGTGACCCAGAAGTGTTACAGGTGCCTGAGGGTGACACTGGAGAAATGGGTACAACCTACCTTCACATTCTTATTTTTTATTTTATTTTTTGTACAGCAGATGTAAAATAAAAGCTGTTACACAGTTGATCTGATGATACCTCTTGTCCAAAGTTCCCAACAGTGTACAAACTTTCACCTTCCTTTCTCTGTTGAGACTGATGCTAACCTTTTTCTTATAAGAGCTTTCTTACTGGCTATCAGAAAATACTGAACAAATATTTATTTTTATTTCATTCTTCTAATATATCTAGTCTCAAACCTTAACAGAAATGAGCACTTTTACATTGGATATTTATTCCATGCTCGTCTTACACCTTACACCAGTATTGCTGTAGTAGTGTACAACACCAAAGAAATGGGGGAATAAAACCCCCCCAAAACCCCTCCAGCAACATATTCCTCGACAAATTTCAAAAACTGCTTTGTGCAGGTGAAGAATCTCATCACGTTCTTTCATCGAAACTCTCTCCAAGACCGAGTTAATATACTTTTTCATTGTTATGTATTTAATTTTCCCCAAGTTTCCAACTACAGTGTGAAATTCCCTCTTTTTCTAATTTTCCTTTATGCGTATTATGCCTTCTTTCATTCTGTTAATGCACTGTATCATTTAGGACAACATCTAAACCTTGGCACTGATTTATAACCTTTTATAATGATCCTCAGAACAACAGACTACGTCTTATCCAAATATTACCTTCTCTATGTGATGTCTAATTTGTAAAAATCTTAATCTGTCCCTCATAAAATGAGTCACTGTATTTGTATTTGTTTGATTCTCTTTGACCATCAGTTCACCCTTAGATGCTTGGTTGATTCTGAATCCCACTATATTTTGAATTTTTCTTTGACGAATTACATTGGATTGTAAATAAAAGTATTTTTGATATTTGTACAAATTTGGCTTGTAATTAGATAACGCTTTTACATTGGTGGGTTAATCTGGTCAGAATTATATTTTAAGATATTTAAAGACAGCATTTCACAGATTTTCCTAAACAATTTTACATTTCACAGCCTAAATTCTCAATCAGTAACAAGGAGGAGCATTTCTTTTTCAAAGTTACTTTAAAACTAGCAAGAACAACATCTTCACTAATCTGATTTATTATATGAAACCACATTTCCTGTCATATAAAGTCCAACTTTATATGACAAAGAGAAACCGTAACCTGCTCAAGGCAATAAAGGGTCAGCAGTGCTTTCATTTGTTTCCAGTTAAACAAAATCTCTCTTTTTCTGCCCTCTGATCACTGAGTTTACCTTTGATCTTCTATTGAATATCTCACATGTCATCTGTGTTTCCTGCCTGCAGGGCCTGATAGGAGAGACAGCACCAAACACCAGCTGTTAGCCTTCGTCACTCTGTTGGAGACCAACAAACCCTATTTGTCAAACTGTGTGCGGGTTCCAGCGCTACAAGTTAGTACCTGATGTGGGATATCCCTATTTCCTCCACAAACCACTACATTTAAACAAAAAAAACATGTTGGATAATAACGCTCTGTATTACCTTAAAGACACCTGATATTGTGAATGTAAACAAAACTAATCCAGTTTGATGCTATTACCGATTCAGAGTAGGACAAATACTTAGCATAGTAATATTTTCTTGAAATCCATTAATGCACTCGCTCCAGTGTTGCACCAAGTTGCATGCTTTAAATTAAACTAAACTGGATTACATGGAATTCTCTTTGTATTACGATGTGCTATTTGGGTACACACCACACATGGGACAGTAAATTAAACTGGACGGTGTATTCCTTTCTTCCAGTTTAGTTTATTTTTTTCACTTAGTAACATATTAAGTAGCAAGAACTGTGGCACAATGTTGTCATTGTGCAGGTTTAATAAAGAGAGGAACATCAGAATGTACGGATGAATAATGGCTGTGGAAAAGAAAACTTTATGGGGGATTCTGTGTCAGGTTATGGTTTTATTTCATCGTCTCTTCCATTACTTCCAGTTTTTGCCAGTTCATATATGATGTATTAATCATTTCTAATTCGTTCACCAGGCGCTGCTGCTGGTAGCAAACTCAGTGGACACTAACGCTGACTGTGCGCGACTAGTGGTGGACGGCTGGCTGGAGTTGGAGCTGAAGGAGCCAGAGGAGGCTCTGAAGGTGCTGTCCACAGCGCTTACTCTCAGGGCTGAGTGGGAGCGCCTGCTGCAGGCCCAGCTGGGACAGAACTCAACAGGGGGAGCAGCAGTCGGGCAGGGGGTGTCCCGCAGAGTTGTGCAAAAGCTGAGTGAAAGCCTGGTCCGCTTTCTGCTCTACACTGAGGTACTGATGTGCCAGCTTGGTTGTTACTGTATAATGGCCATCACTTGATGATCCTAGAACACAGAGAAGCAGAACGATAAAGTTAGAAGAATCGCCCATTTGTTGCAGAAACAATTTAACACATCACTAAACAGCTGATAAAATGTAAACAATGTACATAAGACCAATACGTTAATAATCAAAATGTTTTTTTGTGTATTTTTTACTTTCCCTAACAGGTCACTTATAGCCTTCGGCGACTCTCAGCTTTCCAGACCCAGAACCTGTACATTGGTCCTCAGTCTGAGTCTGTGTCGTCGAACACTAAAGCTGGAGATTTAAACCCGCTGTTTCCAGGAGCCGAGGCCAAGCCAGACCCCATTAAAGGAGGCCTACGTGTCACCAACTTTTTCACCTACAACTGTCTGGCTGTGAGTTTGTCTAAAAACAGCAGCAATTCAGAAATGCATTGAGTTAAAGTTTCAAAGAAATTATTGTTTCAGCTCTTAGCTCTTACATTCCCTATATAGCAATGGAAGTTGAAAGAAGGACAATTCTAGAGTTTTACATATCAGAACATAATTTAAAAAATCATCTGGTCTCTAAAACATCCTAAAAACATCCCAAAATTAAGAAAATGAAACATATATATATAAATATAATAAAAGTAATAATTACCCAAATTGCTTCCATGTGAATTAAGATGGAAAGTAGCAGCCAGTTGTTAATCAAATGCACTTGATTAATTGAACATCTGCAAGTGTGACCACCTGTGTTAAAGTAGGTTTGGATGTTTGCTGGTCTGGAGTCTTCCTGTGTATAACAAAGTATACTGGAGTCAGATGTGACGCCATCTATCTGACAGCTAAAGCTTGGCTAACTGATCATCTACAGCAGACTGGCTGAATAAGAAAAGAATCAAGGTGCTGGAATAGCCCTGCCAAAGTTCAGACCTCAGCCCACTTGAAATGCTGGCAGGACCTTAAGGGGCTATGCTTAAATCTCTCATGAGAAAGAATATAGTTAGGACCAGGTGATTTTTTTTAAAAATATGTCCTGATATTTGAAACCATAGAAATGAAAGACATTGGAAATTTCTTTTTCATGACTGTAAGTTTGTCTGGGGTTTTTAAAAAGTTATTTGAGAGTTCTTTATATATTGTTTCACTTATCAACCTCCAAAATCAAAAGCTATGCCAGAAATTTAATCTCTTCCAAAGTAATACAAGTGACAAAATGCATTTTTTTAAAATACTTTTACCTTGTACGTGGAATCCATAACTTTTTAGACAATGACCCTCAAAATTACTGTTATATACTAGACTGTCCCTTTCAATGTTATTCATATAGATGCAGAGTGTACGTCAGAACCAGGATTTTAACCTAACTGCATCAACAGAGACATCAGACAAAAAATAGTTAAAGACCTGTAGTTTGGCTGTATATGGATTATGACGTGCCATTTCCTCAACCAAGTTATAATGAAAAAATACAATTAAAAATTAAAACAATAGATGGTCAGTTCTAGGTTTAATGTCTCGAGTATTTTGTTCATGCATGAAAACAGATCATTTTGGAATGAAACCGCGCAGCTTGTCTTATTAAATCTACGCATTATTTTAGTATTTCTAAATTATGATTCGCAGGATTCAAAAGACCTCTACAGTGAGTGCTTACGTACTTTCTGGAGCTGTCCCAACTGTGACCTGTACATGCCTCTAACTCCACTGGAAAGAATGCATCATGAAGCTTCCTGCAGGCCGGCTGGAGAACAGCAGCAGCCTGAGGAAGGTCAGGAATTTCTTTTGTACTCTGATTGGTTTAACACATTAACCGTTAGGCCACATACTTTATTTTAGAAGAGCTAAAGAATTTGATACGAAGTGTGAGTGCGTTTGCCAACTGTGTGTGTTTTTATTTTGTATTTTATTTCAGAGCCAGAGGGTGGAAAAGCAAGCTCTTCATCAAGCCTTACCAGAGTTTATCACTGCGATGTGTGCAATCAAGACCTGACCCTCACCTCCACTGAGATCCTCAAACATAAAAGGCAGCACATGTATTCTGCAAAGTAATGGACCCCAGCATCCAAAGGATAACAGCTAATCACAGTTTTGGTGGTGGTTGTTGTTTTGTTTTTATTTTAATGGAAAATTTGTGTCTTCTTCCTCCCTTTTTAATACTTGTGGATCTTTTTTTAAGGCAATGTTCCTGCCCTCTAGTGGTCACTTGTTGTATTCTGTTGTAGCTTACTGTAAAGTCCTGTTCCTGTAGGAGAGATGCAGATTTATAAAACTAGTCTCCTTAATTTTTTTTTTTTTTTTTTTTACAAAATATAATATAAATATTTGAGTAATAATCAAAGGCAAGAAATAAATGTGTGTTTAACAAAAGAATACATTTATAGGCTTTTTTCTTTAAAAAAAAAAAAAAAAGATTCCTTCCACAGCTCTATGGAACAGTTATAAAGCAATTTGAACCAGTGTTTGGGAAACTGCACAGTGAGTTTTATACATGCACACATGAGAAAGAAGAAAACGCTTTTAAAATATAGAGTGAGGGTTTAATAATGATACAAACCCACGATATGTAACACCTCAAAGCAGCACATTGGCACAAAGTCAGAAGTAAGACAGCACAGAAGATAAAAACCTGTCTCAAAAAAATAAAGAATCAGAATAAATATCTCAATAAATAAATAAACAGGTAATATCTCATTAATTACTTTGAAACTAATAAATACGTACATTTGAAAATATGCACATTGGCAGAAATTAATAATCAAAAAAGGAAATAGTACTTAATACAGAGTTACTTAGAAATCATAAGTTATTGATTACTCAAATCAAAAGGCACATTTATTAAGATGTAAGAATGGGGCCTGCAATTGTGATCGCATGACTGTCAGTACTGTACTCTAACACCATTTCTGAACCAGAAGCAGCAAACTGTGTGCAATGGCTTTACTAGTTCTGCACCATCGAGTGAACACGTGTGTCTGTGTGTGAGGATCTATCAGATTTGTGGAGAGAGTGTGTGTGAGTGTGTGTGTGAGAGAGAAAGACAAAGGTTTTGAATCAGGGGATGGCAGTCGTGTGACTGGGTTTGGATTTCCTGCCATTGTGACAGGGCGTCTTTAAAAAAATAAAAAAATTAAGAGGACCAACAATGTTGGCAGGCTGGCCTAGTAGTAAAGACAATGTCCCATAACCAAGAGATCGAGGCTTGTGTTCATCAGCAGTTGCACGTCCTGACTCTGAACCCTACTGTCTCTTCACTCACTTTAAGTCACTTTGGATAAAAATTCTTGGCTAAACTTAAAATGTAAATAATATGGTGAAGCTTCTGAAAGGTTCATTCTGCCATAATTTAAAGTCCACCCAGGTGATGCTGCATTTGAGACAAAGACACTCGGTCAGCACTGGTTTCCTTATACAAAAAAAGGTATATCCATCACTTACACTTGTATTACCTTTCTGGGATTCTCAGTACATTCCATGTGTTATTTAAATTTGTTGACTTTTGTTTTGTTTTTAAAGCTGCAAAATCAACAACAATCAACTTTTTTTACTTTGTGATGATTTTTTTAATGACTTAAAGCTTATTGCATTTAATACATATTATATAACCATTATGGCCTTATTTAAGTTTTTTCACTTAACAGAAAAAGCCCAAATTTTCTTGTTGTATTTAATTTTGGAAGTGACGCACCTTTCTATAGTGGAACTGGTGTGCTTGTCTTTTATGCAATGTGGCAATTTGTAAGGTGAAACAAAAAGACATACTGTAAACAAATATCCCTGTACCTGTATTCTAAGGAATTCCTACAAAAATGAAAGGATTTTTTTTGTCCATTTCTTGGTCTAAATGAACTATTAATGCACCTTTAACTGGTTATTAACTGGAAGTAGAAATGTATCCTGCCAATCAGCAAAATAAAACATAGAAATGCAAGGTACATCACCAGCAACATTTTTAAAAATGTCTCGGGGCAAATTCATCTTTAATGCCAGCTTTAAATTTACAAAATCTTCCGCACCCTGGGTGGAACAGAAACTTGGAGCTTTGTTTCTAAATCACGCAACCACTCCAGTTGACAACAGGCAGTGGGAACGTTTGAATAGAATAGCGTAAAAATAGCAGCTTTTTTGACCTTCCACTTAAAGCAATATAAAAACCGCATCGCCTGTTTCGTTCAGCGTTTTCAAGTTAATGTGTCTTTTTCTAATCACAGCGTCAACAGTCTGCAGCAGACGCGTTCGAATGTCGCACCTGCGAGCTACGTGCTGCTGCTCAAAGACAACTTTGTGTTCCTGTTTTTCTGTTATGCTTGATGTCGAGCACAGCAACACACTACAGTATTCAGTTTCAACACTTTTCCATTACTGCTTAGTGTATACTAACATGACTAACCAGTACAAAAATAAATTTTGAAACATTGTTCATTGCACTTAAATTTTTGGTGGTGTCTCACACAGAGGCTGAGACACATCAACAGATTGGTTACCATGGGGTCCTGTTTTGTTTTTCTTTGGGGACAGTGCAGTCACTGTGTACATTAGGTAGAATAGACTCGCTCAGAGGCCTCAGTTGTAAGCACCTTGACTGATTCAACAAGTACAGTGGTGGGATATGAGGATTTCTATGATATATATTGAAAATACTTGGGAATATGGGGAAAAATACATGTATGTGCAAATGTGAGGGTGCTGAATGCTAGACACATATTCTCCTTTTTTCTTTTTGGAAACAAAAAAGTAACCATGTGTTTGGTTACAAAGGATCATTATGAATCATGTTATGACTTTTAAGTCTTGGTGGTCATCATTGCAACTTCCCTTAACAATAATTGTCTCTTTGCATTTGATAACCTTTCTCCCATTGTGGTATAATGCGGTATAATCAAAGGACAACACTAGTGGTCTCAGATGCTTGTACTCTCTTGAAGACTGCATGCACCATGTGCTCATTCACACCAAACATCTCTCCTTTTTTTTCTTTCCTTGTTTTTAGTAACATCTGAGGTAAAATTAGAGGTAAAGGGTGACATCTGTTCATCTGACTGATAAACAGGCCAACATGGAACAAATAACTTCCCCAAGATCTCATGTTTGTGAGTACGTGAATGTGTGTGCCATTTGGGGATTCTGTCAATATGTTTTACATTTAATAAAATATACCAATTAAAATTATAACAATCATATATATAAACATCTTTTGTTTTTTGAGTTTTTTTTCCTTTCTAAATAAAAAAAAAACGGACATTTGAAACAGTGTACACTTCACTGTTGCCTCTGCCACCTTCTTTCTGTGATAAAGTCACTGACAGCTAACTCTAGATCAGCCACTCCTCAATAAATCCACTATAACTCCCACAGAGCCTGGTCTGAGTGCAATGCACCTACAGCAGGCATGGACCAGTGAGGAAGGCCCCAGGTTGAAAAGAGAAAGAGCCGAATGCAGCGGAAGGCTGTGGGGCTTTGGCGGGCCAGAGGTCTGGGTCTAGTGAGAGCACTGTTCCTATTTAGGGCCAACCTTCTGCGTCCTAACGGATGCTCTCTTCTCTCAATACCCAAACCCCCTCGGTCCAGGAAACCCCTCCCTCCCAAAAGCCTGGCTTCATCGGACTGCCTTGTGCTTTCCCCCACAGCAGCCACACCTCTCCCCACATCGCAGGCAGGCGCGCAAAGGCAGGTAGCAGCACATGCAGGGCACAAAGAGAGACAGGGCCAGGAGGGCCAACCAGCGGGCACAGCAGAGGGGATGCGGGTGGCCCCCCATTGAGTCATCACATGAACAAGGCTCCCAGAACTCTCCCTCAGAGTCCGACATGCAGTGGTAGAGCAGACTCTCTGCGCACCACACACAGGTCCACTGGCGCAGGCAGTGCAGGGCCGGGTCTGGGGCATCTCTGCATCGGCCCCGCCCATTCTCTGAAGCACTGAAAACAGAGCGGCAGTACACACAGCGAGACGAGCATGACGATGAAGCCTGAGGGCACGGGCTGTCATCATCGGGAGAGATTGCTCCTGGGTCACCACTACTACTGGCCCCTCCTCCTCTCTTACGAGTCCGCGACCGGGGAGTGGCCAGCGATGTGTGGATGCAGCAGGGCGACGGCGAGCCTTTACCCGTCTCCTGGGGTGAACCGGCACCTGAGGACACGCCGGATACAGCATTGGGCATGGACATACAGATGGGTGACGATGAGGATAAACGCTGGGAGGCTTTACTGTCCAGGCTCACAGTCACATCACAGCCCGCCGAACCCACTCCCGCCAGCTCCTTCTCAAAGCGAACCACGCACAGCTCTGACTTGTCCTGCAGGCTTCCTCCACCACCAACAACCACACCGCCAGTCAGCCCCCCAACCATAGTCCTTGTGGCCCCTGCCCGTCTGTAATCCTCATAACCTCGAGAACCCCACAGGTCTTTGCAAGGGTCCACACTGTGCAGGTCTCCCTCCTCCAGCAATGAAATAGTGGGTGAGAGGGGGGACAGGGGAGATGAGGCTGGGGGACCTACAGGAGGAGTAGGTGGAGCAGGAGGTGGGGGCGGGGGCGCCGGGGGATTCAACACAGCCGTCATTTGTGAGAGTTGGTGCTGGCCCGACCTGGTGTGGATCTGTGGAGAGGGTGTAGGATTACAGAGTGAGTCAGGAACATTGTGTACTATGGCAGTGGTTATAGAAGGTTTTCATTTCTCAGATATCCCACATCCATACACAAGAAATAGAAAAGGCCACACCTGTTAAAATCTCACTTTATGCATTCTCAATGTAGAACAAATAAACTTGCATGGACTTAACAGTGGGGGGTTTTTTTTGGGGGGGGGGGATCTAAAACAGCTCACAAACCTCTTTCTAGGTTGTCTGCAGAAATCATTACTCAGCTTTTAAAGTGTATATTGACGACAAATAAGTGCAAATAACTGAAAATCAGTTACAAATGCACATATCAAGATGTGCACATTATTCTCAGTGCAGTGGTATGGTCTAGTCAGTAAACTACAGCTAGAGCAGGAGGTGGTGTGCTACCTGAGCAGGTGTTTGCGTGGTTACAGCATGGCTGGATCCAAAACTAAACTCTTCCGACCGCACGAAGCAACTAGACGATGACTCGCTTGTCACTATGGTGATGGGTTTGGGAAGCATCTCCTTTCTGCTGTTGGATGACGACTCACTTCCTGTATGAGACTGATAGAGGTTGCATGCCACCCCGCAAATCAAAAATCAACAATGACTGCATTTGGGTCAGGTGACAGAATACACAAACCCATTTTATTCAATATGTGGTCAAACAATGACCTGTTCGGTTACTCACAGCTTGTCCGTCATCCTCAGTGTCGGCCTCTTCTGGCGTGGAGGATGAGGGCGAGTCAGAGCCTTGTAAACGTAAAAAGAGATGACTTAGGTTTTCCTGCATATTTTCTATGAATCATATTTTATACGCAGCTCATGTCTACCTCTGTCGAGCTTGTCTATGACAGTCTGAAGCCCTTTCTCAAAGGAGATGGCATCGGCAGGGCTCTGGAATGTAAGGCCAAACTTTCGATCCTCTACTCGCCAGTGATGGAAGATGGGGTTCACCTTGTTGTACACTAACCCTTTTTGCACTGCACACTCCAGCACCGGCTAGACAGAAACATCATTCCAGACAATTTAAGAAGTTAGTTAACCAATTAAGATCTAGTCCTTCCTTAAGTTTTAAGACAGCATATATCTACAGTCTTTGGATGGTGTTGACAAGCAACGTGTCACCAAAGACAGGCATAACACACGCACACACTCACTGCTCGATCTCGCAGCCGTTCTCCACGTATGATGTACTCCCTCCGTCCCCTGCCATCATGACTCCGCCCCTTACATATGACCACATGACTGAGGCCACCACCTCCAAGGGGCACCCAACCGCCACTGGAGTCATCACGTGTCATCACCACCGCACGAACACGCACACTGTCAGGGAAACCAAGAGTGAGCCCAGGCCATGGCTGATTAACCAGTGTATCCTAATGTCTTGATGCATGCTCAATCATCCAGGTTAGGAAATCCCACAATGTCTATTCTCTTCATCTGGCTGTAGCCTTTTCAGTGGGAGAAAGACTTTGTCACTCATCCAAGTGACTTTTTCTCTTCACCCTGAGACTAAAAAGCTCTAAGTCCAGATGAACAGAATAAACTTATTGGTATGCACTATAATAATAAATACACTGTGGCACACACATGAGCACAAATACCTGCAGCAACTGATATGCACAGTCATTCAAGTGAAAACAACTTTCAGAACACAAAAATTCAGTACAGTGTGAGGATTTCAGGGTCAGGATTGATGCCAGCACACATGTTTCCATAAAGAAATTCACACAAAAACCACAAAACTGACAGCTTAGTTGGACTATGAGTCGTGGCTATGCAACATGACCACTCAAAGGTATATCACACAGTAACTCATAGCTAAGGCAATTACTCATGTGACCGGTAAATCTAATTTTAAGTATCAGTCTGGCTTGGTGTTAGCATTTCCTAAGCATTTCTGCTGCTAGTGTTTGAAAGCTAGAATGTTAAGCTATAGTGTGAGCTATATGGGCTCAAAATTAAGGGGCTATGGAGCAAATTGATAGAAAGAACGCCAAGGTTGAGGAGGAGAGAAATGGCCAAATGGGAGGAGGGAGGAAGAATGAGTGTTTCCAAGATAGACGTATCAATGAACGCACCCATCGCCATCAGAGGCCCGGCATTCTTACAAAAAGAAGAAGAAGAAGAAG
>NW_005187467.1:171687-268964 GCF_000239375.1 Pundamilia nyererei | reverse complement strand
AAGAAGAAGAAGAAGAAGAAGGAAAAAACGAACGAGTGGGTGAGAGGATGGAGAGGAAACGAGAGATGGGGGGAGGGGGCCCGATTAGAAAAGGGAAGAAGGAGAGGAGGGGTGAGAATGAGGGAGAGCGAGGGAGAGAGAAAAATCACATTTCATTCATAAAGTTTGGCTTTAAAAAATCATAATGAAACCCCGAGACACGTTGATAAAAATCACAACGCCTCCATCCCTCCCTCGTTTTACTGTAGCCATGTCTTGAATGACGCGATGCTGGCCCCAAACTCGCCATATTTCGCCTCCCCCCTCCATACATTTTACACACTGACTGATTTCGTGCTTGTTTTTACCAATCACTAACCACGCATTTCGTTTTTGAATTGCTGCATAGCACCCGATGTTTGCTCAGTACAATAATTGTTGTTATTTCGTTAATTTTGTGCGTGCATGCCGTGTGCCAGTCATCCAAAAAGCACAGGTCCACATGTAGGTGGCTTGACATTTATCACAATTTGGCGTGGATATATCGGAAATGGGGTGTATGCTGTTGATTCAAAACTACGTAATGGTGTTTTTATTCTCGGCAGCCTGCTAAACTGTAGAGCACCGAATGTGATAACAGTGCATGATACTGGTGTAACACTGAGGGTGGTGGCGTTCTTTCCTATCCGGTTTTTTTTTTTTTTTTTGGCGGACGATTGAATATATATGTGCAATGTTAAAAATGAAAATGTAAGGACTTACTCGCCCTCCATGGCTCGGTGTTGCCCGCCGCTTGCAGCAGCCCACCCCAGGGTCTCCTCTCTCTCTCTCTCTCTCTCTCTCCCTCTCTCTCTCTTTTTATCCTCCTTTCAGGAAACACTCAGGCTCGCTCACATTCTCTCTCCATCTGCTCTCATTTTCCTAATCTTTCTCTCTCTTGCTCTCGCTCTCTCTCTCCACCTTGATGTCGTTTCGGTGTATCAGGATAGGCTTGAGGTTGCAGCAGCCATTTTCCGCTGGCAGCATCCTCCCTCTCTCTCTTTCTCTCTCTCCCTCCCTCCCTCATTCTCTCTCTCTCTCTCGCTCCAAATCACTCCCTCTCTTATTCCTTTTCTCACTCTACCTGCCCTGTGCCAGCACATCCACACTAATCATTGACAGCATCGCGGCTTTAGCTAGCCTATAGGGTTTTTCACCATGTGATTTTAAATGGCTGATAATGATACCGAGTTGCTGATACATGCAGTGACGTGGGTGGTGAATGAAAAGCTCGGTAAAACCATCAATGACCTCTGGTTGATCCGTGATAACTGTGGAGAAAACTAAATTCTATGAAATTCTATGAAATGCAGGTAAAATAAAATCCGACTGCATAGTTCCTTTAAAGTATAAGCCCGGCACAGTAATATGCGTCTGTATTAATTACATTTTAACTGTTTATATATACAGTTTATATGCAACCAAAAGCAGGGCAAAAATACTATTTAGTCCACTACAAGGTCCATAGTTTTGGCGAATCCACAAAGGTTTCAGCACCATGGACAGCAATTCACCTTAGCGTAATGAAATGGTACATCCCCAATGTGAAGGCATTTGGGGTTAAACGCTGTGTTTCAATACACTCTGGTGACTTTTTACTTTATGACCATTTTTGTTACTTTTTAAACAACGAATATACGGTATACTACCTCACTGCGGCTATTCATATAGGCCGTATATTTACCGCTAGTGTTTTCTAAGAGAAATAAATGCAGGTAAAATAAAATTAGAATGCATATTTACTATTTTAGTATAAGCCAGTGTATATATATACACATATATATATGTCACTGTTTACTACAGGGAAAAAAAATTTGCTACTGGCACTTAACACAGTGTATCAATGGCACTGTGACAACCTTTTATTTTGTGGTAATTTATTACTTTCTTCTGCCATAAATATACCAGCCTACTGTTTGAACTTGGAAAAAATATATATCACTATGGATGTTCCTATAAGTTACATAATATCCATATTTTTTAATGTACAATTTACCCCATGTGAATAGATGACACTCTGGCCACTAATCATTTTAGTTTTCAACTCTAAGGCCATAAATACACCAAATGCACTTGTAAAAATTATGCTGCACTGTAGCTATTCATAAAGACTGCTTTCTCACGACGTTTGAGAAAAGTAGCCCAGCTATGTTTTGTCTCTTTCCGTTAAAATTCCTGCAATTCTTCACAATGTCCTTGGACTGCTTTGAGTTAAAGCAGAAATACCACAATGAGAACTGTAATGTAAAGCGGCAATGATAGGCATTGCTGCCACGTGTTTTTAATGTCTCTTTAATGAAAATTATAGCGTGAGCCTATTCCATGTCCATCAAATTCACTTATTATAAATTAACTTTCTACTGTCCGTTCAGTCCCTCTAATCCATTTAGCATTTGAATTTAAAAGAAAAAAAAGTAAGTGTGAATTAACAACAACATACCAGACAATGGAGATTCTTGGAAATCAAGCGTGAAAAGAAAATTTTTCTTAAGTTGAGAAAGAGATTACTTTTTCATTCATCCCTGAAGCTCAGTTATGTTACATCAGAAAAATAACCTGATTTAAACACACAGGTTCTCACAACTTTAACATGTACAATTCTTTTAAATGCAAAAAACATAATCTCACGGTACTTTACAAGATAAAGGACTTACACTATTAGAGTAACCAAACTAATCCCTTTAAGCCAACTCTCTTGGTGATAGTGGTCTGTCTCGCTCTTGTAGTTCTGTAGAAGATGTTGTGTTTAAATACCCAAGGTTAGTTTTCAGCACCACGGACGGTCCCTTAAAAAACGGCTCAGACGCAATCACAAACTAATCTGTTTTATGTGTCTTCATCACTTTTAAGTTAGTTTAGAAAAAATATTCCATGAAGGCTAACCCAAAACATATTTAATGTTAAACCTTGACATAATTTACTCATTTTAGTAACAATAACCTACTACTAACAACAACAACAATATGAGCTCGTTATTCGCCAAAATGTCAGGTATTAACAGTGCAGAGACAGGTATTTAAGATATTATAATTTTGGGGGGGTGGATCAATTCAATTCAATTTAATTTATACAGCGCCAAATCGCAACAACAGTCGCCTCAAGGCGCTTTATATTGTAAAGTAGATCCTACAATAATAGATACAGAGAAAAAACCAACAATCATATGACCTCCTATGAGCGAGCACTATGGCGACAGTGGGGAGGAAAAACTCCATTTTAACAGGAAGAAACTTCCGGCAGAACCAGGCTCGGGGAGGGGCGGGGCGATCTGCTGCAACCGGTTGAGAGAAGGAAGACAGGATAAAAGACATGCTGTGGAAGAGAGACAGAGATAAATAACAGATATGATTCAATGCAGAGAGGTCTATTAATACATAGTGAGTGAGAAAGGTGACTGGAAAGGAAAAACTCAATGCATCATGGGAATCCCCTGGCAGCCTACGTCTATTGCAGCATAACTAAGGGAGGATTCAGGGTCACCTGATCCAGCCCTAACTATATGCTATATCACATACTGCATTTTTCCAAACTACGTCCAGCACCATGTCATGATCTCTATGTGTTTAGAGGCACACCACAATTTCACTTTAATTCATTCATGCAATAGCATTGCAGTTTTATCAGATGCAATATGCATCATGTAGATCTCCCTTTTCCACCACTTCTCAAAGATTCTCTGTTGGATTGAGGTCAGGTGGAGTTCATTTCAACACAGTGAACCTGACATTGATATGGTCAGCAAACCAATGTGATATATTTTAAGCTCGTGAAAGCAGCTAAGATGGGCACACTTTAGTAACAAAGAGGTGGACAGCAACAATATTAAGACCGACTATAGTGTTTGAAAGATGTTCAGTTGGTACTAAAGGGGCCAAGGTGTGTCAAGAAGATATCACCCACGCTATTAAACCACTAGAAGCAGTCTAAGCTACTGATTCAATGCAGGATGAATCCACACTTCATGTCCTTTATGCTAAATTCTGACCCCAAATGTTGCAGCAGAAATTGAGACTCATCAGACCACAAAACATTTTTTGACTCTTGGATTATCCTATTGGCGACTTGTGGAATTAGAACCGTTTCGTTCTTAGCTGACCAAAGTGGTACCCTGTGTGGTCTTCTACTGCTGTAGCCCATTTGCTGTTTCGCATACCTTGGTTGCAACTGGTTATTGGTTATTTTAGTTACTGTTTCCTTCCTTAAAAAAATGTTTCCTTTCTTCACAGTTTGAAGGAGTCTTGCCATTTTCCTGTGACCAGGAGATGGATGTGAGAATTTCCCAGTAGATCAGCAGTTTCTAAGACACTCACCAACAGCAAGAACCATACCTAACCACTCAAGTTAATTAAAGGTGAGTTAAATCACCTTTCCTCCCCATACTGATGCTCATTTTGAACTTCTTCAAGTCATTTTAACCATGCCTAAAGGATTGAACAGATTGATTGTTAATACAAATGTCGAATCATTCAAACCGGTGTAACTTAAAAAGTGGCCGGTAAGTGTAAGGCAATGACAAAACATGGCAGCGTCATTACACATCCAAGTACTCAAAAAACTAAACTTCCACCGTGAAACCAGTTTATTTTTGTTTTGTTTTTTGGTTAATCTGTCATTTTAAGGTTATTTGAATACACAAAATATTACTAATGATTCAAAACTTACATATCTTATTCACAATGCGCTTACAAACCTCTACCTGGCCACATAACACCTTAATTTGCTTAAATGGCCTACAAATTAATACAATCAGGAAAATAAGTATAAATCAAATGAAACCCAGCAATGGCAGTGAAACAATACACAGATTGATGGACTCAATTCCTGAGCGATTGTGGCTCAAGAGTTGGGAGTTTGCCTTGTTATCAGAAGGTTGCCGGTTTGAGTCCCGGCTTGGACAGTCTCGGTCGTTGTGTCCTTGGGCAAGATATTTCACCCGTTGCCTACTGGTGGTGGTCAGAGGGCCCGGTGGTGCCAGTGTCCGGCAGCCTCGCCTCTGTCAGTGCGCCCCAGAGTGGCTGTGGCTACAATGTAGCTTGCCATCACCAGCGTGTGAATGTATGGGTGGATGACTGGTTGTGTAAAGCGCTATACAAATACAGGCCATTTACCATTTAGTTTGCCCCTCTGAAGCAATGAAAAGATTCACAAGACTGTGACCCAGTAACACAAATCCCACAAGCTGCATCAGCTCCAAGTGCAATTCACATCTCTTAAAAACAAGCAACCAAAAAAAACCCAACAATCGTGGATTAAAGGAGTTGTACAATGAAACTAAAACAACATACCACAAATAAAAGAAAAATAGTCTGTTTTAAATCTTTTTTCATAATTGCAGAAAGGGATAATGAATAACTGAATGGATATTTATTTCAATTGCATCATCACCAGTTGCTGGGTGCTCTGAAGTCAGATATCCAACACCACCTCTGGCATGTCAGAATAACCAAAACATGCTTAGCACCCAAAGAAAAAGAAGTGCACAGGAGACATGTGGTATGGTATGGTATAGTATAGTATACGTTCAACATAAGGAATCTGGCTATCATTAATAAAATCTGAATAACTATGTGATCGTAACTAGGAACTTTCATCTTACCCTTAAGATGAAAGTTCAAGCATTTTACCCTTCCTTATATTTTCCTTTGTACCATTGGTTAATAATCAGTAATTCTATTTTTGATTCCACTTCCAAATGCACCAGCTGCATCCAGCTTACTCAACATTGAAAGAGACTAGAAAAGACACTGACCAATGAAAGAAGGCATTACTATTGAGCTGCTATCAGTGGCTTAATTCTGGGGAAAGTTAGACATGTATAAAGAACACAACACTAACATGCAAAAAGTTTGTTTTATGAATCATTTATTGTAGATCAATGTGTTTACAAAATGTCTAGTGAGGAAGAGTCAAACACAAACTTCAGTGGCAATTTTAGATACAAGGCAAGGGCAATACATTTATTTTTGTTCTACCCAGGAGAGAAAACTTTGATACAAAAAGAATTTGAAGTTCAGGAAAAAAAATGGTGAGTTTGTTGACAGTTGTTTGACACTGAATACCAAAATTAGGGTGATGACTTTAAATTTTCTTACAGTTGAAAAAGAAGAGACCCAGTGTTTAAAAGAAATATCTGGGAATGACTAAAGAAAACTAAAGTTTAACGTTGGACAGATGGTATTTTGAATAAAAGAACCGGCTTTAAACACTCAGACTCTCACATGTCTGCAATATAGATATTTATATAGCAACTGCTAATTAGACCAAAGGTGATATTTTCAGTGGGGGGTTTTGTATTAAAATAAAAACCAATCTGTCAGACTTCCAGGTAGATTTGGGAAAACAGGAATAATGGATGCCAGTTGATTTGTGAGGCATAGGAAACAAATAAACCACTCTGGCAATAAAGGAAGTCATATCCCTTAGTGAAACTGTGTTTGAGCTGACTGGATGTATACTGGACCAGTGGCGTGTTTGTCTGAGTGCATCTGTACATGGTTGAGTGTGTTCCTGGGGGCGGATTACACAATCATTTCCAGCTGTCGTGCGTATTCGATGACCTGTTGTGCCAGCTCAGTAGAAGGGATGTTCACCTCTTCTGTCCGCTGTTGCTGATTGGTGAAAGAGTAATAGCCATCTGCACTCAAATTCCATCCTCTCTGAAATGGGGGAAAATGTATTCATTTAAACAAATAAAAAATAAAATGAAAATCAACAGTTACAGATTGCTTATGTAGTTATTTGACTTATTACATGCAATAATCTAGGAAGGATTTTTATTTTAATTATAGACAACTTGTTACGGAACATCTGAAAACAAACAGTAAAATGTATCTTTTCCATCTGATGTTATGGATATTACTTATTTTTCAGGTTCTGCCTATGCACAAATTTTATCTAACATCTGGAGGGACATTTTCTGTATATTAACAAGCCAGTTTCTGACAACTCCCCTTCCTATATCCAATCATAATGACATCTACAACATAACACGTTGATTAAGAACCAACTTAGACTTTACATAAATATTTCAGGCACCAAGGCCACCTGACAGCCAGTGTTTGCCTAATAAATCTTAATAAGCATTTGCATAAGCAGAAGCAACAGAGTTAAGCAGGAACTTAATTTCTTTAAATCATGTTATCACAGCAGGAATCTAATGTCTCCTCCTCATAATATCTGGATTTGACTACAGGCTTGATTCCCAAATGAAAACAGACTTACCTTCTTGGCATAATCTGTCATCTTTTTGGGGGAACTGAAGAAAAGCACACGGGTAGCTTCACTGAACTGGATCTGCTCATACGCCTTCTCTATGCAACCTGCAATCTCGTCGCTGCAATTGAAAAGGTCAGCTTTAGTTAAAGTCATCTTCAAAGGACAGAGTTGTATTTTTAATGACGTTTTATACATTTCTACATTATTATGGCACAACACAGTGAAATGAAGTTGTTTTTTTCCCCCCCAGAGTTCACAGTACAAATCAAGAAACATTAAAAATTAGACAAAGACAGGAAAGATGTTGTTTAAAAAGGTGTTTAAACTGCCATCTATTTCACATTTGCTCAGGTTAAAGTATTGGTACAACTATGAGAGTAAAATAAATCATTGTGTTTGTTGTGTTGAGTTGTCTTTACACTATTCACTGTAACTATGTAAAATGGATTAAAATAGCGTTTGCACACCTAACTGTTGTTATGTGGTTGTAGGCTACTGATAAATATTTTAAAATTCACAACGAATGCAGAATGTGTAAAAGGCATAGAAATCATTATGGTCCTTACCGAATTGTGTCCAGAAGAATATCTATAAAAAAGGTGTAGCTCTCAGCAGGGATGTTGCCTTTGGCTAGGAATACTTTGTTGTAGCTTCCCTCCATCAAGTACTGAAATTAGCAGAGAGAGAATAAAATATTAAGATTGCATTTACATCAAAGTTACTATAACAGGACTTAAATTATTGTGTATAAGTAAAACTCCAATAAGCCAAGCATTTGTCCAAATAAATATTTAGTTTGTGTAAATTAATATATATACCTTTAAATACATAATGGGTATAAAATATCAGAGCACACATCGATCTACCTCAGGCCAAAAGCAATCTATTAAATCTTAGTGAAGCATATAAAGGAATTACTGCAAATAGCAGTCAAACATCACCCTCTGATGCAACATCTATTGTAGGATCAAAACTATTTTACAAATGTAGCTTCTATAATTTCAAGTTAACACTAATGCTAGCATGCATGCATATATATATCACTAATTTTGAGCAATTTACGGGTACAAATTTCCAATTGGACACACAAATTTTTTTTTTCTTTAACACCTGATATTACACAATAAAAATCATCCAAATCAAAATCAGGCATTGTCCATAAGTAAGCTATAGCACCTGCTCTAGAGACACTGGGTGTCTGATGTACACGTTGGTCTGAATATCTCTAGCACTCAATCTTTCGAGTTCTGTGTGAAACTCAGACACGCGATTCTGCGAAAGCAGGAAGAGCAGGTTCAGTCCAAGTAACTGATGCATGTAAGCAGCTTCAGGCAGCTCTTCCCTAAAAAAGAAAAAGATGTAAATAATTACTTCAGTTACAAAAAGACCTCAATCTTGGGCAACAAATTCTCTAAGAGAAAGTGGCATTTACTTGTAATCAAAGTAGTAACATTTTAGCTGGGCCATGTATCGCTCAAAGGACGGGATGTCCTTCTTGAGGATGCTCCATAGGGCTCCTATTTCAAGTACATCACCTAAAATACAAACATAAATTGTACTTAGAAATTATTTTGCAAGTAACTTAAAAAGCTGTTGTGTTAACTTGTGGCAGCTTGATTTGCAGGTACTCACGAGCTAAAATGAGCTGCTGCTTGGTGAGAGAGGATCCACTGGTAGGTAAAAAGTTCAGATCCAACAATGAAATCTGTTTAAAAAGAAAAGATAAATGTAACAATGTAAATCTAAATTACACCACATCATTTGTAACAGAACAAACCCCAAAGTTGGTTTTCATTGAGTTCTAACAACCTAGACAACTTTATAAAACATTTATTTTGATGTCAGACTCCTGTTGAAACTTTTTTCCTTCGTTTCTCAGTCAAACTCTGTTTTTAAAAAATAACAATTACATATACAGAGCATCTCAATGCCAGGGTTATATCACAAGAAAAAAGGTACACAAGATACAGAGGAAAAAGCTGTAACAAGCATTAACAATCTAATTTATCAAAGTTATATTTTATTGTAACAGTTTTTTTTCCCTTTTCAAGATCTTAACTATAGTGCCGTGTTGTAATAGTAATAGTTCCTAATTTAAAAAAATGAATAAAGCTTGACTTGGAGATGGTCCATCTTGTTTTGTGAATGTGAAATTTCCCCAACATTATTATTGATACCCACCAGAAGGCAGTTGTCCAATAAGATGTCCTTAGTAAACAAGGACAGCAAACTGGTGACATGATGAACCAAACCAAAGATATCAAGAATCCTTTTTGTTTTTAAGCATTGAAGAGAATGCTAGTTGTGTATAGTTAGGGGGAACGTTTCAGATTCCCCTTGGAATGCACTTGGTTATTACATTTGTATTTTTTGTCATTTAACAAGAAGCTGCAATGAGCTCTTTATCTCCAAGTGGCTGTACCAAACGTGGAATTGATTGAATTGAATAGGTGTATTTTATATATAGGCTAATATAACTTTCATAATGGTTGCTTCTTAATAGAAATATAACAGATTTGACTGACTTTGCCTTGCAAAACTGGTTGTATATACGAACAATTTTTGAATACGAAAAACATCTTTGCTGATGTCCTTATCACGAGTCACTTTTTAAAAAAAAAAGCAAAGAAAAAAAGGTTCTTCTTTTTAGTGATACCTCTTTCAACTCGGCTTAAACTTGCCAAACAGAAAACTGAGCTAACGAAAGGTACAGTGACGTTAGCTTTCATTGACTGAGTTAATCATTTGTTTCATCATTATCCTAAAATGATGATATTGTTCGATCCGTCTCCAAACATTGGTTTGTAGTTAGCAAGTGAAAACTCTACACTATTCAACCAAAATTAATTTAATTATCGGTGTTTATCCAGTTACTGACGTTAACGTACAGCGTTAGCTGGGCTAGCGTAAGTTAGCAATCTGTTTGCTAACAGTGCTAACGTTTACAAATAGAAAGACTTCCTTCCTACAATCAACCCTGGACAAGCAAATGTGCGACTTTACCTTAAGCTTGCTCAGAAGGTCTCCACATTTGTTTAGGTTTGGATTTTTCTTGTTCCACTCCGCTTTAAGTGTCTCATACAGCCCAGCGGTCTCTTTCAGCGCCATGGTGATTCTGCAAAATATACGACACCGGCCACCGTAACACGTTAAATGACTGTCGTGAAAAAAACCAAAACACGTTACTGCTTCCTTCAGGAATCAGACAGTTGATCAAGATGGCGGCACTCAATTCAGAACGGTGGCTCAATGACTTACCGAATCACACGATATTCAAAATAATACGCGAGAAGTTGGATTTGGAGTGCACCTCGAGTGAAAGAGGGATCGCTAAGAACCTCACGTTTTGTTTGGGAGCGGACTTGTTCGTGTGGGACGATTCAGACCGCGTGTTTTACACAACCAACCTGCGGCACTTAAACTCAGAGGAGAGCTCCGGTAGCGGGAAGTATCAGACCTTGCTGTGCATCAACCCGCCGCTCTTTGAAGTGTGCCAGGTGCTGGTGAGCCCGACACAGCACCATGTCGCGCTGGTCGGTCAACGAGGCGTCTCGGTCCTGGAGCTTCCTCTGCGGTGGGGCAAAAGGTCCGAGTTTGAAGGCGGACGCAGCAAAATCAACTGCAAGACCATCCCGGTGGCGGAGCGCTTCTTCACCAGCTCACCGTCGGTCAGTCTGCGACAGGCTGCTTGGTACCCTAGCGAGACTGACGAGCCACATATGGTGCTGCTCACTTCAGACAACACGATCAGATTTTACAGCTTGAAGTCTCCGCAGACACCGGCCAAAATCCTGCCAGTGTCGCAGTCAGAAGACGAGAGCAGCCTCGACCCTCCGGTGCATTCGTACGCAGCTTCTCTGGGAGAGATAGCAGTGGCGTTTGACTTTGGGCCGATTTCATCCCCTCCTCGGCAGCTGGCAGGACAGGTCTCCAAAGACCAGCTGGTCTACCCTCTCTATATTCTTTACGAAAATGGGGAGACCTATGTGAACTACACGAGCCAGGTAAACGGTATAAGTCTGAGTAAACCCGTTGGACCTCTCCCCATGTATCCAGCAGCAGAGGATAACTATGGCTATGATGCTTGTGCCATTCTGTGCCTGCCATGTGTTCCGAGTATCTTGGTCATCGCCACAGAAACTGGCACACTGTATCACTGTGTCGTGCTGGAGTCTGAAGAAGAGGATGACACGGGGGCAGTGGAAAAGTGGATCCGAGGCACAGAGACAGTGCCAGCTCTTTATGTGTTTGAGTGTGTTGAGCTAGAGCTCATACTTAAAGTGGCAACGGGAGAGGACGAGGAGCCGCAAGAGTTTGATTTCACCTGTCCAATCAAACTGCACAGAGACCCTCTCTGTCAGCACCGGTATCATTGCACCCATGAAGCAGGAGTGCACAGCGTGGGGCTAATCTGGGTCAACAAGCTGCAGAGGTTCCTTAAATCAGATGAGGAGGATAAGGACAGTCTCCAGGAGCTGGCTGCTGAGAAGCGCTGCATTGTAGAGCACATTCTTTGCACCAGACCGCTCCTGACCAGTCAGTCGGCTCCAATTCGTGGTTTTTTGATTGTGTCTGACCTTGCCTTGGGCGCCACCATGATCTGCATCACCAGCACTTACGAGTGCATTCTGTTACCCCTTCTGAGCTCCATTCGCCCTCCTTCCCCTCCCCTGCTTTGCTCCCACCCAGGTCTGGGCTCTGCCAGCTCCCCTCTGCGTGGGCTGGCCGAAGACTCCTTTGAGCAGCACATTCGCAACATCCTGGCACGGAGCTCCACCAATCCTCTTGTACTTAAAGCTGGAGACAAGGACACATCACCACCACCTCCAGAGTGTCTGGAGCTCCTCAGCAGAGCCACACAGGTGTTCCGCGAGGAGTACATTCTCAAGCAGGACATGGCTCGTGAAGAGATGCAGAGGAGGGTGAAACTCCTGACAGGCCAGAAGAACAAGCAGCTGGAGGATTTGTCTCTGTGCAGGGAGGAGAGGAAGAGTTTGAGAGAAGCAGCAGAAAGGTTGGCTGATAAATACGAAGATGCAAAGTATCGCCAAGAAACCATTATGAACAGGGTTAAGAAAGTGTTGTGTAGCCTGCAAAGCCAGCTACCCATACTGTCAAACAGTGAAAAGGAAATGAAGAAGGAGCTGCAGACCATCAATGATCAACTGAAACACCTGGAAAACTGCATCAGGCAGGTGAACATGAAGATGGAGTACCAGAAGACACAAGTGGGCAAGGATATGCCCGGAACTAGGGCAACAGTTTCCCTCAACGCTCCCCAGAAGAAGGTTGTTCAGGATGTCCTCAAAGAACAAGGACAGCAAATTGGTGACATGATGAAGCAGATCAAAGACATCAAAAATCATTTTAGTTTCTAAGCACTGCAGAAAAATGCTAGTTTTTTTCTGTATAGTTGGGAAAATATTTCAAATTTTCCATGGAATGCACCGTTATTACATTTGCATTTTTCTGACATTTGATAAGAAGCTGTAATGAGTTCTTGAGCTCTAAGTGGTTGTGCTATCTTTTTATATGTTATATCTTATATGTGCTAGTGTAACTTTACCTTTCATACTAAATGTTTTTCCTTAATACAGAATACAGAAATACGAAAGGTTGGATTTTCTCTTACAAAAAGTTGTATATTTCTACATCAATATTTTTGACATGTTAATGATTGAATCACTAACATACTCAGTTTAATGTCCCGTGTATAGGCAGGAAAAACTAAAAGTAATTTGTGCTAAACTAACCTTATACAGCTGTTTTCAATTTTGTTTGCTCACCTTTTTGCATAAAAAAATAAACTTGAAATTATTAAACTTGTTTGTGTCTCAATGTAGGATAGCTACAACAAGCAGAAATATTAAGAGACAAATCCAAGTTAACAGTTTTATATTGACATGCATTAACTGACACGTTCACAGCTGCTGGTTGCTGTATTTGCCAGAGTACTTGGAGAAAACCTGTGTAAACAGGGGGAAGATGCAAACATCACAACGAAAGTCCCAGTTAATAATTTAACTGCGAAAAAACAAACATGTGAACTGAACTAAATATTCCACGTCCTGGCAAGATGTTTGAACTTCTAAAGGAGGCTAAAATCATGTGAGTGTTTGGTTTGATATGGATGTTTAGCATAGATGCAATACATAGCATGCCCTCAGTAAGAGACACAGCAAGAGCATAACTCCTAAACAGAAGGCAGGAAATTATTTGTTTTGTCTTGGTTATTGTCTTAATAAACATTGCAAGCCAAAATTGTAAACAATGTTAAAATTCAAGTAGGGCTTCCTACACACTAGGGATTCACTTTTTCCTCCCGTGTCTGAACATGTCCTTCAATGTGCACAGCTGCATGCCTCCAGTCTGCCATCTACAGCTGGGAACTCCAGTGAACAATTTCAGCATAAGATTGCCAAGAATCCTGTATCCACCAGGTGTCACCCCATCTCCAGAGCTGACGGCCTCAGTTTTTCTTCCACCACAGGTTTCCTAGTGAGGAATTCCCCACATAAACAATCAGTGACGTATAAGGAGACCCCAGTTTTGTTGAGTAAGCTTCATTGTTGGGGATGTTTGTCGTCGCTGGGGTCATCAACTGTAATTTAGGCTGCTTGCAGGGTTGCAATGGTAGCTTGATTTGAATACCAAATATTTGAGATGGTTTATGACCCAGAATAACTATTTACATAACAGACAAGCACTGTTCAAACTGCTATTGGGATTTTTTTTTTTTTACTCTCTAAGAAGGTGTTGATAGCTGTGACTTAATAATATACAAGGAGAGCATTTTTAGTCAAGAAACTGCATGTCTTTATGATGATTTAGCTGTTTTTTCCACACACATCACCTCACACTTTTTCTCTCAGATACATAGAAGAGGGTGTGGTAAACAGCAGGGCTCACTCGGGAACAGTCCAAAAGGGGAATTTTAAGTTCTTTCATAAAGGTACAATGTTTAGATCCTGAGGAAAGTTAGCAGACCCTAGGAAAGGAGATATTAATAACTCCCAGTCCAGCCCACCACATTCTTCACATGTGAGTCACTGTAAGCTGGAGAGCTGCGAGGAAAGGGCTGCATTGCCTCTGTTTCTCATTTGTGTTTCTTTCCATGGAGGAGTGGAAAAAGAAGGCGGGGAGGCCACTCCTTCTTTAGGAAAGCCTGAAACTCTTATGTGAAATACGCAGCTCTACACAGGACACATTCACGCTCATACCACATAGTTTACACCAAAACCAAACACTGTGTGCTGGGAGGCTAATGTGAATGTGAACATAGAACTAAACTGGGATGAAGGGGTACAAATAGACTGCATGTGTATGTGCGAGAGAACGAGGGGCAGAAAAAAGGCTTCAGATGGTGGGAACGACAGGGGAAAGAGCCTCGGAAAATGGTGGTATGGGGACTTGGCAGAGGAGACTGTGAGTCACTGTTTATGTGGTCTGTCACTGAGAGACCAAGTGAGCTTGATAAAACACAAAATGTTGTTGAAAAAGAGTCAAATCAAACCCCCATAGCTATTACTTCCATTTTAGGTTATTTATTTTCAGATTGTAGGCATTTTGATAACTAAGTTTAAAAGCCTTTTCAAGTTGTACAAAAGTTTTTGCTTGTATGAAAGAATAACCAAAGACACTAGACACAGTCAGGTAGTTTTATTTGGTTACAATGGTTGTTAACATAAGAACAGTTGGCAGAGCTGTGTACAGTAGTCAGTAACATGGCATTCATTCAGTCTAGTTGAGAATGTAATGTTCTTTTATGCAACGCAGATCCTGATCCTGCACATACAACGTAAACAGCGACAATTTACAAAATAATGTATAAATTCAGCACAAAAATGTGACATGTAAAGCATCAGAGTGAAATGCATTCAGATTATTAGATTTGTACATGATTGTTCTGTTACATGGAGAAGAAAATGCTGAAAACACAACAAAATAAGTTGAAAATAAATTTCTAAATGATGCTTCACTGGACTGATCACATGTGAAAAAAGGCATATTCCTACAAATAATCTCTAATATCTAGACACTGAAGGAATGTTAAAATGTTTAAAAAAAAAGGTGTTTTTTTTTTAAGAATAAAATTGCTCTGGAGTTTTTAAAAGTACATGCAGATTTTTGCTCACTTAGACTCAGCCTTTCATTTCTGCTCAGCAAATATATATTCATCATAAAAAAGCCAACTTTGAGGAGTCAAAGGGAAGAAGCAAACAGATCCTTTGACTTATACACAATCCTTTTCTGAAAGCCCTTGTTTGTCAACTTATATTTAAATACAGCATGTTCATTGTGCATTATAATCATTCTCAGAGGAAACGTTGCATACTAACATGCAACGTTTAGATTTGGGTCTGCAGGAAAATAAGAGCAAATACAACAGTAGCATAGGTGTGACAGCCAGTAGATGGTCTATGCATCAGAGCCTTTCTGCCTGCGTTTGGAGGGTGGGATCAGACGGGTGGGAAGCTCAGGGGGAAGACCATGACCCTCCAGCTTGACCTCAATTAGGTGGCTGGCCAGGGCAAATTCTTCATCATCCAACATGCCATCACGATCGACATCTGAGAGCTTCCAGATGCGACCCAGAACAGAGTTGGGCAGGCGGGAGCTCACCATCCAGTCCTTTGCCTTGGTGCCGCTTAGTTTCCCCTCGTTGGGAGCAAGGTTGTAGAAGATTTCATCATATTTGGGCTTGTCTTTGGTCACCACCCAATCTTCCTCCTCCTCACAACCCTCTCCATTTTCCTCAACAAAGGGGTCACCTTCTGAGAAAGGTCCAGCACGGGTCCCCAAGAAGGCACCACCCTGCACACCTGGTTGATCACCTGCTTCCAGCTCCTCTTGCCTCAGGAGGGGCATCAGTTTGGCAATGTCACTGGAGAGCAACTCATCCAAGGATGCCATCAGATTAGGCTTCAAGGATTTGAACTTGGTGAAATCATGAACCATCAGTTGTTCCTTTAAAAATGAGAATAATGTGTTAGTCCTTAGATTAATAGTTACATTAGAATAAACTTTCCTGTTGTAACCACAAGTTAACAGAAGTTGCTTGTAAACAAAGCCAGTGTTTCAAACAAACCTGCATCTTAGCACAGTCTGGAAAGTCTCCAGCAGAAATGTTGTGCTGAAGCTGGATCTTGGAGAAAATAACTGGTAGCTGATAG
The DNA here is from genome assembly GCF_000239375.1 of Pundamilia nyererei. Classification (NCBI taxonomy): domain Eukaryota; kingdom Metazoa; phylum Chordata; class Actinopteri; order Cichliformes; family Cichlidae; genus Pundamilia; species Pundamilia nyererei. The sequence continues at coordinate 252,558 of NW_005187467.1, read as the reverse complement.
ATCAGATTCTTCTTTTTATTATCCTTCCTGAAGACAGAACGCATCTCCTGCTTCAGGTGGCTGATGATGTGGGCGTGGACCTAGGATTTAGAGAAATAAAACACACAGAGTGCACCAATATGACTTTCTGAATAATCATTTAATGAAAACATGCTGAGACGTGAACAAATATGCAACTCGCTCACCCTAACCAGACGGGCTCTCTTGACCAGATCATTGAGTTTGCGTATGGCTGCATTTCGAGGAAGGTTTTGAATATCAGCAAAGAGATCCTCCTCCTCCAGCTCAAACAACTTACGGTTGTCGTTTACCAGCAATGGCTCTGCCCAGAAGGAGCCGATATAGACACGTAGAACCTCTGGAGTGCCAAATACCTTCCCCAGGGACCACATCAGGGCACCATACACTCGCATCAGCTGCTGGGTGCCCACCATGTCTGCTTTGTTTAGCACCACACGCAGTTTGTCTTCGTTGCCTTTCAGGGCACCGATGGCCTCAGAGAACTCATCGGATATCTCTAGCTTGTGAGCATCAAACAGCAGGACGATGCGGTCCACACGTTCTGCAAACCAGCGCAGTACAGCTGGGAAGTCATACCCTGTTTAAACAAAAAAGATGCAATCACTGATTCATCCATAGACCTAAATGTGGAATGTGCATTGAACAAACAAGGGTCAGGAGAGGGAAGAAGGTCAACACAGACACAAACCCTAAAGATTATAATCTGTAAAATCCCAAAGACTGAATTTCCGGTCACAGAGGCTTCATTTTTGTGCAAGACATAATGAAAAATAATTCTTTGACTTAATGTATGAAAGTGAAAGTCTAATAAATTAGTTAATATTTTTTCAGGCACTGGTTGATCTGTATCAACATGATTCTACTAAATCATAAGTTCATCAAAATCCCCCCAAAGAAAACACATTCCACATGCTTTTTGTGGGATGGCCACATAGACAGTTTTGGTTTTTATCTTTTTTGGTTTTAAGAAAGCATCTCTAAATTTTTGATAACTGAACTGTGGTACACACAGCACAAGAACTGCTAAAAAAAAAAAAAGTAGTAGCCTACTTTTAAAAGAGCATCTCAGTATCTCTGAATAATCCAGTCCATTTTTTGTTGAGTGAGAAACTGAGACTTCTCTTTTAACATCTTATTTACTTCCATCCTCTTAGGATATAGAAGCAAATCTTGCAGATGAATATTTTAAAAAATTCTAGTGATCAAACCAAAACTGTTTACATGGCTAGATACCACCAGCGGTAAGCAAGGAAATATGTTTTCATAATTTGGGTATACTGACACTTTAAACTTGTTAGTTGCTCATGCAGATTGATTGGAATAATGGTTTGCTTGGAGCATGAGTGAATATTAAATTAGAAAAAAACAAAATGGTGTGAGGTGATTGTGATAGTTAATGCTCAACAGTACATTCTTCCAGATGTGCTCGCAGAATTGACTGCACTGTTTCTGTTCCTTATTATGATTTTATGGCTGCTGTGTACTGCAGAGATGTTTTTGGGTTTTTTTTTTATCTCTGCTGCCAAATGTCATTGCAACAGAGCATACTGGTCCCATGAGTTAGCCAGGCGTGCCAAGGAGATGAGTTTGTGAGCTGATGTTCAAGGACGTGTGTCTCTGCAGGCCCCCCATGCCCTCTCCTCACCTTTGCCTTTTCCCTCACCTCGGCTCACTCTCTGTTTGGCACCAGACAGGATCCCTGGTGTGTCAATAATGCTGATGCTCTCCAGAACCTGGTTAGGCATTTGGGCACACTGGAATCTAGCATATTCATCAGCAAACAAAGAATGACATAACATTGTTTAAGAGTCTAAATTATGTGGAAATAGTCAATTCTTATCAAAAAAAGCCAGAGCGATCTCAGGAGCAGATTGAAAGCCACTCTGTCCACACACCCTGTCCCTCCCACTGAAGGCCATTGTGTGCAAGCAGGCCTCTTTTGCTCTGGGCTTCCTGAAGGAAAATGACCATTACTGCCAGAATCAAACAATAAGGCCTGCTAACGATGTGGGGCTTAGAACAACACCACTGCTTCCTGCAGCTTATGGGCTTAACGAGCCCACTGGTTCCTAGAACAGGAAGTCAACTCAAAAGGAGAGACGCAAATACATTCTCAAACATACCCTGCTGAGGGAGACAGGAACGCATGCTTGGAAAACTTGCACCAGAATGTCATGATGGAGCCCATTAACAGAAGCACTCTAAGTTCCTGTCACTTCTGGCCTGCGTGGCTATGCCTCTAGTACTTCACTTCACTGTAAGACGTAACTTCTTCCTTGGCTAACAACAGTGGAAAAACATCAGCTTGGGCAGTAAACATGACAGGAATAAACGTCACGTTTGTCCTACAGTTTCTCCAGTCCCTGACTGTGACTTCTGTGTTTCTCTTTACCCTAAGAGGCTGTAGACCCCACTAACCTCAGTTTTCAACTTTAATACATTGCAGTTCCTGCCTGAGTACATGAACTTTCATCACCCTCTTGGGTGATATCGCTCTGTTTCACCATTTTTCCACAAATAAGGCAAGTGCCTCCTCCTCTGAAATTTGGCACAAGCACTTGAAATTCCAGAGCTAAAACACTCTCTGTAATCTTAATATCTCTTTCTCTGTTTTCCCTCCATGAGTTCTCTCACATGTTCTGCCTATTTCATGCTAAAATGTAACTGTCTCGCTTAGTGGGGAAAAAAATCACAACGCACTGTGAATAAAAGCCAGATTCTCACCTGTTGAGAAAGGTGTTTCCAAATGGATTGAGTTTGCGGAAAGGCTTGTTAGGGTCTACAATAAGGGCATTCCCTGGGATGACTGACTCCACGTCCCCATGCATGATGGCAGTGAAGCAGTCAGTGGTGGGTTCAGGACCTATCCTGCTCCCAGGAATATCCTGCTCCAGCAGATACCTGTAAATCAGACAAAAAGCTTGTAGTTTGTTTTGTTTTGTTTGTTTGTTTATATTTGCTGTCACTTAAATAAAGTAGAAATACTCAGGAGATATAAGAATGGGCAAATGTATACCATAGCATTGTAGTGTCTTACTTGATGAATGTTGTTTTTCCAGTGGAGTACTGTCCAACAACTAGCACCATAGGCTTATTGTCAAAATCTGCATCCTCCAAACTAGGAGAATGGAAGTCATGGAATCCATAGTACTGCTCCAGAGGCAGCAGTTTCTCGCGGTACAGGGACTTCAGTCCCTCTGTCACAGTGTGGATCACCTCAGGCGCCTTCTTCACATTCTTTCTTCCCCAGCGTGACATATTGATTGACAAGAGGATAGAGAGCTTCTTGCAAAAATCAGTGTCAGAGTTATATCAGTTGCTTGGAGTTATATTTCCTGTGGCCAAGCCTTGGAAAAACCTTCAGGTGTTTCCTGTATTTATACGAATGGTGCTCACTTGTCCTTGAGCCCTTCTCTGCACACACTTAGAGAAACGATAGGGCTGGTGTTTAGTTTAAAGTTGGGAGTTTCTCCTTTGAGTCAACACACTGAAACCTTTAGATCCTGAAACGCAGAGAGAAAATGAGGCAGGTAGAGGTTTAATCAAAGAGAAAAAAAGAGATAACTCCACATCCCAAAAGAAACCTGTGTGTGCTTGATCAAAGTCTGCCACATTCTAGAGAAACAATGTGGAATCTAAAGCAAACTTCAGCCCACCCTCAGTCTGCCAAGCATTTTCAGTGGATGCCTGGAAAAAGTTGGTGTTCATGTTGGAAAACTTGCAAACCCAGCCCTGCATCAGGATTTGCTCAGGCACAGCTCATGCCTTTACAGTGAAATGAGTAAGACATTCTTTTATCCGCTGCAGTTCCCCTAAGTGGAACATGTAATTCGTGCACAGACTGCTCATACAAGGAGACATCTCAGGAGATAGTGTTCTCATGGAAAAAGAAATGTAACCCTTGAGTAATTATCTTTTTACAGCAGTCTATATAAACAGAAACCCTGGATTAAGAGTCAAAGGCATAACTCATTATAGAAAGAGACTGACATTAAGGAAGATAGGCAAGACACATGTCAACAGATGTTAGCTCATCTGTGAAGAGCTTCTCTTGCAAATCCAATTTAAACTAGGATATTAAAAAATCTCCCCCCGAGGAAAACAGTAATCACAGTCCTGACATGTCATAAGACCAGTGTGGAAAGCCCTCTTGTCAAAATGGCGAACCCTGGAGATCTAATGGAGAGGCATTAAATGTAGCCATTATATACAAAAGTTCTGCTGCGGCCAAGCTGTACGAGTAAATGTGGATTTATGGTCTCACTGTGAAAATCAAAAAGCTGGTTTAGGCTTTGGGATCCGTTTATAATGTTTAAGGATGAAGGAAAATGCCTCGTGGGTTTGCACACCGGAATTGCAACAAAATTTTGGACCTGGAACATGGAAAGTAACATTGAAATGTGCAAGAGCAGCAAGTATCAGGGGAGTGAAAAATATCAGAAGCCTATACAGAAAGTTATTTAGCTACTTTATAAATTGTTGCACTCATTATATACCAAATCAAAGCTTAGTTTTCTCTCTACTTTACAATTACAGCTACATATTTTCAGTTAAAATGCAAGCCAATCATTACTGCCACATTTAAAGTTTAAAAGGAGTATTTACCAAGTTATTATGCAGGCTTCTTCAGGGAGTTCCCTCCAGCTCTCCAATCTTGCCCTCTGGAGCCTGGAAAATATTTTGGCTTAAGGAGATGAAAACAGTCTCTTGGGGAGCTGCAGCTACATGTATGGGTGTACCTCTAACAGCAAATAGGAACCCTCAGTGGAGCGTCAACGCAGCTGAATTAGAGGATCGTTCTTCTCCTGGGTTTAATATGTTTCAGATGAGCTTCAGATCATCTGGAAAGGGTTCCCAATCTGCTTGCTGAAAAAACCCAAGGCAAACACTCAGACACACAGGCGCACCACACTGAGGATAATTTTTTTTTTCTCTCTCTCCTTGCTTGCTTCTCTAAGTTTAATACACCTCCTCTTCCAGGGATGCCTGGCAATATGTGGGCAGCACTAACACTCTACTCAGGGCAAGGATGAACTAAGTCGTGGCTAGAGGGCGTGGACTGGAGGAGGGGGTTGCGAATAAATAATTTGGGTGGAGTTGCTTTTTAAAAAAAAAAAAAAAAAAGACAAAACCTCCCACAGTCCTTATGCACATTTTAAATATATACAACTTCACTCTGCAATCTTTTGACTATACCTTGGAAACTCCTTGTTTTACAATAGTTGTATTTCAGTATAATCACATGCCTTAGATTTAGACATGCTAGTCCCCCACCCCCCATGTAAAAATGACTTCTTTCCAAATTCTGCGGATTCTCCAAGCAATGACGCATACAAACCAGCTCTATGATTTCACTTCTATGCACCACCTGCTGACTGTCTGATAGAGAACACACCCCAGTGCTGAAACCATTACCACCATCTCCTCCTCCTGACTATCATACAGTCCTCCTCGGTCAGCGTTAGTAAACGAAAGGAATGCAGCCTCGAGTGGTGGAACAGAGTTGAGGAATAAAAGAGCAGAGGACAGGACGCTGCAATATTTCATAAAAGAAGCAAGGTTTAATTTACAGTTTTACTAAATGTACATTTTCTTTTTAAAAAGTGTCATTATACACAATAAATACAATACAAAATTAATCTGTAATACTATACTTCAAATTCTCTCACGGTCTTTTTTGTACATTATTATTGTTCCTTTTTTTCAATTTCAATGCTTGTGCTGTGTTTGTGTTTGAATTGTCCACCAGGCTTATACAAAGGGGGGGAAATAAAAACAAACAAACAAACAAAAAGAAAAACAAAAACTCAAGTGAGGCAGGCATACAGTGACAGGAAGATCCAAAAGACAGAAAACACAGAAACCTTGCCTGACCCCTGCTGACTGAAATGCATAAAGTCCTAACCTGGCATCACAGGCAACAGGGGGGTGAGTGGAGGTGCAGTCTAAAAACAAGAAACTGGAAAATCATCTGACAATAGAAGCAGAAAAAAATGCATTTCTTACAAGTTCATTTACATCCTGACAGTACAACAGCATCTGAGCAGTCAATTTCAAACCAATTTTACAAACGTTCAATTTTTTCCCCTCAACATTTACTTAAAAAAAGAAAAGAAAAAAAGACATGATATCTGTTTAAAATGGAGACACACAGAGGTTGATGGTACTCACTTTTTTCAATTCAAGAGGAGTTTACCTTAAGACCAAAGCAACTGATATTTAGGGTTAATACACTACATAAAGAAGCATGGTCTTGATAAAGAGTTGGACTGCTTCATTTTAGCATTTGTTGTTTGCATCTCTGGAGCAACACTATCTTTGTGATAAGAGAATCAAATATGGTAGGTCCGGCAGCACACTGGATGTATTATGACTGTTTACAGTACTACACTGCTGTAACCTCTTTGGCCTTTCTTCTGCAGCTCTCTTAGTGAAAAGCTGTTACCTTTTAAACTGTTTGAATAAGATGCCTGATGCTCATTACGACACTGATTAAACCAGAAGATGAACCGCTGTGGACAGAGACTGGTGCTCAGACCACATGAAAGGAATGTATGAACAAGTGAATGAGGGGAAAAAAAAGACCAAAGTGAAAAATAAAGACAGAATTAGAGAACAATAGTCACTGACAATTTCATCTTGTTACTCGAATTTGGCTGAGGGAGCACATCTGTCGAGCATGTTCAAGTCTGCAATTCACCATTTTTGACTATGTTTGTATTTCCATCATGGGGCAACTTTAGACTGTAAATGACAAAGAAATGTTTGGACAATTCAAATAAACAAACAAAGCCAACACAGCCTGGCAGAGTACTACAGTGATACTGTTTTCACAGTGCCCCTTTCCCCTGCCTCGTTAAACTGTTTCATAGTTCCCCTTGTGAGTCCGAGGCTGAGGGGCTGTTATCTACTTTGAGTCTGGGGCACCAGGCTGCCGTTGTGGCCGCGGCCACCAACCTGAGGGTGCTGGGCCAAGGAAGAGGACGAAGAAGCAGAGGAAGAGGATGGGACTGAAGGTCTGTGTGATGAGGGCGCTGAGCCCCCAGGGCGCTGACTTTGGTGTTGGTGGGGTCTGCTGTTGCCCCCTTTAATATGGTGTCCGCGGGTAGAGGGTTCCTGCTGCAGATTAAGGATGCTGTCAATGGCGCACTGCAGATGCTCATTCAGTGAGTCATCTGGAGGGCTGCCGCTGGAGAAGCTGGCGTTATCCATGTCAGGAGAGTCTGACTTGCAGCGTTTGGCAGGAAGCAAAGAGTCTCGTGTGAAGGAAGACTCTGGCGACGGGGGCCCAGGGGCATGCTGGTCCATTCTGAATGTTCCTCCTGCCTTATGTCGATTTTTTCCACTCAACCTCTTGTATTTACTTACATCTGTCTCTTGGTCTGTGTGCTCTTCCCCTCTCTCCTTGGCCCCTTCTCTGTCTAGAAGCTGTGGGAGATGATGGTGTTGCGTGGTTTTGATACCACGACTAAACACATCCATTTCGTCCAGCCCCTGCACTGCACTCCCCAAACGGCCAGTTTCGTGGCTTGAATCTGTGTGAGTGAGTAAAGCCTCCCTGTCTCTCTTCTCTACCTTCACACTTGCTATCACTGTCCGCTCTGAGGGAGGATTTGAGGCCTCGTGTCTGGGGGGTGATGGTGTGGTTCTGGGGTAGGACAAATTTTCATCTCCTCCACCTGGGACACCAGGTCTGACCCGAGGACTAATGTTTTCCCGGTAAGTTTTTCGAAGGGGAAGACGGCAAGTTGTCTGTGAGGAAGTGGCAGTAGAGGCAGGGTTGTGTTTGACCCCACCTGTGTCGTGGTGATCCAAAGTCCCATTCATTTGAATGGAAGATGAGGAGGTGGATGAAGACCAAGTATGGGATGAAGAGGTGGAGGAAGATGAGGCTGAAATGGAAGGAACACTTCCTCTCAGTGATGGGTTACACTGAGAGGTTGATATTGTGACTGACAAGCCAGACGAAGTAGTGCATACAGGGGACTGAGTTCTGATAACCGTGGCCGAAGGGGTTGATAAAGGGTGAACCTTCGCTTGTGATACTGCAGCTTCAGACTGCGGCTGAGTCTGGGACATAGACTGGCTGCTCAGCTGAGGTTGAGGTGTGTGCACTGGGTCTAAGGCAGTGTTGTGGACCACCTTACTGAACCCCGTTTGATCCTGCTTGATCTTTAGCTTCAAACCAATTCTCCTGCGAGCCTCATAGGTCTTGATAGGCGGTTTGCTCGTTCGCTGTGGAAGAGCATCATCGTCATCAGCCGCTTGAGAGTTTGATGTCGAGGATGAAAATGAGGATGACGATGCTGGAGTACGAACTGTAGAGATCTGGCTAGTGGGTTCAGCCACTGGCTTGACTGGTGGAGCTGGAGGAGGAGGACAGCTACTGGACCAGGACACAGATGCACTGCCTCCACCCTGCTTTATCACGAGCTTGGTAGGAGGGAAAGGGGAAAGAGAAGGGGCCGCAGAAGGAACTGAGACAGGAGAAGGAGCAGGAGCAGAAACTGGTGTGGGTGCAGGCGGAGGGTTTGGGGCAATGATTGGAACAGGGGATGGGATGGCAGCAGGAGCAGGAGCAGCAGCAACAGCAACAGCAGGCGCTGGAGCAGGGACAGCAGCAGATACCCCTCCGCTCACTGGGGTGGGTTCAGCAGATGATAATTTCTGCTGGGATGAAACACTCTCCAACATTCGCACATTTGCCACAAACTCTTCTGCAAGTAAATAAACAAATGTATAATTAAAACACACCTTCTTTATTTTTGAATACCTACAAAATTTTATTAATAATTTTTTTAATTATTTATTAATAATTTAATAACCACAGACAGTGGTAAAATACCTGGCCTCTCCTTTGCCAAAATCTTGTCCTGGTTTAATGCAACCTTCTCCTCTTGAATGAACATCCGGTCGATCATCACCATCTCTGCCGAGGGGCCCAGTCTCTGCTCATGTTCATATGCCAAACAGCATCACTTTTAAAATCAATTCAGGACAAAAACGCACTAAGAATGCTTGCAGTGAACATGCTGATTTATAAACTTACTTTTGACTCTGCAAAGAGCAGGTAACGATATTTATCCAGCATGGCCTGAGTTCTTTTCAGCAGCTGGCTGGAGACCTTCTCAAATTCATCATCCACTGTGTAAAAGAGAACCAAATTGTTGAAAATTCTCAACTATAAATCAAGCAATACATTGGTAGCTAGGGATGAGTACCGATATCCGGTGCCACGATGGCAGCGGTTCTGACATAAACAGTAGTAACCAGACCGAAAAGCAGCGCACATTTCGGTGCTTTTTTTTCTGAGATGTCATACACTTTGGATTCTAGCCAATCATTTTACGTTTCTGAGGATAGTAGGCGGGTCCAGGTACGTAAGTTCTTTTAGAGCAGAGCTACAGATTAAAAATGCCCAAGGCGAAGCGGTCAAAAGTCTGGCTGTACTTCACAGCAAAATATGCAAACTCAGCAGCCTGCAACAAGTGCTTTAAGCTGATACTGTGATACTGTCAGAGGTAACACCTCAAATCCGATGAAACACCTGGCAACGCATAGCGGGTTTTTTTTAAAGCCGAGAAATGCGCCGTATTTGATAGCTTGCTGCGAGACCTCACACCGAGCACATCTACTGCGGGTGGGTTGCCTGTTATCGGACCCGGAGTTAGCAACATCCCCCAAAAACCCAAAGAGGAGAGTCCTGGCCCCTAGCCCTGCCAGTGTAGCAGAAATGATGAGGATGATGATGGCAGCAGCCGTTCTTCTCTGCGTGAGTAGCTTAATGTTGTTCGTGTGTAATTTACGTTGAGTAGGCTAACCACGTTATTACATTAATGCATGTAAGGTGAACTAGCAAACACCGTAGTAGTTACATGCGGCTGTCTTCTTTTTTGATGGCAGATACTCCCTTCACCCTGGCCAAAAAGGCTAAAATGACCAAAGAAAAAGTGGAAAACAGCTAAACATGAGAGGTTTTTGGACAAAGTGTTTTTTCCATTTTTTAAGCACTGCTTCCAGCCAAGAGTGATACCATATATGCCCCATAGCTGCAGAAAAGGCTAACATTATTATCTTTTTACAAACAGCTGAACATGAGAGGTTTTTGGACCAATTTTGTGTTCTCCATTCTTTAAGCACCGGTTTGAGCACCGTTTAAGCACCTGCACAGTTTCAAAAGTACCGGTTTGGTACTGGTATCGGATAAAACCTAAACGATACCCATCCCTATTGGTAGCTTTACAAAAGAGGCAATTTGTTACCTCTTTGATAATCTTGAGAAGAGTTGGCAGTTCCCTGGTAGAGATGGTAAGGCAGGAGTCTGTGCAGTGTGTCCTCAAATGAGCAGAAAGGGGCACTGTAGTTTGGGTGAAGCACTGAACCCTGATGTTTCCTTAGCTGTTCTAGCATCCTGCAGTGAAGTGTGTAAAATTAATACTGTTCACAAATATGGCTTTTAAGAATCAATTAAAAGAAGCCCTGGAAAATTACCATGGAACATACCTGGCTTCTTTACTGGGCTCTGCGCTGAAAGGCATTTTCATTATTGTTGTTGTCTGTAACAGGAACAAACAAATATAAAGTGTAAGGGTTAAAACCTTTCATACTAAAACTTAAATACCAGAGGCAGTACAAACATGTAGCAACACTCATTTACCTGAGCTTGTATTGAAGCTGGGGGCTGTGGAGCAGGCATTTGAGTCAGACTAGCTCCCAACACCTGTATCTGCATGCCACCTTTCCCCAGAGTCACCCCTCCAACAGAGCTTATCACTCCTGGCTTTGGCTGAACCTGAGAAAGGAAAACAAGAGGGAAATTTAAAAGCAGAAAGTGACAAAATATACAAAAGGAATGTATTGGGAAAATACTATCCCTGTTAAATTTTATATTCACTGACAAAGGTGTTTTAGCACAAAATAACGCCAGGCAAATACCACACATATGTTCTTACTGGGAATTGGGTTATATTACATACCTGTGCAGGCTGGGTAAGGCTGGCAGGAGTGACAGTCTGATTCACCATTGCTCCAGCTTGCCCTTGGGCTCCTGAGAATACCTGTAAGTCACTTGATGCTAGCAATAAAGAATAAAGATAATTACAAAAGGAAACACTTCAACGTCTGTTTTGCATCACTGACAATAATTAATGTCTAACCTGTAGGAGTTTTGACAAGCACTGATGTCGGCTGCAGCATTGAGGGTAGCTGAGCAGGTGTACCAGTGCTGGCTGATGATGATGCAATCACCACTTTATCAAGAGGCACATCTTGCTGGGAACTAAACTGAGTGGTGATTTGAGGCTGAGGCTGAGTAGGCTGCTTAGCTTGTAGCATGATGTTCTGCTGGACCTGGAAATACCATCAGGACAGATATATTTGTACCTACATTCAAAATATTTTGGAGCATGCTTAGGCTCCTAATTTAGTTATGCTGATATTGTACTGGTAGGTTTATTGGTAATGTTCACAATGTATTTAACCCAACTGATAACAGAAAAATAAATCATAAATGGAACTAAACTGAACAAAAGGAAAATAACAACTAAGTATATATACAGAAATCGCATATATTATTTTTCCACAACAATACAAACTGTACTAGTGAAAGCAACTTAGCATGTTGCTGAACCTCAGAAAAAAGAATAAGTCAAAAATACACACAGTGATTTTACAGTCAAGATCCCTAATTGTATGCTAATTACGTTACAAGTTTTCAGTAAGAAGAAATGTGTAACATTGTAATGATACCTGGTGAAGCCTTTCCAGCAGCTGTTTCTGCTTAGGTGAGGGTTGAGAGATGGCTGAAAGAGTCTGAATTTGTGCTCCTACTAACTGCAGATTATGTTGCTGATCTGATGTCAGGCCCTGGATGGGAACATGAGTTTTAACCACAGTGGTGGCACAAGCGCTGACAGGAGCTGCAGTGAACTGATGTTGTGCAGGTGGAGGCTTCGGTGACTGTGACATAGGAGGCATGTCTTGTTGGTAAGGGGCAGACTGAGAGGCCGGCTGAGGCTGAAGTTGAACTTGAATGTGTGTCTGTTGGGGTGGCGTTTGCTGTGGCTGGCCCTGTAGAGCTGGTTTGGGGGACTCTGCAATTTGGTTATGGACAATAAAGAGTGGAGGGTGAGATGAGGGTGTGCATGAGCGAGAAGGAGTTTGCGACTGTGGCTGAGGCTGAGAGGGAGGGCGTGACTGCTGTTGGTGGTGTGGTGACTGGATCTGCTGGCTCAGAGTAAGAGGAGACTGGGAAGGCTGGGGACTTTCTGCCACTGGTGGTGCTGTGGCAGGTGGACAAGGAGACATTCTATGGATCTTCAGAGGCTGCTGATGTCCACTGGAGGGTACCTGAAGAAGTGGAATCAAAATACAGTATGCTTATCTGATTCAAGGGAGCAAACAGTTTAAGGAAGAATGAAATCAGGATATTAAGCACATAAAAAAAGAAGAAAAATCACATACAAAAAGTCTATAGCGAATAAGTTTCCAGGACACAATCTGAGATTTGACACAAAGTAGGGTTGGGCGATATGGCTTTTCACGTTTTTGACATCAATATTTATTATGATGTACTATATGTATACATCATAATACTGAGTTTAATACTTACACCTAGGTTAAAAATCCTAATTGCAAATATCATAATACACTCACACACTTTAAAATGAAAAACAGAAACAATCAAATAAACTAATAGATAATAATACAGATTTATCACCCAATCCCGATGTACACAAACACAAGTAAATAACGACCAAACAAACACAAAAGCAAAGTGTTAGAATTAAAAACTAATAGATTTTAAAGTAAAAGTAGTAGAAGCTCACAGATTTTATTTCTAGCATTTACACATAAGAAGAGGGCAATGATTATTTAGCGAGCCAAAAAGAAAAACTGTAGACAAAAGCAAGAAATCAAGATCTGTGGGTCTGTGGTGGTAAATTAGGAGGTGATCTGCAGACTTGAGGGACGAGGGATAGGTGAACATGTCATTTTGGTTTTGGGGGGGCTCATTACCCTGGTCACACTAGGGGACAGAGGGGTGAGAGGTGGAAGATAGTGTGGAGTGAATCAATTCATCAGTCCTTAATCAGTAATGCAGCAGATGAAGATGAGTTCATTTACTGTGACTAAGCAGTGTTAGTGAAGAGATTATTCTAGCCTTGCTGCTGTAGGCAGAAATCCAGAAAAGGCCAAAAAAGATTAGATCTCGTATATTTCAGCATGCTAAAATATATAGTCCAATTATACCATAACTTTTGCCCATTTCAGCTTTGAGTCAAGGATGTTAGAACTGATTAAAAATATCAAATGAATTAAAAAAAAGAAAAAGATATTCCTTTGAATATTGTTTGCCAGTCCTAAATTCAGAGTAGTTAGCACGCAATAGGTATGGACAACTGGAATGATCATGCCTTTGCATGTAATTAAGCAACATAAGAAACACACAGAAGCCGCAAGCCAACAATCATATTTGTTCTTTGGAAATGCAGAGCAAGGGTGAGCGCCATAGAAGCAATGACCAATGCAGAAGAGAGGTACAGAATAGTAAGGAGAAAAGATAAGATATCCTAACATTGTTGTGGAGGCAGCAGCAGCAACAAGGGGGTGGGGCTCAACATAAAGGGGCATTTCTACCTGCTTTACCATAGGGGAAGGGCTGTGGCTCTGGCCCACCCAAGAGTCAGTTAATTGGCTGTCATGGACAGCAGGGGCCGGAGTAGTGATGCTGTTGCTGCTGACGATTACAGATGCAGGTACGCCCACAGAGGGGGTTGACTCATTCTCTGTTTGGTGGTGCTGCTCCTGATTGGAGTACATTTACCATTTCAGGATGAGGGAGGGAAGGAAGGAGGAAGGGGATTGGAGGGAAGGGGGAGTAAAATAGTAAACCAAAGAGGTCAAACCAAGATATCACTCCATGCATGTTATTCATCTTTTTAGACAATGTTAACTGAACACAAGGTAAGCAAAAGTTTTAAGTTTGAACACTGACCTGTTGAAGAAACATTTGCAGAGACTCTTGGCTCAGGATCATGCTGGGGCCCTGGTTGGTGAACAGTAACCTCCCTGGACTTTGCTGAGCCTGAGGGGGGACCAGCCCCACTGCTGTGACAGAGGAAGAGGTGGAAACTGACATGGACGGAGAGGAGGAAGATGCAGTGGTAACCGTGGACACAGTAGAAGCCGGCTGCATGGCAAGGATAGATGGCTGTGGTACAAGCTGCTGAGTGGGATGAGTAGCCTGGTCTGTGGAGCTTCCCAGCACAGTTACACACTCTCCAGGCTGTCCTTGAGCCATAGTTGCTGCTACTGTGCTGCTAGGGACTCCACCTGGCTGAGGCTGCAAGGCTGGCTGAAGGCTGACAGCGGGGCTCAGTCCTTCCACCTGACTCAGCATGGTCAGGGGGTTCTGAATTGGCATGCCCTGTATGACTGTCTGGGCATGACCTGAGACAGTCTGGGTCTGTGTCTGATTTTGGCTCTGAGCCAATGTGACAGGCATCTGAAATAGGGTAGGCGTGCCCATCTGGCCAGGCTGGAGCTGAATGGGTGCAGAGAGGATGTGGGCTGCCCCAGGATGGCTCTGCGACGTCAACACCTGACCCAAGTTGATATTCTGGTTTGCAGTTAAAATCTGGTTTGCAATGATTTGTCCACCAGGACCCTGGCTTGTGATGATGTGGCCCCCGGGGTGCTGGGTCAGGATCTGCCCACCTGCTTGCAGCTGTGGCAAGAGAAACTGGTGGTTCTGACCTTGCAGAACTGTCTGAGAAGGAATAACAATGCTGCTAGATTGGTTTAACAAGTGTACACTCAGGGGCTTGCCAGATGGTTGTGCTGCTTGTGGCTTGAAGAGGGTTTGCTGAAACTGAGCGCCTTGAGTTGTGGCTTGAGTACTCAGGACAACATTGGAGCCTGGCTTTCCTGTCAGGAAGGCTACATTCTGAGCAGCAGAAACTGGAATTTGCTGCAGCCCTAGGGCCTTGTGGGCATCATTTTGCAAGACTTGGGGTGCTGGCTGTGGCTGCTGCTGTTGTTGTTTGAAGAGTTTCGGTTGGATGGCTCCCCCCTGAGGGGGTTTAGGCTGAATAGGTGGTGGTGTGCGCTGGATGATCACGTTCTGCATGATTTGGCCTTGAGGTTGTGTCTGGGATCCTATTCCTGAACTTAGAAGGGTGTTGCCAAAACCCACAAGCCCAGCAGGAGCAGTCATTGTACCACCACTGCTGCTGTTTGTGCTGCTGACACAAACAGCCGGTCCATTTAAAGCTGGGGATCCGAGAGTAGCTTTATTACTTTGGATCAGAAGTCCACCTCCTGAGCCTCCAAGCCCTGGCTGAGGACCAGCACCTGATACCTCTGGCCCAGACTGGTGCAACTGGTAACCACTCATGGCTTTAGCCAGGATTGGCTGGCCAGACTGATTGATAGTCATGACGGTAGGCTGACCCACAACCTGAATCTGTCCAATACCCAAATGTCCAGATTGACTCCCATTAGAAAGAGCCTGAAGACTTGAAATGGGTTGAAGCGTCACATTTCCTAGGCCCACTTGCTGCATAAATGGCTGAACACTGATTGCCTTGTTCATGACCTGGGATTGGAGTTGAAGGCCCTGTTGAGCAAGGACTGACCCTAGCATGTCAGTTGTGGCGTTGGAGGGAGTAGCAGTGGTGCTCGTGGCTGACCCGGGAAAAATTGTTGCTGCTCCCCCAACACCAATGCCTACACCAACAGCACTGTTTCCAGCCCCAGCAAGGCTGGCATCAGGCAGTGTCTGAACCACCTGTGTAAGGCCTGGAATTCCAAAGGAGCCCAGGTCCAGCTCAGCTTCTGCCTCCTGTAAGCTTTGCTCTGTGATGTTGGCTTCAGCCAAACTTTGCTGCAAGATGTCACATGGCTCATGATTTGTCCCAATGCCATTGCTCCCACCTTCTCCACCTGGGGACCCTCCCAAGATGTCATCATCCTCCAAGAAGTCCAAGTCAACACTGACTCTAGGAAGGCCTGTTGACTCATTGGCCGACAGCTGGGCTGTAGGCTGGACCTCTGGAACGTGGCCCTTCAAGGAACGGAGGAAAACGAAGAGGAAATAAGTGAAATCAGGTAACACGTAAATTTTTATCACTAGATATGATGGTAAGGGGTGGAAATGAACAAAGTAATGCAAATATAAAAACCCCACAAAAATATCTTGTCAGAATGCAGCAAAACAAAGCCTGTCAAGTGTAGATTTGTTAGTAGATGGGAGAGGAGTAATAGGTGAAGCATGCGACATATATAAATAGAAAACAGAAGGAAGAGCATTGGGGGATTTTACTCACCCCAGTGGCAGAGAAGAATGAGCTGGAGGGGTCACTTGAACCATCCAAAAGGTCGTCAGTGTCCAACTACAGACACACCCACAAAGGATAGGAAAGATGGAAACCAAAGGCACCCAAACCAGCAGGCAAAAGTCACCAGGACAGATAAATATACAAACCATCAGCCAGGGGAAGGGCAAGGACAGGACAGAATACAGTCCAGGAAACCCAGATTGTAAAAGAACCAGTAAAAGGATAAGTGACAAAAAGGCAAAATGATAGGTGTAATACAGAGTTGGGAAGCGTTAGTATTATCGTTTCTCATTTTGTGAATATGCCAAATAAAAAGGGAAGGGAGGCTGGAACTACAAATAGTGCAAATCAAAAGCAAAGAAAACCATTAAGCAGATACAGCAATAAGAAAATTACATGAAAGCAGTGAGGGAAGCAGGTTTCAGAGTGCATTAACGTGTAATCTAAAGTGACTTAAGTACAGAGTCACACTTCACTAACTGATGCCAGCACTAACAAAAATATGCATAATTATGACTCCTCATCACATCAATTACAAACTCACTTTTTGTAAATAGAAATCATAAACTTAAAAAAAAAAAAGGAGACATCTTTCTTTCTCTTCTTTTAAAAAAAAAAACCCTCCCCCACTCATACTCACATGGGTCTCAGATCCATGAAGAAAGTCATTGAGAGCTTCTGGGTCACTGCAAGAGAAAACAAAGTGAATCTTCACAGTACAAGGGAAGAAATGGCTGACCAGTTTGTGATGAGATTTAGCCGATTTTCATCGAGTCATCATTAACTTACCAAATTACATCTAGAAGGCACCTGCCGTCTTCATCATCCATGACAACTGTTAAAGATGAGAAATTGTTTTTATGACAACTTGATTTATTTCATTGTCAGTGCATGCTTTAATTATTATTATTATTTTGATAGGGCAGTAGGGAGCAATGCAAAAGAACAGTGAGAGTGAGGGGAATGATACACAAGAAATGTCCAGAGTGGACTCGAACCCAGCCATTTTTGTCTCCATGTTTACACAGAAGCTGATTTATGGCTTGCCACACTTGATAGTGAACTACAGAACAGTGATGTTTTTCAAGTCCTATGCTTCTTCAGCATGACAGGAATTAATTTCATATGATTATTTAATATTACTAATCCTTTGAAGTAACAAATTTTTATTAAATTTTTTTGTAAAGCACTGCAAAGTAGCAATAAAACATATTTTCAGCACTGCTTGTCATCATGAGAAAACATCAAAATTATTCTATTGGTGCAAATATCATAATCACTATTACTTTGTTCCTAATTAACTTAAAAAATAATGAAATAATATATTTGTTGCTCCCCGTTGGACTCCTGGTTATCAGTCGGTTTCCAAACAGATTAATTTGTTTTGCTTGTTAACCAAGTTTAAACTGTCACAGCATCTGGGGCGTGACTTGGGGTTTTTAGTGAGAGGCAAATAAACACCACTGTAAAGAAAACAAGTACACTGGATTAAAAAACTAAAGGCAAAATTTGCGTACTCCTGCAAAAAGAAACTAAAGAAAAAAAGAAAGCAAAAATATTTCTGTTACCTCATTTATCTTGTTTTCATAACTGTTGGAAGTCATAATTGTAATTGAACATAGATTTGAGTTAGCTGCTCACTCCTTAGAAGAACTACAAAAAGAAACCACAGATCTTAATATTATGTTCTCAGATCGTTAGTTTAGACAAAGAGGGGGTTCAAACTATATTCAGTTAATGAGCCACATACAACTGAATTTGATCTCTAGTGAGCCACACCAGTAAAACAATTTCACAATAAGATACGTTCCTTTTAATTTATTAGAGTACAACTAAACATTTAACATTTAATTACCTATCGATGTGCAACACTGATGAAGAACAGCCTATACTAGCTTACAGTATCTCTCTAAAAGCACAAAACCTTCTAATTCTGTTTTTAAACTGAACTAATGTATTATTTTACTCTTTATGACTAAAAATTTGTCAAGATACAGAAATACTTTCAATTCCAACATAGTTTAGTGTATGGATTAAGCTGTAATGTAAAAATGGCATAACTCTACCAGGTCTAGAAATGCATTTTATTGAAAAATCACAAGCATTAAAAATCTAAACATTTTTCTTGCTTCCAAAGCTATCCAGTAAGCTGGACTAACCATCATGGTCATTTGGCATCCAAAAAGACTAAGTTATATTTAAACACTCAGTTCAGTTCAGTTCATTTTTATTTCAAACATATACATTCACCAACATTTCATAAAATCTTTCCATGTAGTTGTTTGAAAAGTAGGCAGAAGTATATACTTATTTAGCCCTACCCCCTCAGGTTTACATCATCATCATCTAAATTTGAACAACAAAAATCGTATACAATGCCTTCAACTTAGAACATAACATCACAAAAATATATTTTCTCATGTTCAACTAAAACTATATTTAGATTTGCTAATTTGCAGAAGAAAATAAACATCAGTTTAACTGCTGTCTTGGGTTAATTGCATTTTCTTCATTCTTATACTTATTTAAAATTTCTTTTTTGAGTTTTATTTTAAACTGGTTCATATCACTACTGACCTTTATTTCTTCTTTTAATTCATTCCAGAATTTAACTCCCGCTATTGAAATAGACATCCTTTTCAATGTTGCTCTTACTCTTTGTAATTTTAAATTCCACTTCCCTCTAAAATTGTACCTCCCTTCTCTTTCTAAGAACCATTTACTTATTTCGATTGGGAGCATCCCTTTCCTTGCCTTATATATTATTTGCACTGTTTTAAACTTCACCAGATCCTGGAATTTTATAGCTTGTGTCTTAATGAAGAGTGCGTTTGTGTGAGCCCTATACCCCTCCTGATTTATTAGTCTAATAGCCCTTTTCTGCATTATGATTATAGTCTGAATATTACTTTTATATGTATTGCCCCAAATCTCTACACAATAACTCATGTATGGTAATTGTAAAGCACAATATAACATATACAATGTTTTCCTATCCAGAAATTGTTTTACTTTCCCCAAGACAGCAATGCCCCGTGCTAACTTTCCCCTCACATAAGTGATATGTGATTTCCAACAGGCCTTATGATAAATGATCACACCAAGAAATTTTATGGTATTAACCCATTCTAGATATACATTATCAACACAAATTTCAATGTTAATGTTTTTCTTATAGTTTCCGAATAACATAAACTCACTCTAATTACTCTTAGGTAGTATGGGCTACATAGTTAGTTAATAACAATATTAATAAACATTTATGAAGTCCATCACATTAATTTCAAAGTCCTTGATTTTCCCCTGTGTGTTTTTAAAATTCAAATTATGAGTAATGACTCATTAAATCATTACATCACCTATCACTGTCAGATATTTCGGTGTCTTGTTAGGATAAAGCAAGCATGACGTGATAAATAAAATATGAGGTCCTTAAATTATAAAATAATAATAAAGTTTACAGTTAAATACAGAAACTGCTTTTCAAAAAATTCAACGTCTTTTAACACCTACACTTATCAACAACAGAAATCCCCATGTGGTAACGAACCCATCGAGAGACCAAGCAGAACTCATATTTGTTAAAATCCGAAAAAACAGCGGATGGCAATAGACAACAAACTGAAAACGCGCGGTTTTCGCTCCGCCTGCAAAGATTTCGAGAACGGGCTCTCGCCTCCCGCTGAATTTACCACAACTCAAAACACCAGCTGTGCCTTTCGTTTCCAACAACACGAAAACACCATCTCAAATCAGCTTCCACGAGTTTACCGAGACCTATAAAGCGACCGTACACCCAGTTGCCGCTCTGAAGCAGCAGCAGATCGTAGCCATTGCTCGGTTAGAGCGCAGCTAGTACGCAGGATATGAATGGAGTCACTGCAAGAGGCTTGCTACATGCTAGCTAGTGTTTTCAAAGAGCTTTGCATGTATATTTCGCTTATTACTCACAACACGGAGTATTTCGTAGCCACACTGCTGACTTAAAACACTAATTTAACAAAACGTTTAATTTTAAACCACTGTTTTGCCTCTATTTTCAGTCATTTTAACGCATCTGGGTTGACTTTCGTTAGCCTAGCTAGCTAACCAGCTAAGCCAACAAGCTATCAACAATATTGAGACGTACAGCTAGCTTGAGGCTTTGACATTCAAAACAAACCAGCGAGTGACACAATTTTAACACCCCTAGTGCACAACGATGCCTCGATTTGACAAAGACAAGGCAGTATTGTCTGATTTGAAGCGTAAACGCAATTGCGTAGCTAGCTATCTCTCCTTGTAAGCAAAATATGAGTTAATGTTGGAATACTCTTGGATGAGGGGGGTATGCTTGGGAATTCGGTGGAAAATGAGCATGTTCGCCGGTTCGTGCGGCAGCGTGGCGCTTCGATTGCGGTAGCTGTGCAGTTCGTGGCTCGCGTGCAGTTCGCGAATATTGCAGCTTTGTAACAGTTTTTTGGATTAATAGAGAAATTGCTACATTGTAACAAACTCACCCGAGACGATAGAGGTGCAGGCAGCGCGGGGTCTCCAGGACAGCCTCGCACGGGCTGCTGTACAGGACCCAACTACAAGGCAGGAAACAGGAGACTTCCGGTTTGCCTGATTGAAATCTTATCCTCCTGCGTATACCGTGGCAGAACTTTTCTTTCGACGTGCTTGGCAAAGTTTTTTCGTACAATTAAACACATTTCTCAGTAAATTTGTGGGGCTGTTTTTGTTTGTAAAGCTGAAGTCTGAAATTTAGGAAAAAGGACTGGAGATTTGCAGCTGATATCGCGCGAAAAGCTAACCCTTGATGTTTAAAAACGAAGTAAATAGCACATACCTGGAAACGTCTGGGCCTGATAAGGCACATCCCTGATACAGTTGCAGTGCACTACTAAAAATTACTAATCTGTGCATCCTTTAATATAAAGTAACTGAAGTTATGCACTACTTTTAACTACTAATTATTTGTGTCCTATAAAACTTAGTCTTGTAACTCCCTTATTCTAATGTTCCTCCATTTAGGTATTTGTTGGTAAGTATAATTGGATTATAATTTCAAATAAAATACATTAAAATAACATTTTTGCTACAGGGGGATTACACCCTTAGTCACGGATTATGCTATAAAGTGTTTATCAGTCAAAGTAGCCTAGTACAGCTCACAAAGCAAGCAGAAATAGTGTACCAGTTACACAGCAAATCTGATATGAATTATTTGTCTGATAATCAATATCCATATATACATATAGGATACTGCAGTTATACTGAAAAGCGATAGGCCATATTGGACCATGTTAACTTTCCAAACAATGTTTAGTGTTCTGCCAACACCTGCTGAATGTTACAAACATAATCAGGTTTGCTCACCTGGACAATGTGGTGACCCTGAAGTATGCTGTTCAGCATTATAATGTGCAAACGTTTCTATATGGTCCATATCAATAATATTGTTTGAGCACTGCTAAACAGAGCCAAAAATAATTTCAAAAACACAAAAAGACACAAATCACATGAGTAATTA
The DNA here is from genome assembly GCF_000239375.1 of Pundamilia nyererei. Lineage (NCBI taxonomy): Eukaryota > Metazoa > Chordata > Actinopteri > Cichliformes > Cichlidae > Pundamilia > Pundamilia nyererei. The sequence goes on along the minus strand of NW_005187467.1, from coordinate 230,682 downwards.
TGTCAGGAGGATTTGTCAGAAGCTGCTACAAATAAAATCACAACTATCACTATTTTTAACATCCATTTTGCATGGAAATGAAGGAAAATAAAAGGAAATGAAGAGTTATTCCTGAGTGTGTGGTCACTTCTTTTCAGATTGTATGCCCCTAGACTTGGAAAATAACCTCAACTCTGTTACAACTTGATGGCAGTTGCTGACTGATTACACTGAAAAGACATGCATGCAGTGCACTTGAATTTGTGGGGAACAGTTAACTGTTTTTATTTTTCCTTGTTTTACTTAATTACTCATTAACACCATTATAATTATGTTTCTTTTTATTCATGTATTTGTTTATTTTTCTAAATAAGCCTTGATTGTCTTGCTGTGTAGTAAAACTGTCAGGTGTGTGGGTGTGGATGTGTGTTTGTGGGGGGAAGAGGGTGGTGTTGCTTTGTGTATGTTGAACTGTTTGATTGTTCTTTGTTAAAATTTTTAAAAACATATTTAAGAAATCAGTGGTATATGCAAACTATGAGAAGTACCACGTGATATCACTTTAACACTTTACTGTGTTAATACCCATTAACATGTAACGTTACATGCAGTTCTAATGAACTGACTATCCATCCATCGATTTATTGTTAGGCTGATCACAAACCAAGAACCATTGTGCTGGATATTATAGCTTGTGGATGTAACTATTTGTGATTACATATGCATATTTTGTATTCATACTGTGTTTGAGTTATAGTCAAAAGAGAAAATGAAGGAGGCTATTTAATACATTTTAAGGGTTGTGTTTTATGAATAGAAATTTACTGTTATGACACCACTTAACTTTACAGCAGTCTCTGTACAGCTGTGATGTGTTCTCCTTTACATTACTGGTGATTAGAAATACTAGAAGTAGTTGTTAGCTGGTTAGCTGGATAGACTATGGGATAATCCAGTTCTAGATTTTCATACCAGCTCATACCAGACAATAAACAGATATTCCAGAACCACTATTGGTAAAAACAAACAAACAAACAAAAACCAGAAGCAATAATGACTGTAAAAAGAAACACATCAAGTACAAAGAGTTCCATATCGGACACAAAAACTACAACTCCCTACAAAAATAGACTCGAATCACAAAGACACGTAAAAGTTTAAATACAAAATTAGAATGACTTATTCGCAAAGTTAGAAAAAGGACAGCTCAGTTCACTGAAACAAAGTCAATAACTACACTAAAACCATACGAAGATTAAAATGTAACTTTTTTGATTTAACTTTTAACGGTTACCAGATATGACCAGTATACTGGATAGCAAAAGAGTACTTGAATGCACCAGCAGCAGAAACAGTAGTGCGTCGGTTCTCCGGTGTCACGTGACAGAGGTGACGGTTACTTTGCGGCTGGTGATGTGACAAGGCAAGCCTGCAGCCACTAGCAGTGGTTAGCGAGTTTGTTGACTTTTACATTTATTCGTTCTCTCTCAGAAACAGACCGATTGCCTGAAAATGGATAACAGCGGAAAAGAAAAGGAAGCAAATGCTTTGATGGCCGAGGCTGAAAAGAAAATGAAATCGTCTCAGTCATTTTTTGGAGCGTTGTTTGGGTGAGTCTGTCAGCTAGCTAACGTTAACGTTCGGCTAAAGGAGACAGCTATGCGGAAGGTTGGAAGCTGACCACAAGGGTTAAAAGCCAGGACAAAACGATTTTAAATAATTGTCGGTTGCTTTTATAAGTTGTAGTTAGTGTTAAGCGGTTATTTTCAAGGCTGTCGTTTAGCATATCTAGCTTATCTCGGCTCGTCGTATATCTGGAAAGCGTTTAGTGTGAAAGATAGCTCGAAATAGTCGGTAGTTGCTTATTTTAGACTCTGCTTTAAGGCAGCTTTCATGCTAGAAATAGCTTCAGTTGATTCCAAAGCTGAATTGTTTAACAATTCAAGATAATTTCACTTAATTGTAAAGGCAGCGCTTCCCCTATAGCGCCGTCTGTTGGGCAATTTTCGGAAGGTCACTCTGTCCAAATCACGTGTCATTCACATTTGTTTACAGCAAAAGATGAAAGCGCACTTGTGATGTAGCGAATGTTCCTGTAAGACTAGCTCTCACTAACCTGGACAACCGGCTTTGTATATAACAACCTAAATGCAGGTTAATTTTTCAGGTTGGATTTTTTTTTTAAATTATTGTAGCAGGAGCTCACGTGCAAGGTTAAAGGCTACGTGTTATGTATGAGGCTGTACAATCAGCGAGAGGTTTGTGGCGAAAATTTAATTGTCAAGATAGTTGTGTGTGGATAATGGGACTGAAATCACAAGCAAAGTCAACACTTTTATATTTGTACTTGTATACGGTTTTACAAACCTTTACTCACTATTAAATAGTAACTTAAAGTTTAAAGGATTGCACACTGAATGAAAAATCAGTGAGTGCCGGCTGGGAAAAGGACCGCTATAACTTGTTTCGACCAGTGACTTATAAAAAAAAAAAAGAAAAAAAAAAAGGTAGATCAAATATTTCGCATGCCAATCCTTGCTCCTCTTCTTCTATGTCATAGGCATTCAGTTGGTGCAATTGTACTATTTAAATTATAACATGTCCCATGATCCTTATGGGCAAAAATTAGATTTTGGCTTTAGATTGTGAGACTTGGGTGTGAGAGTGGATTTCAAAATTGATTTGGTCGCTGTTTTGAAACGGAGCTTAAATATGTTTGTCAGCCCTGAAAATTTCAGAAGGCAGTCTTCTGCACATGTGAAGTAATGAGGAAAAAAATGGAAAAAATAATAATAAAATTAATAAAGTTTTATCCCATTGCTTTTAAAATGTTCTTATTATGGTGCTAAAATTTTGCATGTAAGTATACTAAACAGAAAAAAAATCTGCTTATTATACATCTTTCCAAAGGGATTTTACTAAGTAAAGTGTTCATATCATCCTGTGATAATCTGCAATGGATGGGTGTCTTATTAAGAGAAAAAACATGTTTTGTCACACAGTGGCTCCTCAAAGCTGGAAGAAGCCTGTGACATGTTGGTGAGGGCAGCTAACATGTACAAAATGGCCAAGAATTGGTGTGGTAAGATGATTGTCGCATTTCAACACAACAAATGTATTGAATGCCTCTTTCTTTTTTTTCAGTGATTTTAAAATGCAACAATTTATCTTCTTAATAGCTGCAGGAAATGCATTCTCCCAAGCTGCTCACCTTCACCTGCAGATGCAGAGCAAACATGATGCAGCAACCAACTTCATAGATGCTGGAAATGCCTTCAAAAAAGCAGATCCACAAGGTAAACGTTACATCACTTTGGGGTATATAATATCGATTAAGTACACTTGTAAGTTTTACATCTTTTCATATAAAAGCTTTCAGCAATAAAAGTGAAAGTGGTTTAAAAATGTTATTAAATCTTTTATTTACTTTATTAAATCTTTAACTTCATACAAATGCTATAAACAGTCAAATTCCTGATTAATGAGAGCATGCGTTGATCCTGTTTCAGGTACTCTTTGAGTACTTCAGTGCTGTTGAGGTTTCTTTCCTTCTGCTCCACGTGTCTTTTTATAAACTGAGGTGTCTGATTATTATGATATTACTCAATGAGCTTAAGCTGCTTCACCTGACAAACCTGCAGGACTGGCCGCAGATAAGTTAGTAATCATGTCAGGAGAATGATAATTTTGATAAATCCTAATTTGATTTAAGTATTTAATGAGCACCCATCTAGCTGCTGTTTATTTATCACATGACAGCTGCACATAAGCTCTGCATCAATAAAAGAAAAGCGGAAAAGAATTGGAGTAAACAAATTTTCTTGTTTGTTTGTTTTTTTTAAAGTTAATTGTAATCTCATTATTTCATTTTATCTGTTATGATTTAGAGATATTAAAAGAGTGCCATCATGTGGCATTAAAACTTGACGTACGATACTTCATAGTTGTGAGTAGTGCAGTGAGTTTGTCTGTAAGCCTTTTAATGAGACTTAAATATCTGCATTCTAGGGCTGCTCGATTATGGCAAAAATGATAATCACGATTATTTTCACTGAAATTGAGATCTCGATTATTTGACGATATTTATTTAACAATAACAATGTGTTGAATAATGACTTTAAAGATTGTCAAAAAATAATATAAAATAGTGTGCAAATACTGATAACAGTGCAAATGTTTGCAATATAAAAAATATGTTTTTATATGTTTAGTGAACTTTGCAGTGTTGCTCTGTGGTGCAGCTACGACACTGTAGCAAAGTTTACACACTGTGTCTACTTGATCCACGTCTGACTCCGCCAATCAATAATGTTTCCACACCACTGAAGTTTTTTACCTCTCTTTTCAACCAACAGCAGTCACTCTCCTCTCCAAATAACTTCTGCTGAGCTTTCTGAGCATCCCTCGGGTCCTCTTAATCAGCGGTCCCCGAACCGGTACCGGTCCGAGTCGTTTGGTACTGGGCCGCGAGAGTTGAGGCTCAGGTGTGAAATGTATAGTTTTCAGGGTTTTTATCGGTTTTCAGCGTTATTTTTGTTATCATTTTTATCATTTACTCGGTTTTCCTTGGTCTTTTCACGTGTGGTATGAATAAATTTTCTTTTTTTCGGTACTGGTACTAGTTTTATTTTGTTGTATTTATACGCGACACCTTAAAGGCCGGTCCATGAAAATATTGTCGGGCATAAACCGGTCCGTGGCACAAAAAAGGTTGTGGACCGCTGCTCTGACACGTGTTCGAAATGCAGAGAGGTGTGCTCGATTTGCCACACGGAGCAGCGCGAGAGTAAAGCACGAGGGAGGGGCTAATAATCGGCTCAGTCATTTTTAATGATCGTTGAAAGCCCAGATCGTAATCGTGATTAAAATTCGGTTAATTGAGCAGCCCTACTGCATTCTAAAGTTTTCCTTGTGCTTTGATGCAAAGTTTTGTACTGCTGAAAACAAGGCGTTATGAAAGTGCAGACATTAATCAATATTAATAATAATTCAGTGTCCTATCTAACAACCCACAGGGCAGTGGCTAAGAGTTTAATGAAAAAAGTTTATTTTTAACTATTAATGCAGTTTCATTAACACAGTATTGTATATTATTTCACTTTAAGTCTGAAAAATGTTACAAAAGCCATGAAATAAATATGGTCTAGTACACCCCATTCCCCTGTTTAGACTCTCCCTGTTACTGCAGATTTTTCACCATGTAAAACAAACGGCAGTGGATGGAGCAGCTACAAAGTTTGCTTTTCTTCATGTCACAGTTTATTAATCAGGTGCTCTCATTAAGGACTCTTTCCAGACATTTTCCAGTAAAGGTTTTAATGTCGATTACTGGAACAGTGCTTCTGTTTTGGATACTAGAAACACATTTTCTTTGACTCCACCTGAGCGCTCATCATCTCTGTAATGATGCTGCCTCTTTTTTTTTTTTTCCGCAGTGTGTGAACAGAGTCCGGCTCCACGTTAAACTGTGCTAGCATCAGTGCTGCTGTTGTGTTGTCAGTCTTTTTGTCATAAAACTGGGGACTGCGTAGGTTTAGTGTTCAATTTCATATTCACTCTGCCCCTAAATACATTTGTATTGCAGGTCTGTTTTTAGTCGCAAATGTGGGTGAGACACTCGTGTTCACGTTTACATGGTGACGAATAGAGCTGTACATTAAATGAGGCGTTGAAATTGTTGAATTTGTACTAAGGATTTTTTTTTTTCTTTCAATCAAGTTATTCGAATTACCCGATGAATCGTTTCGGTCCTGCATCATAGTACACATTTCATAGCCCATCTTGTTCCTGTGTGGGATTGTTGTCATTGGGTAGAATGAATTTTGGCAGAATCGGACAACTTCCTGATAGTATTGGGTGATGGATAAGGATCTGACAAAAAAAAACCCTAAATGTTTTCTGTGGTACTCAACAAAGACCACTAAGGGCATCCTGATTGATCCTAGTAAAGGCCACAAACTAAAGTATATCAGCCTTGTAATGAACCTGTATATTATAGTTATTAATTGGGAATGTGAACAAATACACTGGAGAAGAGTCCAAATAAAAAAATTTCATTTTACAGTGGGGTCCTTCTATATTTACTCACCTTGAACCTTTATATAGCTTCTAATTTGTTGAATTTTGTTGTATTTTATTATGTAGTATATATTTTTGGGGTTTTTTTGCTAACATTGGTTTACTGAATAATTGTAAACTTTTTCTGAAAATAATTGTTTGAATATATTTCTCAACAGAGGCAATTAACTGCCTAAACCGAGCTATTGAGATTTACACGGATATGGTGAGTTTCTTTTCAGTTTAATTTCTAAAGAGCATCTTTAAGGAAATCAGAAGCAAAACATAAAGGGTAGCTCATATTTCTCGCTTTCTCTCACTGTCTTTTTTTTTTTATTTTATTTTTTTTTACTTTTTCCACAAAAAAAAATAAAAAATCATATTATAGGGGCGTTTCACCATTGCAGCCAAACACCATATCAGCATTGCTGAAATATATGAAACGGAGCTTGTGGACGTTGACAAGGTTGGGTTAAAAACTGTTTCTTCTTGCCTTTTATTTAAATCCTTATTATATTTACTTTTTATTAATTGTCAAACAGCAGTATAATAAGCTCTGTTTACAATTCATGTATATGTTTGTGTAATTTCTTTTCCAGGCCATTGCTCATTATGAACAGGCAGCAGATTACTACAGAGGTGAAGAATCCACCAGGTAACTATTTTAAATAAGCACTGTTATCTTTTGCCTTTGGGGAAGTAAAGAATGTAAATGTGTAAAGACACTATGCTGGCTGCTCATGTGCATCTGTACTAAAATTCCCTATTACTTTCATATAGCAAGTAGCTCATGCATCAGACTGCTCTAAATACTCTGTTTCAGACTTTAGTTTTTTTCTAATATTTGGCTCTGTGTGACGTCAACAAGAGCAAACAACAAGAGCATTTTTAATCTGGTCATATTTGACACACAGCTCCATCCACCCACCCGTTCGTCAAACTGTCTGTTCAGGAGTGGCAATCCATCAAAAGGAAGTTGGTCTAAAACTGCTCATTGTAGACGATTTAAAAAAAAAAGCACTAGTGCCCAGTATAAGATAATTAAGAATGAACTATGAATCATGTAAAGCTATTCTAATGGAGTCAAAGAATTAAAATATGGAACTGCAAATGAGCACATGAGGTGCTATCTAAAATTTCTGATACATTAATATTATGTCTTGTTTTACAGCTGTAGCGTTACTTTTCAATTTAGGACCCTCGATTTCAGTTAATGTGTGGTCTGACATATTGCTGGATTTTTCCTTTTAAAGTTCAGCAAACAAGTGCCTTCTGAAAGTAGCAACCTATGCAGCTCAGCTGGAGCAGTACCAAAAAGCTATTGAGATCTACGAACAGGTGAGTTAATGCCACCCAGCAGCTTTTATTTCAAGGTTTTATCCCTCCGGGAGCTTTAGTTGGAGAGTAAAGATAAATTGTGCTTTTTGATTTATTCATTTATTTTTAGGTTGGAACCCATGCAATGGACAGTACGCTCCTGAAATACAGTGCCAAGGATCACTTTTTCAAAGCTGCGCTTTGTCACTTTTGCGTAGACCATCTTAATGCGAAAGTAAGCCATTACATACAGCTCTTATCTGCTGATAATATGCAGACACTGTAATGCAAGCCTTTGATTTTAATAATCTCCCTGCCTTTTCCCAGCTTGCTGTGCAGAAGTATGAAGAAATGTTTCCCGCCTTTTCAGACTCGAGAGAGTGCAAGCTGTTGAAGGTAGGCTTTGATGTAATTTTGGGACTAAATCGCTCATCCAGACACATCCAGTAATCATGAAGACTTGGAGTGCCATTTAACATAAGAGACTGTTTTCCATCTATTTCCACTATTGTGCTTGTTTTTGTTTTCCCGTTCTCTTTCTCTCTATTAAACTCATGTTAATCACATGTGATTGACCTGGGTTTAATATACATGCTAATGTTGAAAACATAACTGGACCATAACCTTGAAATTTAATTGAAACCTATTTGGTTTGGTTAAATTCAGTTTAATCTTGTTTTTAGTCATCTGGGTTGAGTAAGTAAAGTAAGCCGTGTCTGTGCTTGAAAAGTGTTTTCAAGTGGGTTGATTCTTTTTTTTTTTTTTTTTGTCTGTTTGTTTGTTTTTCCTTTTTCCTAAATTAGAAACTTCTAGATGCCTGGGAAGAGCAGAATGTGGATGCCTATACTGATGCAGTGAGTAAACAGTTGCTTTTTTAGCAGAATAGAGGAAGTAGCAAAAATGTAGAATTTACTTCTGTCTTTTATTTCTTGTTTTTTGTAATTCTACCTTGACACCAGTTCAGTGAAAGAGTTTGCAGACTGTAGCTTCTGTTTCCAGGTTGAAAGACATGCCACCTTGAGATGGTGGACAACAGATTGTGTAGGCTTTTCTGTTCATGATTTTGTGATCCAAACTGTTGAAATTGGATTGCATAATGAGTGGTTTGTGCATTCATTGAAGCCATTTCCCCCAAAAAATCTACTGGAGTCCAGCAGTAATATTATAGCGATGGAAATGAGAATAGTAGGTCAGATTTTTCTGTATGTGTCCCATGACTGAAATATCGATTTGCATCAGTACCTTACAATATCACTACATAGTGATCAAATCAAGTGTTATTAGAACAGTCCTCTGACAGTAAATAGTTGCTGTGTCAGTTTCTTCTTTCTTGTACAGACGTCTGAAATATATTTACAGAGCTTACCTTTTTTAAGCCTTTTTATTTTTTTTCAAAATGTATTAAATTAATTTTTACCTAAATTCTACACACAAATCTCCCAAAATGACAAAGTGGGGAAAAAAGTTTCATTAAAATTCTTTTAAATGCATTAAAAATAAAAGCAAAACAAAAATAGAACATGTTCATAAGTATTCACATTCTTTGCTTAATTTCTTGAGATCTGAGAATCCTTCAGTGGATTTTGACAAATTCCAGATGGGCTGTTTTGTTCTTTTCTGAGGAGTGGTAGCTCTACTTAGCTTTTTTTTTTTTTTCCCTCTTTGTTATTATGGGCTGTTTTGTATAGAATTGGAGGTGAAAATGAATTGAATCCATTTGCAGTAGGGCTGAAACTAGATGAATTGTGGAACAAGTGAAACGCTGTGAAAACTTTTCAGATGTCTGTATCTGAAAGATTGCTTTCTTAATCCAAACTGTTGAAGCCTCAACAGGTACATTTATGCAGTTGGAAAAAAAATACTTCATTTTAGTATTGTTTAATAGCAACTGGATTAAAAGTGTTAATACTTACTTTCTCAGGTGAAGGAATTTGACACCATTTCTCGGTTGGACCAGTGGCTCACCACCATGCTTCTCCGTATCAAGAAAACCATACAGGATGAGGAGAGTGACCTTCGCTGACTTGCCTCTCCTGTTATTCTTTAAGTCCTAAAAAAATGACTTGCATCCTTGTTTTTTGCCTTGAGCCTCTCACTTCCATTTGTTTGACCATTAGCCCTTGTATTCACAGATACCATTTCTTTCCTGCAGTATTCTCTCAAATTCAAAACAGTACTCCAAAAATGATGGTCCTTTTAGGTATGAACACTACCCTTCTGAGTGCAGGCTTCACACAGTATGTAAATTGTATATTATTATGAATCAGGTATTGGCCCAGAAATAGTTCAGCTGTTCATAATCGGGCTGCAATACCCAAAACTCATACCAGCACAATTGTATAATACAGGTTTTATTTTTATCTTCATTTCAATGAGAACAAATGAGAGGACACAAACTCACTAACACTTCAAGCAACTATATATATCTATATATATTTCTAAAATGTGCTTTAGAATAAACTAACCAAAATGCCAATATTGATAAAGGCACTCAAATTTGCTTTGGTGAGTTTGAATGCGTATGTGTACTATTTTGACAAAGGAGAGCGCCTCTAATTAAACAGTGCTAGATCTCAGCTGCAGAGGCCAAGAGTGTCGATCTGAGGTTTTTCCATTGAATATATACCCCCTCTGCCTTATGACGCAAATTTCTCAGGATTTGGACTTGATTTGATGAAGATTTATAAAACATGCTTTTATAAGCACAAGTAATTAATTTGCTAATTGTTGTCATCACTTCCATTAAAAGTGCTTTTATTCCATAAAAGGTGATAGATGCCCTTCACCTCTGTGAACATTTGCATGGTTTGGAATACATGAGAAATGTAAAACAGCTGTTTTCCACCTGTGTAGGAGTGTAAGAGAGAGAGTGTGTGTGTTTTTTGTTTTGTTTTTCTTTCTTAATCTTTGATTTGTGTTTTCTTGTCTTAAGTAACCAGGCTGAAAAAATAAACAGTTTTTAACGCCTGCAGAGATGCAATACATAATTGGGGGGAAAAAAGAGCTTTACGGATCTGAACACTGTGCTCATGTACCCTGATGATTTTGTCCGTGAACAATTAGTCTTAAATAATTTGTGATGTTTCCTGTCAAACGTTTAAATAAACTTGTCTCAATAGCGCATCGTGGGTGTGGTTTCCACCTTTGGGAAGGCTGCACCTGTGGCATTTCTCGCTTTCTGTTGAAACGCGAAATAAGGTTTTGCGCTCCGGATGAGTTTTCGATACCCGAGGACACTTGGAAACTATTTTGAATTTTTCTCTTGCTTTACAGTAATCGGGTTATTCTTATTTTTCTTCACTTTAGATGCAACTCATTTGTTATCGGTTTGACTTTTTAAAATGTTTTTTATCTTCCGCTCAGGTGTAAAAAGTCAGTGCAAACCCTATCGAGAAAGTAAGAATAAAAAGAAGTCCACCTGATTTTGATTTGTTTGCGTCCTCCCCCCAACTCCTCGAGACGTTTCTCCGTTATTTGTTTTTTGGCTTCTAATTAAACACAAGAGAACAAAGGTGTTCCCAGGTGTATCTCAGCACGCTACAGCTGCACGTGAATGGCCGTGCAAGCCCAAATTAATTCTTTCATGTACGTTCTTCTTTCAAATACATATTTTGCGACAATAAAAATACTATATATAGTATATTATATACAGTATTTTAATGCATTCAGACATTGTTATATTAAGATCACATATACATGTATTTTTATGTACACATTTATATATATGTTCAGTCTCTTATACAAATATTTTTATTACAATCATGAGCCTAGTGGGCTTATGAAAACTATTTTTCATCATCTCCTGAAACTCTCATATCTTCGTCGCTTGGGGGAGCTAGGACGGCTCATCTGCATCCAGTGTTACTGTAGTGAAGTAGTCTTGATGCATGCTCAATCATCCAGGTAAGTAAATCTCCAAAAGTTGATTCTGTTCATCTGGACATAGCGAAAATGTGACGACGAAACGTTTCTCCCACAAAACGCTACGTCCAGATGAACAGAATCAACTTTTGGAGATGTAGTGAAGTAGATTTAGGTAGGATTTTACGTGATGTCCATGAATGCAGCACTAACATCCACACCTTCCCAGTTGATAATTGGAGGCCTTATAAGAAACAGCTGTGCTTCATTACCACAAGGAGGCATTTGGAATTCTTTTCCCATCCAAGGTGACCAAGAGCGGTTTGATTTTTTCAGGAAAGCTGCTCATTTTAGTATTGCCCTTTAGAGAGTAGTAAGTGGGACTGTTGCGTTTGTTATTATGTGGCATATGTAGGGTGGACTTTGGCGACTGCTTCCCTCTGTTTTATTACAGGATTGTGCCACACTGCTGCTGTCTTGTACCCTTGTTGTCATTTTACAAACATGTATGGACTGGCCTTGACTGACTCCTGGTTTTATGGTCTTTTACTCTGAATTGTTTGATATATTTTAATCATGCTTTTTGTAAAGAACTGTACCTTAGGGTGTATTTGTTTCCTTTATCTCTTTTACTGATTTGTTTTATGTTTTATTGCTTTAGTGGTGGTGCGGCTGCTTGTCATGGGGCTAGGCACGTAAGGTGGAATTCCCCAGGTTCATCCACCCATGGGTATTCTGCTGTTTCAGCTCCTGTGACTGAGAGACTGATTTATCTTCCTTGGGAGAGGAAATGCCCATGGTTCAATGGTAAGACTGGTATAGGTATTGCCGCGTGGGTGGAAGAGGTGCAGGCCTGTTTGAGGGTACGACATCTTTCACCAAGCCCTTTTCATCTATGATCATCTAGAAGGCAAGCCCAGAGAAGAGACTACATATTGGCTTCCAGAGGAGAAAGACGATCACGAAAAGATTTTGACTGTTTTACAGGACCTGTATGGGTGTACTAAGTCATGCCTTTCTGCAGGTGGAGTTCTTTTCAAGACGACATCAAATTTAATTGTTCTGTATTTTGGGGATGACATTCGATCTCGCTTGGAGACACCAATCACACTGTGGTGACTGGTGATGGCAGGAGTGGACAAAATGTAGTCCACAAAGCTACACTTTGGGCTGAGGGTTGTTTGTTACCTGTGTGGGGAGGGACAAAGAAGCGCTCACGAAGAAAAGCTGAGCAGGGGGAGAAGAGACAACCGGAAGAGTTTTGTTGGGCTGAGGCAGAATAAGGGTTCTGTTCACCTGACCTGTAAATTGTGGATTTCTTACTAAAGGCAAGGTTCATATTATTTATTTATTTTTTAATAATAACTTGATGCACTTGATTTCAAATAAAGATTGTTTTAAAAGCTAATGTTGCTCATAAATTCTTGTCCTCTGAACACCAGATCGGTTTTACAAAGGTGGTGGCAGCGTAACCTGTTTAATCCTCAGTCATTCAGGTCATAGTCGTTTTAGGCTTGAAAAGAATGTGAATGGACTTTTTTTTTTTTTTTTTTTTTAATAAAGATGTTTTACTGAAGAAGTCCAGTCGCCTTCTTTTCAAGCTCTTAAGAATAAATAAAAATCCAAGTTTTATTACAATGTTTCTAACACTGTGGAGAAAAGGATGGATGATCTGAGAATCTTCCTTATTTTAAATTGGAAAGAAACCCCTGTCTTCAGTTCCAGTTTCTTCAGTGCATGTCTGAAATAAGAAAAAAAAAAGTGATCTGCTTTTGTTTTTCTGGATTTGTTTGCTTAGCAACCTTTAGTACAGAGAGCTGAATGCTAAACGCTGTACGTTTTAAATAATATGAGCCTAAGGAGCCTATTGCAGCTGCCATAGGGTGAGAGGCAGGGTGCACCCTGGAGAGGTCACCAGGGTAACAAACATATGCACTCACATTTACACCTATGGGCAATATAGAATAACAAACTAACCTAACCCCACTAATTGCGTGTCTTTGGACTGTGGGAGGAAGCTGGAGTACCCAGAGCAAACTCACACAAACACAGGGGAGAACATGCAAACTGCACACAGAAAGGTCCCGACCAGATGGTAGAGTCAAACTCAGGACATTCTTGCTGTGAGGCAACAGTGTTAACCACTGTGGCACCCTGAAATGAAAGATCATTCAATTAAATTTTATTTGCATAGCACCAAACACAACAGCAGTCTCCTCAAGGTGCTATATGAAGTATTATTTGTAAAGTAGAGACCCTAGATTAATACAGAGAAAACCCCAACAATCAAACAACCCCTTTTGACCAAGCACTTCGTTTTTTCTTTGGACTGTTACTAATGCTTAAATGCAAAGTGGTGCATAAATAGAGTGGAAAAGGGTACGTGAACAAGAAACAGTCCATCAAGGGAAACCCCCAGCAGCCTAGACCTATTGCACTAAGGGAGGATTCAGGGTCACTTGATCCAGCCCTAACCCTATGCTTGATCAAAAAGGAAAGTTTCAAGCCTAATCTTAAAAGTAGAGAGGGTGTCTGCCTCCAGAACCCAAACTGGAGCAGGTTCCTCATAAGATGGACTTAAAGGCCTCTGAATCCCAATGTACTTTTAAATACCCTAGGAACCACAAGACTAAAGTCAGAGAGCTGTTGTTCCTAGAGTGTTTAAAAGTAGAATGGGAGGGAGAGCCTTCAGTTTCCAGGCCCCTCTTATATGGAACCAGCTTCCAGTTTGGATTCGGGAGACAGACACTATCTCTACTTTTAAGATTAGGCTTAAAACTTTCCTTTTTGCTAAAGCATAAAGTTAGGTCTGGACCAGGTGACCCTGAATCTTCCCTTAGTTATGCTGCAATAGATGTAGACTGCTGGGGGATTTCCATGATGCACTGTGTATTTCCTTTTCAGTGGTTCTGGTTCTGCTGGAGATTTCTTTCTGTTTAAAGGTAGTTTTTCCTTCCCACTGTCACCAAAGTGCTTGCTCATAGGGGGTCATATGATTGTTGGGTTTTTTTCTCTGTATGCATTATTGTAGGGTCTACCTTACAATATAAAGCACCTTGAGGTGACTGTTGTTGTGATTTGGCACTATATAAATAAAATTGAATTGAATTGAAATAATAATGAATTAAAACAGTCGAGCCCAGAAAGGACGTTTCTAACTTTAGAGAGATTGTTCAAATGCAATTGGTGTGTAACCTTTTATAATCTTCAGTTACCTTCATACACCAACAAATACCAATCATATTTAGGTTGTATGTTGCGTATGTCTATTTGTCACAGCTGAAGAAGGTTTTGCCCTCCTTCTGTTGAAAGTCTGGTTATTCCACTGGTTCCAAAGTTCTTTCGCAGCTATTTGAATCCAGGGGAAAAAAGATATAATGATGACAAAATACATGGAGCTCATTAAATGAATCTAATAAGCAATGTCTCTCCATAAAATTGAAAAAGCAATAATAATGAAAAAATAAATTAAACCACTTGATTTAACTATGCCCATATCACCTCAGTTCTTTGATTATCCACTAATCTGCCAGTGATAATACTAGGCATGTTTAATCCTCACCTGTAAAGCATGAAACTGATGAGAACACCATATTTTCATGATGACATCTCACTGGGTCTTGTCTACATAAGCAAGGTAGTTGATAGTCCTACTGAAAGCAGCCATGGAACACAACCCTCCATCTCACAACTATGTGGATTCCAACTACATGCCTTTAGAAAAAGGAAATAAGTGTAATCTTTGTAGGAAAACTATAACAAAGCCAAGGTTATGCACCATTTAGTGTAAATGAAACAACGAGCTCTTTTGCTTTAGATAATCCATTTTGTTGTAGACTTTAAGTTGGGAATCAGGACTTATACTTTTTAATTTCTTTAAATGTACCTTTAAAGAAATAAAGAATTTAAGTACTTTTTCCAAATAGTTGTGATACACTCTCTACGGACTTTGTGCTATTTTATTTATTTTTATCTTGGTGCGCTGTGTGGCAGACAGGATGGAGGACCCAAATGCAGGACTCATAGATGGACAGAAACAGAGGGTTAAAATACACGGAGGGATAACAAGGGAATGGGACACAGAAGGAGAGCACACCTGAGAGTAATCAAACACAACAAGACCAGGGGAAATCCAATTAGACACACTGACATGAGACACAGACTACAAAGTAAAACAGGAAACATAACACATAGACACGGACTTGACAAGGGGATACAGCTGACAGGGGAGACAGAACTACCGTGGAACACAGAGACAAAAACCAGAATACTAAGAACACTAACACTGAAACCAAAAGACTAGGAATGATAAATACTGACAAACTCAAAGTTCAATAAATAACACAAACTCAAAACACTGGGTCAGTGCCCCAGGACCGTGACACCAGAGACATGACACCAGGAACACAGGGGAGGGACAAAAACAGAACAGAAACCAAGAAACTTGAAACTATAAATAACAACAAAGAAATCCGGGACTATTAATAATTCAAGATACAGAACACTGGGTCACCGACCCAGGACCGTGACAATTCTAAGTTGGTCTTTTAAACTTTTCTCATTCTAACTGATTGGGCAATAGGACACTGTATGATCGCTGACGTCTTGCATTATGTCTTCTGAAGGATCATTAATAGGGTCCTTTCCTTGCATAATTCCAATTCCTTACATACTATCTTTGGATGCGTAACCAACATGACGACAGGCTTCTATTCATATCCTACAACTTTCTTCAAGTTGTCATCTGATAATGTTGCATAAGTCAGTGGTTCAGTAACAACGTTTTGTCTGTGCCTGTAGAGTGTAAAGCAGCTAACTCCTAAGTATGTTGCAATTTCTTGCATTCCAATAATTATTACATAAGACATCTGCTGTATCACAGTTGACCTTAATGTCCAGTCATGAGAAGTGGAAGCAGCAAGGTCTAAGATGTGGTTCTTGTCTGGTTCCAAAAGTAGTGAATAAAAAAGTTCAGCCAACCATATAAGGATGTATGTAAGGACAATGTATTCACTGTCAAATGACAGTATAATAAGCTCTGTTTACAATTCATGTATATGTTTGTGTTTCTTTCTTTTCCATGCCGTTGCTCATTGTGCACAGGCAGCAGATAACTACAGAGGTGAAGAATCCACAAGGCAACTGTTTTAAATAAGCACTGTTATCTTTTGCTTTTTGGGGAAGTAAAGAATGTAAATGTGTAAAGACACTGATTGCTGCTCATTTGCATGTGTAAAAATAACCCCTATTACATCTATATAGCAAGTAGCTCATGCATCAGACTGCTCTAAATACTCTGTTTCAGACTTTGGCTCTGTGTGACATCAACGAGAGCAAACATTTTTAATCTGATACGCAGCTGCACCCACCAGCTCTTCCAACTTTCTGTTCAGGCGTGGCAATCCATCAAAAGGAAGTTGGCCTGAAACTGGTCATTGTTGACAATTGAATATGGGGAAGCACCAGTAACCAAGAAGGAATTTGAACTGTGAATCGTGTAAAGTTACTGTAGTGGAGTCCAAGTCCAGTATAAATAAAGTATGGAACTCCAAATCAGAACTAAAGGTTCTTGATTTTTAGGTTGGAACCCATGCAATGGACAGTACGTTTCTGAATATGGAACTCTTATCTGCTGATAATATGCAGACACTGTAATACAATCCTTTAATTTTAATGATCATCCTTTCTCATGCCATTAAGACATTTGAAAACAAATACAAGAACTTTAAAAAAGATTCCTAAATTGTACAGTGTACAGTGGAGTGAAATTACAATGGAGGTAATGTGCTCAGACTTTTTATGTGCCAGTAGCATTTTGCACAACCTGCAGATGCCTGATGGACGCATGGCTAACCCCACAGTAAAGCATGTTCCAGCCTAGATGTAACAAAGGCCTCAAGGTCTCAAATAGCTGCCTTGATAAAATAGGCTTTATTTTGGCTTACCGTCTCAAATAAAGAAAGCTAGATCTTACAACAGCTCTAACCTGGTTTTCAAGTTTAAGATCTGCTATCCATTTTAACTCCCAGATTAGCAATGATCAGTTAGTGTTCTCCTTGCCATACTCCTTTTGTCCTCTAGGGTCAAAAATGACCCCACCTCATTTAAGAGTGTTTTTAAAGTACATAGTATAAAATCTTAATCAATTCTGTGTTACACCTTAGTTTTACTTAAAACCAGCACAACCACAAAATTTCCCTTCATTTTGCAATTTAGGGCCACCAGACCTTGTTTCCATAAAAGTATACCCTATTTTTGAGCGAAAATAAAATGAGACAATAAAATATTAAAATTTTTAGATTATTTTGACTATTTGACTAACCACAGAGTGCTATATGTTGAACTTTAATGAGAATAATCACACCCGCTGTCCTCTGGGGTCAAAACAGAGCCAATCTGGTTTGATTGATACTTAAATAATATGCAGCGGATATTTCACCCACTTTTAATTAAAACTTAATTCAAACATTTTGACACTATTTCTTTATTCTATTTCAAATTTAAGTCTGATAAAACAGCAGTCTGGTAAAAAAGAAAAATCAAGTCATCAGTTATTGTCACGGCGGGGTGCGCCGGTGTGAGGAAAGAGGTAGACCCAGATGCAGACACGGTGGAGACAAAACGTAGTTTCAAAAATAAAGCGAGCCTTTATTGGCTGATTGCAGAAGAAAAAACAAGGAACTAGGGAAACTAAGGAGGCTATGAACACTGTGTTAACAGAAGGCCGTGACACTCAGTGAAACAATGAGGTAAACCTATGAAAACTGTGGTGAGGTTAACAGACGATCTGACACTGACTGAGTGGAACACACAGACTAAATACACATAAGGAATGATCAAAGGAAGTAGAATCACATGGGGAAAACAGCTGACAACAATTAACATAATGACAGGACACGTGAAACTAAACATAATAAACACAAAACTCTTTCAAAATAAAACAGGAAACATAAGAAGATCCAGACATGACTTGAACTTGACAAACAAAGAACTTAGACATGAAACATGGCAGAATGTAACTAGATAATTAAACTAGACTAAAAAGAATAACAAAACACCAAGAAACTCAGAATACTGGGTCACATGACCCAGGGCCATGACAGTTATCGAGATTATAGTTAACAACCAGAGTCAGTTGCTTTGGCAGAATATCACAGATGGGTATGTCAAAGTTAATTTAGGTAACTGTTTTAAAACCACTTCAAGTTTTTTACTGGCAGCAAATAATCACATCTGTTGTCCTCTGGAGTCAAAAATTACTCTATCTGGTTTGACTATTGATAAAGCATAAAGCATAAAAAATCACCCATCTCTGTGTTTCAAGGTTTTATTCAACTTTATTCCAACTCACTACCTGACAATTTCTGTGTTTTGGCATGGTAGGACACCAGGGCATGGGTCTTAGTGAAGGCAAACTTTGATAAGAACCAAGCCGTGTCCAAATTTGGCACAAGGAGGAAGCTCAGGTTTATTCCTCTGTACTGGTCCCACAGTACAGCTTTCTTTTCAGCAGTTCCAGGCCAAGGGCATATGAAGTAAACAAGTTGTCACAGGTGGTCATTTTCTTTTGGAGACCTTCTCTAATAATAAGGGCAACTTGCGTGCCTGACTGCAGGCCAGCAATGTGCCATCATAGTCTAGCATGTTCCATGTACAGCTGGACCTGGCATCACATACTGCCCATATTTTTATCTCATAGTTCCCCGGTTTACTTGGAATGCCTGTAGTTGCATTCGATCCACCTTTCTTCATCTCTTGTTGTCCCTCCTTGTTTGTCATTGAGTTGGCTGTAGAGCAGGTCATCTGCTAATTGGATGGTTGTTGGTTCAACCTCTATGTGCTCCAGTCTGGAGTTCTTACCAAGGTGTCCTTGGGCAACTTGCTGAACCCCAACTTGGTCTCTGATGCATCCATTGGCATGTAAATGTTAGAAAGCATGATACATGGTGTATAATGCTTTGAGTGCTTGAGTGAGCACTGAAGAGGATTTCAAGTCATCAATACGAGACCTGAAGGAAACGGCTTCCAGGGCCTAATCCGTGGATCGGCTTCCTCCGAGGCGTGGACGTCTATCAGCAGAGAATGTACCTTCACCTATCAGCAGAGAATGTACCTTCACCTATCAGCAGAGATTGTCCCTTAGTCTGTAACACAGTCAAATATATTCTCAAGTAACATTCAAGCATGCCATTCAGCGTGTTAGTACGAGCTCGGGAGCAGCTTGGGAGAACAAGAAAACAGAGACTGCTTCAGGTTGTCTTCCCAAATTGACTCAACTTTATTCACAAGTACAACAGTTTATATAGAGGGTAAAATTCATGAGACAGCAGATTATCAGTTTAAACCAGTACAGACCAAGATAAGGCAGCGTCTTCCTGCCCTTGGGTGAAGAAGCATCCTTTGTGTAGTTTATCAGTTCAGATACAATTGTGATTATCTCAGCGACATATTTTCAAGGCACAAAACAAAGAGTTCTTACATTAGTGAAATCTGAAACAAACCATTTGGCCTTCAACAGGCGTCTCCTAAGAGATTAAGAAACTAATGTAGCTGAGGGAGTGATCTCTGTGGTATTTCAACCTTGTACCAGCCTGTGATTCTCACACATCAATTCTTGGGTCAAAGAGAAAAATAACTAAAACATAGGGGCCTTATTGAGTGACAGAGTTTTCCTGCATAATGTCACTATAAAACAATATCCAGTAAATGCTACCATGGTACTAAAATACCTAACAGTATGTATTTAGGCCATGGTAGAGTGTCTCTCTCTGTGACAGTGAAAGATGGCACATTAGACAGTCACGCATGTGGGGCGATTGTGGCTCAAGAGTTGGGAGGTCGCCTTGTAATTGGAAGGTTGCCGGTTCAAGCCCCGGCTTGGACAGTCTCGGTCGTTGTGTCCTTGGGCAAGACACTTCACCCGTTGCCTACTGGTGGTGGTCAGAGGGCCCTGTGGCGCCAGTGTCTGGCAGCCTTGCCTCTGTCAGTGCGCCCCAGGGTGGCTGTGGCTACAATGTAGCTTGCCATCACCAGTGTGTGTGAATGGGTGGATGACTGGATATGTAAAGCGCTTTGGGGTCCTTAGGGACTAGTAAAAGCGCTATATAAATACAGGCCATTTACCATCGTCTGTCACTGGGAACGATAGAAGACCAGATCCATGTTTCCTATGACTGCATATATTCCTATACCTCAGCTGACTCCTCTTTCTTGAGTGACTCTTCATCTTCATCATAATTGAAATGAAAGATGTGCAGTCTTCTGACACATCTTCTATTTCAGTTTCACATCCTGAAAAGTGAAGAAACTTCAAGAAGCCCAGTCATTATCTTTCCAAGCTCCCTCAACTACTATGTCTGGATGCTTGAGAGCTTACTTGAACATATTTTAGATTCCTCCTCCTCATCTTCTTCATCAATTTCCTTCACTTTATACCTTTCTTCCACTTCTGCAGAGAAAGAAGTAGCATGTCGTCTAAATATTGGCTATATTTTCCTTATCTTCTAACCCTGGATCCTCCTCATCAGTTGATTCTTCCTCCTGATTATATTACAGGAAAATATATGCATTGTTCTTCTGGTCATTCCTTTTTGCACAACATGGTAAAAAAAACAAATTAGCATGCAAGCCTCAAGTGCAATGTAGAGCACCTGCCTCCTCATTATACTGCCTGTTTTGTTGTTGTTATGACCACTGTTTGACCCCACACATCAATGATCCAAGATCAAAGATGTTTGAAGGCAGTATGGTGTGACAATATGACCCTTTGCACCACTTTGTACTGTCCTCAGAGGACAACAGGTGTTATTAGATTCAATTAAAAAACCCATAAACCAATAAAAATATACAAAACTTATTCTAATCATGCATAGCATAGTATTGAACAACTTATTTTCAGACCATTTGATGAATAAAAAACACATTTTGATGGCAAAAGATTTCTTTGGGGGTCAGAAATTACCCCAGAACAACAGGGGGGTTAAACCGAAATATAGAATAAACGTTCTTAATCTTTCAATTCAGATCAGTATCATTTCAAATGTTTCTTACTATTTAAGATTTTTAAAGGACCGGTACAGTTTAATATCTCATATGTTTTACATGCTACCTCAGAGGCAATGATGCCTTAAGGCAAGTTCTGCTGCTTTGAAACACTAAAAATGTCATTATTGTATTTCTATCACCACACAGAAGTAATGAATGTACCCAAGTCACAATAAAATTCATGCAAACAAATGCAACTTGTTTTCTTCACAGCTATGTTAGATTTACAGAATTTATATAATTTCTGATGATATGAAACACAAAAGACCTTGATGATGAGCAAAGCAGGCAACTACCAACAATATGATCCCCATACTCTGCCAGGATAAGCAATGCATCTTATACAACACCACACAGTGTGGGCACTAACAATATATTCTCTACATTTCATTTAGTTTCTTCATTTGTCAGAAAGCTGGACTCATACTCCTGCTGCTCTTTATTTACATTACACTGGGCATTGTGAAGAGGAAACTGCAGCACCAGGATAGTTATAGTTAAGTAAAACAAATCTAAGAACTAGCTAAAATGATTTTGTGAATCTGGAAAACTAGCTAAAAATAAAATATTCTTAGTTTTAGTACTTTTTTTTTTTAGTTTGGATGCACACGTTTGCTGAAACTTTGGATGTCTAGAAGACTTTGAGTCAACTGATTTCACAAAATTGAATTTTTTTCTTAAATCTCTCCTATGGGATGTGCTTTCCACATATTAATACTTTAAAAAAATGATCAATCATCACATATCAAAATGGTTTATCAGAATTGGGTGTGCCATTTAGAGGAAAAAAAAAAAAAAAAAAAAGAAAAAAAAGAATTGGGTGTGCCTATTAGGGTAGTGGTGTGCCTCGCCTAGAATTATACGTTGCACAAACAAAGGCACAAAGACTGCTAAAACGTTGGTGTGTAAGTATTGAAGCCTGTAGTGAATCGGTTTTGTTAAATCGAATCAAACATTCTGGCCAATTCAGCATTATGGAGAAAAAATGTATAGGCAGAGATGGTTTGTTATTAGGCCCGTGCCAGATACCATCCTGAAAAACGCAGCCATGTTTTTTCTTCCAAAGCTGTTTCTCTGCATCAGTGGAAACCTGTTGCATAGCAGGGAGGGAGGGAGATATGTCACTCTTCAAGTGACAAACTCCTTGTTTGTCACGAAGAGTGACAAGCATCAGTGGAAACCTGTTGAAACCTGTTGCATAGAAACAAGAGTAACAAACTCCTTGTTACTCTTCAAGGAGTTTTATGTGTGTGTGTGTGTGTGCGCGTGTGTGTGCGTGTGTGTGTGCGCGCGCGCGCGCGTGTGTATGTGTACGTGTCACCTCCTGCTCAGCTCCTGCTCAAGGAACTACATCCGCCCTGTAGAAACTGGGTTAGGGTTGCTAGTGTGAGCTTGCCACACAGCAACAGCCTTTGGCAGAAGGACAGGATCTAGCAGTGAAGCCACTTTGTAGTGGTGTTGACGCTGTTTTAACTTTAGCCAGTTTTCAAGGTTCAGTGAGGGCAACCAACTCAGCAGTGTGCAAGGCTTACATAAAGAAGGCAGAATAACCAGATTTAAAAACTCCATACTGTGTGAAAACTGCATAGCTCACTGGATTCTGACCAGTGGCTGGATGTCGAGATGGTGAACAATCTACAATAATAACAAAATCAGGTTTAAAGGCAATAGGTGTCTCAGAGAGAACTGCGTGAGGGGAACATGCTTCATTTAGCACAGAAACACAATTATGCTTCTTCCCTTCTCCAGCAGCAGGCAACATTGTGGACTTCTGTTCTGAATGAACTGAAGTTTTAAATTAAACAAAAAAAGCTTGCTCAGTTTCCCATGCACAATAGTGTGCAAAGTGGTGTTTCCAAAACAACATAGTTGGGGATAAATGTGAGAGACTAGAAGCACATTCCTAGAAAAGACACTTGCTTCTTCGTTACAGGTTTTGCTATTTTATGAATCATTTCAACACAATTGGGTGAACGGGAGTTGCCCTTAGCTGTGATCACATGACCCAAAAAGTTGATCTGTTGCTTAAGTCTAGAAAGACAGACTTTGTGTCTCATCTGTAACATCACAATGTCAACATCACAGTGTTTTTTTTTTTTTATTTGAGCTGCAGATTAAATTCTCAAAATACAACAAGAGAGTTGAAGTGATTTGTCTCTCATCAGTTGCAGTGATTCTGAACTCAAATCGTTGTAAAAGGTGGGAGCCTCACAGTAGCCGAGACACAGGCAAGTGTGTGTGTGTAACCTTTCCCCTTAAGATTAAGGTAAATGAATACTGCGTCCCAGATAAAAGAACCAGAGAAAACCAGCAAACATCAGGAAGCAGATGAGAAAAGATGGTGTAAGGATTTGGAACATTGGAAGCCGGACTGATCGTGGAACGATCAATCCTGCTTCCCTCAAAGACCCAAAAATGGGGATAATAGTAGGGGGAAAAGGCAATTTAATGGCTATTGTTGTTGGTGAGGCCTATAATCACATTTTGGGGTAATCAGTGAGGTCTATATCATATTTACCTTGAGCCTGCAGTGTCTTAAGGACTTCTTGAAGGGCTGGAATAGCTGCAGCTTCCTCCTGTGATAGAACTAAAGGTGCTATTATTGATAGCGCTACCAACTGAACAGTTCTTTTTGTGTGCACAACAAGAGAGAAAATCCAGTTTGCTGCTCCCTGCGTTTAGCACCAGCAGCCAGCAGCCACAGTAGGGTTAAATTCTCTGCAGGTAACAGTGTCTTGCTTGAGTCCTTTGGGTGCGGCAAATGAATCATGACTTTTAAATTTGTGGCACTAACCAAAGTCTAAAAACCAGAATGGGCTGTTCAGTAGCCACTGCCACCTGAGCCATTAACATTCGAGGGGTCAGCTGGAGGGTCTGCACATTGTTGTCGCGTGTGGTTGACTATGGGAGAAAAACTTGTTGATGTGAAACCCCCGGTGGTAAAAATGTTCTGGTTGTTACTGAGTTGCTACAACAATCCGCCTATGCCACATGCTGTCCAACTCTGTTGTATGGTGGTAGAGGCTATAAAAGCTGCCTTCCAGGATTATCAATCACTGCTACGTAAACTGTTGTATGAAGGTGGAGGCTGAGCAGGTGTAGAAACTGGAAGGGCACAATCAAGTTGTGACACACTGAGGACCTAAGGAAGGATAAAAAGAGGATTTCTCTGAGAAGATTTCTGTTTCTTCCTTATACGTGTTTTTGTCTAGTAGCACATAAAGTAAGCAACATTATGGGAATGGCAATGAGTACAGTGGGTCAGATTTGTCTGTGAGTGTACCTTGACTGAAATGTGTATTTGAATCAGTTCCCCTTATATCAGTTCCTAACTACCGTACATAGTGATCATATGAAAGGTTGTCAAACCGGTCCGCTGACACTAAATAAGTTTGGTAAGTTTCTACTCCCTTTTATTGTCACCAGTATGTGCAGTGCTTCAATGCTTTTTGCTTTTGACAGTGGGTTTACTCCGTCCTATAATGACGTCCAGACCAGATGTCAACACGGAGAAACAAACCTATTTTTATCTGAAATGTATACAAAAATAAGTTGTTTTTGAGGGAGTTTAATTTGCCTTTGCAAATGGATCAAATAAATGATATAATAAACAAATTAATAAATAATAAAGATTTGAAGAACAATACTACAGTATGGATGCTTTATCAGCATCCATACCGATGAGACAAGATAAGATAAACCTTTATTGTCATTGCACAGTCATACATACCGTAGTATAATAGTACAATGAGATTGTAAAACTGTAAAATATTATTATTGTTATTGTTTTAAACATTGTTACCTCCCCCCTCAAATTCTATCCGCTGAACACTACCTTTCTGAGTGCAGGCTTCACACAGTATGTAAGTTGTGTATTATTATGAATCAGGTATTGGCCCAGAAATAGTTCAGTTATTCACAATTGTGCTGCAATACCAATACCAACCAAAACCAAAATGCCAATATTGATAAAGGCTCAAATTTGCTTTGGTGATTTTGAATGCATATGTGTACTGTTTTGACAAAGGAGAGCGCCTCTAATTAAATAGTGCTTGATCTCAGCTGCAGAGGCCAAGAGTGTCTGTCTGAGGTTTTTCCATTGAATATATACCCCCTCTGACTTATGATGCAAATTTCTCAGGATTTGGACTTGATTTGATGAAGATTTATAAAGCATGCTTTTATAAACACAAGTAATTAATTTGCTAATTGTTTTCATATCCATTAACAGCAAGTTTAACAAAATTTCCATAAAAGAAGGTGATGGATGTCCTTCAACTCTGTGAGCATTTGCATGGTTTCCATCCGTGTAGGAGTGTAAGAGTGTATTTTTTTTTTTCTTAATGTTTGAGTTGTGTTTTTCTGTCTTAGGCTCAGGCTGAAAAGGAAAAACAAAACAACAACAAAAACAAACAAACAGTTTTTAACGCCTGCAGAGATGCAATATATTAAAGAAAAAAAGAGCTCTAGTGATCTGAACAATGTGCTCATGTATCCAGATGATTTTGTCAGTGAACAATTGGTCTTAAATTATTTGTGATGTTTCCGGTCAAACGTTTGAACAAACCTGTCTCGTGGGCGTGGTTTCAACATGTGGGAAGGGAACACTTGATCTCATACAGTCCTGCACCTGCATTAAGTGGGATTTCTCCCTCGCCTGCTGAACAGAAACAGGATTGCAAAGCTAAATGATCAGGTTTTGCGCTCCTGCGGATCTGTTTGCGGTACCTGAGGACACTTGGAAACTAATTAGATTTTTTCCTCTTGCTTTACAGTAATCCGATCAGTAAGTATTTTCCGCAACTCATTTATCATTGGTTTCACTTTTTTTTGTTTTTAAGGGGTTGTCTTCCGCTTAGGTGTAAAGTTTGCGCAGTTATATAACAATTGAACCAAATCATGCATAAATTAAAATTAAAAATGTCAAACGTACAAAGTTAGTCTTGTGCTTACGAAACAAAGGCTCTCGCGTGAAAGAAAAAGAGAGGAAGTCCTTTAAGGCATTTTTAATTGTTAGGTTTCTCCTTTATATCTCTGCTCGCCTCTAATTAAAAACCGGCGAGCAAACATGTTCGCAGGTGCATTTTTTAGCAGATTCGGCTACAAGCTACTTTGTCAGTTGGATATCCTTAGAAATATGTTTTAACAGTACACACTTGCACTGATATTATACGTGGATTGGAGAGGTGTTCTTAATTTAACTGCCGTTTAATTGGTTATCCAACTGTGTTGAACACTGGTAAGTCGATTAGGAAGTAGAACTAAATAAGTACTTTAATAAAATAAATAAATAAATGTGTGTGTATTTGTATTTATAGATTGATTCAGGGGAAACAGATGTGTTATATAATGTTCTGCCTTAAGCCGCTTTTCACTCTTCCTTGTTTGAAAAAAATCCCACGAAATGTTTGCAAATTCAACTTCCGCGTTGGATTAATCGGAACTCGGGAGGGACGTCACTCTCGCGCGCATGATTAGCGAGGAAGAGCCATTCAAGCATCACTGGCAACACAACACAATACTTGATTTTTGCGCTTTAAAACAGCGATGGCCAGGCTGTTCAGTGCAGTCATAAATCCACAACGGTGGCAGTACACATTAAACGTTTACAGCTTTTCTATTGTCCACGTTCACTGTCGCTACTTGAATCATTAACTCGGGTTAACTCGGGGTCGCCCCCCGTCTCGCAAATCCGAGACGGGGGGCGGTCACATTCAAATTCAAATTCCAGCTGGGAAATGTAAATTCCAATTTATTCACGAATGCATAATTTGGGATAATCTGCTTACATTGAAGTGTTTTATTCAGCATTAAGAGTTCATTGTATTACAGAAACTGCATTAGATTACTAATGATCTTATGGCCCCAGCCTCTAGCCTATCATACTTTTTGAAGTTAGGCCTATGGAAAAACAAACAAACATGGAGGTGACTGTTTTTGTGAATCTGTGCTGTATAAGTAACAAATTTTTAACTTAGTAAAACTACATCATGATGCTGTGATCTTTAATAGGTAATAATTTGCTGACAGAAGTATAATTAGTAATTATGTCACTGAGGCTAACGATCCTGTTGTGTCACCTCAGCATTTAAAATATGTTATCAAGATTAGACCAAAACTCCATCATAGTCTTCTACTCTATTTCTAGCTTAACATTTTTGTGTTTTCTTCAAAATCTGCCTTTTAAAAAATTCAAATAAGCTGCCCTATATACATTTCTATTTTTAAAGAGTGAATGCATTTCTTTTGAGGTTGGGCCCTTTTTAGTTTCTGATGTAATATTGCTTTTTTTGCCCCCTGTTGACAGGTACTTCCCGTTTGTAACCTACTGAGTTGGTGTAACCTGGAATACAGCATATTTTCCAGTCCCCATGAAAGATGACTCATATCTAGAATGGCACAAGTCGCAGCTTTGCTTACTTACCTCAAGTCAATTACGCGTATTCAGACATTCAGCGTTATGGTTCTTTTCTTCTCTTTAATTTTAATCGTTTTCTACATGACTGTCCAGGTGGAGACCACCCACAGTTTACGGAGTGTAAGAACACAATTTCCCCAACAGAAGGGCATTACCAGGCATGTTCATTTACACAATGTTTCAGCTGGCTTCAGACAGACCATTCCTAAAAGCAGAGCTTACTGGAACCGTTTACTGTACTCAGCCCTGATGAATCTGGACAAGGGAGGAAACCCATTCAATCAAAACTCTAACTGGTCTAACTGCAGGCTGACAAATCAAGAGTTTCTGCAAATCAACGTGCATGACTTCAGCTCCTACCCTGTCCAATTTTGGGATTTTCTGGAGGGGATGAACTGCAGGACTGCCCCAATTCTGATTGATCAGCCCAACAAATGTGCTTTCAGTAAAAGGAAGACGGAGAGCCACACCTTGTTGCTTTTTGCCATCAAGTCATCTCCCAGAAACTTTGAGCGGAGGCAGGCAGTGCGAGAGACGTGGGGCCGAGAGATGACGTATCCAAATGGACTCGAAGTGCGTATGGTGTTCCTTCTGGGGAGCTCCCCACCACAAGATCCTGACCTGACCCCACTGCTGTCATTTGAAGCAAAACTCTATGGGGATATCCTGCAGTGGGACTTCCATGAAACATTTCTAAACCTGACGCTCAAAATGAACATGTTGCTCGACTGGACATTGAAAAGCTGTCCTCATGTCTCCTTTGTCTTTAGTGGGGATGATGATGTATTTGTCAACACCCCAGCACTGGTCAGGTACATCGAGTCTCTCGAGGCTTCTAAAGTATCTAGTTTGTATGCTGGTCATGTTATAAGTGCTGGAAGTCCCCTCAGGGACTCAAATAGCAAATACTACATCCCTATGAGCTTCTACGATGGCCCATACCCTCCTTATGCTGGTGGAGGTGGCTATCTTATCTCTGGAGCTTTGCTGGAATCCCTCTATTCACTTTTACACATCATTCCTTTCTTCCCCATTGATGATGCCTATGTTGGGATGTGTTTCATGGCTTTAGGGATTTCTCCTGAGGCACACTCAGGATTTCAGACATTTGATATCAGAGCAGAAGATCGTGAGGATCTCTGTGCATATAAAAACCTTATTCTGGTTCACCAGAGGTCCCCACAGGAGTTAAAAAAGTTGTGGAAGGGGATTAACAGCTCCCTGTTGGCTTGTTGAACGGGACTGGTTATGAAGATGGCAAATAGTGACTGCACTTGCATATTAAAGATTTGTTTCTCCACTAATGTACTATTCATGGTTTTGCAGAGTTGATTTTCTATAGACCATCTTGCCAGCAAAAAAAGAAATGTATTGTGAACAAAATTAAGTTGCCGTAAAGCAGCTTGATTTTGTTACCAGACTGGGTGTCATCATGGAAAGGCATTTGATTGCCCGTTCAGGCATTAAATCACATGCAGGTGAAACAGACTTGTTTTTGATGACTCACAAACCGGCCATACAACTGAAATGAAATAAAAACAAGAATGAATGTTCCTCAGTTTATTTTCCACGAAACACCAATCACGAGCTAGGTAAGTGTACAGTTCTGGGATTTCGAACAGTGTGTAACATCACCACAGCATACCATCACATCTAAAATTTGAGTGTGTATACTAAGAAGCATTTTAATAGTTCTTTGAAATACGTGACACACAATGAAACCTGTTAGACGTCACTGAACAGGAGTGTAAGAAGAGAAGAAACACAAAGTCAAGTTCCATTTTTTTTGCCCGCTGTTGTATTTATATTGTGAGTAATGCATTCACACTGCAGCAGGTGATTCTAGTGTACTTGCAGAACATTACAGAACCTGGAATTAATGTGAAATAAAGGTGTGAATTTAAATTTGAGAAGCTTTACTACCAATAGTAAATCTTATTAACTTAAGGCACCAAACCCAGACACATGAAGAACTTGGAGTTTTGTTTTGCAACCACAATCTTTCTCCCCGCTGTCATGCAGAAAGAAATGACAAGTATCAAAACTACCTTTTATGAATACAGCTAAAACTGTGCAACAGTCTATTTATCAACCAAACTTCAACTTGTTTTGCCCCGTAGCAAAAAAGTTATTTTTCATACAAGTCTAGTGGGTAGTGCTCTTTGTACTGCTGCACATGTCTCCACAGGGACTCTCTCTGCTTGTTCAGGCTGGGTATCATCTCCTGGTACACGTCTGTGAACAACAGTTCAGGATTGGGTTTGAGCCGCCTTTCAGCCCTCTCAAACGCCTCCATCACCGTCTTGCGCGATTGTTTTCGCCAGCTCCTCTCGTCATCTTCACTCCACCATCCGCGGGCTGTCATGTAATGTCTCAGCCTGGAAATGGGATGGTCCTGTTTGTCCCAATAGTTCACTTCATCCACTGAACGGTACGCCGAGCTGTCATCGCTGGTGCTGTGGTGGCCAATTCTGAAGAATCAACAAAATACATTTTTCTTAACATGACTTTTCATACTGTCGCTGTTTCAGGATGAGTACATCTGTGGTGTACAGCACTCTTCAATTACAACCCAAAAATGTACTTTTAAAATTCTACACCAAATCACAATTTTCATTATAGCAACATAAAATATTAAGCGTTTCTAACTATAAACCTTTAATAATATTTAGATGATCAAATATATTTTCACTTTACTGCCAATATCTAATGAGCCTTTTATGGCTTAGGGGGTAAAACCCTTGCATTCTGGTAAAGGTGCATATCGATAATCTTAAAACAACAGCGAAATTAAAAAATGATCCCAGCTAAAAGAAAGCCACCTGGCTTTTGTAAAGTGCCATATTTACTTGATGAACTGCACAGTTCAGTCCTCATTAGCAGCTGGCTTTAGTTTGCACAAAGAAAATTGACTATTTTAACTACATAATCACATTTTTGTTAGATTCTGGCTTCAAACTTCTGACTCGGCTGTCAGTCTACAAGGTTAAAGTTGGTTTTGTAGTCCAGCAGAGGTTTGCTGCCTGTCCAGCTATATTAGATGAAGGCAGCGTACAAACTGGTCTGTTAAGTATGTCTGTGGGCCATTCTGGCTCGTGCTGTTGTTGGTCTGTCCGCCAAAAGTGAGTGCCAGCTCTCCGAACAAAACATCTTGTTGATTCCCGAGGTATGAGGAAAATGGCCAGAACACATGAACCTGTTCAAACTGAAGTAGATGAGCTTCAGCACCAAAGACTACACTGGGAGCCAAGAACAGGAAACATTTATTTTCCAGATGGGAGTATCGGAATTTGAGATGAACATGGAAACCTCCATCCATCGTGCTTTATGTGAACGTTTCAGGCTGGTGATGGTGTTTTCGTGGTGTGGGGGAAATTTTCACTTAGTATTAACTGAGGATTGAATTTTATTGCTTCCAGCAGGATCATTTGTTATGTCGCAAAGGTCAAATAACCTCAAACAGTTTTTTTTAAACATGACAATGAGTTCACTGTACTCAAACATCCCTCCACAATCACCAGATCTCAGTCCAACAGCGCACCGTTGGCATGTGGTGAAAAAGAAAATTCAAATCATGGAGGTGCAGCAGACAAATCTGCAGAAACTGCATGATGCCATCATGTCAATATGGAACAAAATCTCCAACCCATTACTAGGCAAGGTGTACCTAACCAAATTCTGTTGAGTGCATTTACTTATTTATTCGATGCCGTCCATTCAAGTGTTAAATTTCAGTAGTAAAATGAAACATTTATAAAGGATGAAGAAAATGTTAGTGATGAACTGTCAGCCTAAAAACTGTTCCACATGTCCTTTCAAACGCAGACAAAATCACTCAAACATTAACAAACCTGTAGGTCATTGCCTCAATGAGGAATGGCTGGTTCTCAGCCACAGCCCTGCGCCTCGCTTCCTTTGTAGCGTTGTACACAGCAAACACATCATTACCATCAACACGAATGGACAACATGCCATAACCAGGACCACGAGCAGCTGTTAAAGAAAAAGAACCAGAGGTGTGTAGATAAGAGCAGCTGGAACATCAATCAGACAGCAGCAGAAAAGTGGCAGAAAAATCACATTCAGCCTTACCGATGCCATCACCTCTGTACTGTTCGTTTGTAGGGGTAGAGATGGCGTAGCCATTGTTGCGGCAAAAAAATATCAGTGGGCACTCAAGGGTGGCAGAGAAGTTGAAGCCGGCGTGTGCATCCCCTTCGCTAGCTGCTCCTTCTCCAAAATAGCAAATGACGGCACGGTTTGTGTTCTCTCTCTTGACTGCATACGCAGCTCCAGCCGCTGAAAGAGACACAGAGCCACAGACATATTTACAGCTGTGTGTTTGTCTATCCTGCTTCAGGCAGCAGAGGTAAATACACAGGCGTGGAGCTCACCCTGAGGAATCTGTGTGGCCAGAGGAGATGAGATGGTGACAAAGTTCAGATCTTTGGAGCCATAGTGGACGGGCATCTGCCGGCCCTTTCCGAGGTCATCAGCATTGGCGTAACACTGAGCCATGAAGTGATCCAGAGGAAAGCCTCGGTACATCAGCACTCCTGTAATAGAAGATGTGTCGCACGATTTCTCACAAGACAAGAGAACCAGACCGACTGAAGGAGCAAACAGTGGGGATATTAAAATAAGGACTGGAGACTTGGGAACCCTTTTTTTGTTGTGGTCAGTTTTTTTTAAATGTAAAACATATTTGTGTTTTACATTCAAATGTGTCCATTCTGATAATTTCAGCAATCTTCCCCTCAGAATTTGCTCACGTCTGAATCCTTATATTGATGCTATGATTATTATTCCTCATACTGAAGTGATGATTGTTATTCTCTCACTGATAGAATAGTCAGAAGAGCACAGGAGGAATGTGATTATTGTGCACCACATCCCTTTCGCTAAACTATCTAACATGCTTGGAATGATCTTTTTATAAGGTAGGCAAGAGTCTTATTACTTTGGTAAAACCTTAAACTATGAGAGGGAGCACTGCTGATGCCAGTTAGCCTACAGCTGGTTATACTGTGTGGCACTGAGGCAAATAGTTTTTGACTCACTGGATTTTATTAATTTTACTAAACTTTACTAATTTTTGGAAACCTGATGAACTCAGTTTGTAAGCAATAAATATTCTTGTTAAATTCTCATATAAACAAGTTTTTTTCTGTAGTAATCATTTGACCATACTGCAAAGTAATTTGTTCAGTTTCAAATGTTGTCTGGAAGACATTTGTGATAACAGCAACAACAAAAGGAGATGTAGAAATGAACACTGAAGTGGTCAACTGTTTTGATTACAATTAAAATGTTCATATGAACAATGGACCCAAAAAATAGAACTATATTAGTTGGGGGAAAAGCCCAAACGAAACCACATTTCATTCTTACCAGCTTCTCTGTATTGCCCAAAAACCAGATCGTTTGGATCCAGAGCAGCAGCACTGCCGATGTGTGTCCCCTCCTCACCATAGTTAGTCATGTAGAAGGAGATCCGACCCTGTAACGGACAGGGTTGGACTGTTAATCAGACTGTAATCTCAAGTATGATTTTTTTTTTTAAGCAATTACGAAAATAAAACAACTGGGAAAAAATAATTACTTTTTGCATTAATTTTACCTGAAATCGTTGTGTTTTGCTGTTATAAATCAAGTGCACCTCTTTCTTTTACAGCTATTTGGTGTCCTCCCTTCATAAAAACTAAAACTCACTTGCTGTTTAGTTCAGCTCGAGCCAAAATGACTAAAGATTTGGATGGAATAAAACTAATGGTTTAGTGAATATCTACTTGTGTTACAGGATCACTCAAGAGCTCTCACTGGATTTCTTTCAGTAATCAGCAACAGTTGGCCTTTTAGTCAAAAACACTCCCTAGTCAGCGCCCAACTTCCCTATGAGATGGACCTGTGTCCTCGAGAACCCCTATCTAATTTTTATGCATTCATTTTTAATTTTTAATTATAATTAACATAAAAAAAAGCCCTGCAGCAGACTGGCGACCTGTCCAGGGTGTACCCTGCCTCTCGCCCTAAGACAGCAGATAAGTGGAGATAGACGGATGGATAAAGAAAATACCCTTTGAAACACCTATTTTTAAGTTCAAAAACTGCTGATGTTGTGTTTTAAATAATCAGGTTGAGCCAGGAAATGCAGGAGGAAACATACCTGTCTTTGAGACTCATAAAGAATGCGGTCCATTGTGTTCAGCATCGTCATCTTCTGATAAAAGTTCAAAACTGTCTCTTTGGAGAGCTGCGTAGGAGAGAAACACATAATCGACAAATTAACATTGGCTCAACAGACTGCAGGGGTCTTAGGGGCACATTTGGGAACCAGGAGCACAGGCAGGCTGATTGTACCTGAGGGTCTTGAGAGGGGTTGATGATATTTCCCTGCCTGTCCATCACTCGGTACACTGGGATCCCAGAGATGACATTGGGCTGGATGAACTCGAGCTGATCCACAAACTCGGCCGAGGCTCCTGGAAACTGGGGCTTTTCCAGCGAAGAGTCAAAGGTCTGCTGCAGCTGAAGAACCTGAAAGGATTGAATACAAGCATTATTTATTAACAATCTCATTGTGGCTGTGGCAAAGAAAGGCCCTAGGAAAAGCACACACAGCATATCAGGTCACACAACTCATACAAACTGTCAAGCATGTGGTGGAGGGGTGACGATTTGAACTTGTTTTGCAGCCACACAATCGTGAACTCTTCTATATCCCAAAGTATTCTAGAGTCAAATGTGAAGCCATCTCTCTGACAACCACTGGGTCATGCAACTGGATAATAAGCAGCAAATCTACAGCAGAAAAATAAGAAATTCAAGGTGTTCCAATGGCCCAGTAAAGTCACAACCTTTAACCTGACTGAAATGCTGTGGTAGGTCCTTAAGAGACCTGTGCACAAACAACTTACCTGAATTTCTATTGTGTATATATGTATTGTTTTATATTTGTGTTGCTTCATTTCATTTTGCTCTTTCCCCCCCACAGGATTGTCCACCAGGACTTTGAACTGCATTAATGAAATGCATAAAATTGAATTATAAATTAAGTTTGGTGACT
This sequence comes from Pundamilia nyererei, assembly GCF_000239375.1. Taxonomy (NCBI): domain Eukaryota; kingdom Metazoa; phylum Chordata; class Actinopteri; order Cichliformes; family Cichlidae; genus Pundamilia; species Pundamilia nyererei. Next base: position 195,940 of record NW_005187467.1, on the reverse strand, counting down.
GATTCTTAGTTTTTACCGGTATTTTATTTTTCCAAAGGCTAGTTTTTATTTTAGGTAACTTTTTAAACATCTAGTTTAAGTTTTTAGTTTTGTTTTAGTTAACTATAATAACACTGGTTGAACCTTTAGAGATTTTAGAAAGCTTAATTTCAGAAAAATGAAGACAACAAAAAATTCAAGTTATGAAGGCACTTAACGGCAATATTTCTGCCCGCGTTACGGCAAAATGCAAATTTTCGACTTGCGAAAGACCCTTGGGAACGAATTAATTTCGTAAGTCTGGGTTCTTATAAATGAGGAAGTGATTAAGTATGTACTCCTTCCAGTGTAGTTCTATTGTTCCGCTGTAACAACAATTCACAAATCTCTTTCCCATACAGATTTTAGAAACTCCACATTAGATTCTTTTTAAAGAGTTACATCCAGATTTAAGTGCTGGAGCGATCGAAGGAAATAAAATAGCAGTGAAGGACATACAGCAGCACCAGCAATTAAATAAAGTTGTTTTGAAAAAATGATGCATTCGAGGACATCGGATTTCCTCCTTCACGCCCCTTGGTTCGACCAATGGAAAAGAGGCTAGCTAAGTCCTTAGCCGGCTGGATAACTAGTCCGGTGTGAGAGACAAAACAACAAAAATTAAAATTAGTATTTATTGCAACTCAAGTTGTTTAGTAAATGTCAAACATGTATTCACTAATTATGTGAGAGTTAGTCTGACTTTTCACGGATACACTGGAGAATCGGTATAGCATTTCAGCAAGGTTGTTAGCCAAGTTAGCGGCTCCGTAGCTAACCAGAATCTTTGTGCAAACAAGACCTAACCCCAAAACTTATTAAAAGATTCAGTTTATTTTTAACAGTATTTCTACTTGATTGAGTTGGACGATACTCTTTCGTGAGCCTTGCTGTATCCCGGGCTCTTAATGACAGCGTTATCTCCAGTCCAGCCTCCCATAATTTATTCATTGCTCAATCCAAACAGTGCATGAGAGTTTTCACTTACAGTTACCCTGAAGCCTCTGCGCTGAAGCAGTCGATATGCCTTCAGTCCTGCTGTCTGACGGACAGCGCGGAAACAGAGCCCATACATTTTGCTCATGCTGCTCACAGCTGCCATCTGCACACTCAGTAGTTGTTTGATTTAACCGCCGCCGTACACCAGGTAAGGAGAAGTTACACTGGTGGATATGCACAAATCTGGCCAACGGAACTACTAATAACCACCACTCGCTGTCCTTCCTGTTTTCATCCACAGTTTACAGGCCGAGAGTCGCAAACTGATTGCAATGTTAAAGTCGGCTACAGTATCCTCCACATCCGCTCAGGCCTTCAAAATAAAACCCCGAAATGTGAAGCAAGAAATGCTACGTAGCATTTAATCTGTAGGTGTAGTTCTGCCGGAACTAACTACGCTCCTTCACCCTTTCCCCCCGCAGGTGAGGATTTAAAAGATGCACAGATAGTATAACGGGAAGAAATTTATTTGTCACTTTTTACGTATTTCACAAGTTGAAGAAATGATTGATTAAAGCTGTCGAGATTTAACACTCTTTTGTGTTAGAATAACAATAATAATAAATAAATGAAAAATGCATGGGATGCCCAGGAAGGCAGAGTGTCAGTTTTATGAATAAAGGCCCCCCTCATCGGGGGATTAACCTGATGAAAGTCCATTGTGTGATGCTGACCTGTTAATTAAAATACTGTCACTTTGCGTAACGACGTGCCCTGGTCGTTTTTCTATGGTCTTTTTGAGCGATTTTAACTTATCAAAATCAATATTGCCTATTTTAAGATTCAGACACACTAACGCAGTCACATTAACAAAATTTGACAGTTATTGCAATATGATATGTAATACATCTTACAGAAAGAAGTAAACGTAAAAATAAAAATGCTTTGCGTCGGCATTTACGCATTTGTCTTTTGCACATACAGATTAGTTGTAACACACGTGAAACAGTTTGTAATAAAACAGCGCAGCGCTCCTCTGGACGAACTCAACCTGAGATGTCAGGTATACCTATAAATCTGACGATAACTGGTATTAAAGAGACACGAGGCAACTACGCCACAGGAAAGAAAGAAAAAGAGAGAAGACACAGCCAGGGAGGAGAGGGCGGTAAGCAGTACGGAAGAACCGATGAATAAAGTCGGATAGCTGTTCTTAAATTCAGTCATAAAACAACGATTTCTACGTCCTTTCAACCCTACCAAATATTAAATCCTACTCTGCTGCCATCCTGTGGTCACATTGCGGTACTGCATTAATAGTAAAAGCAGAGTCAGTGGCAAAATAAAGAATATTGTTAGTTCCAGTTCCGATGATAAACCAAGTAATATCGCAGGTATAGCCGTTGGCATATTAAAATAAAGTATTTTAACTACTTGTCAAAATCTAAAAATGTCTTCGTTTCAGTTCACAGCTAACTGATGACGTAAATACAGACAGCAGATAAACCAATTTTTGCAGCCACGAGTGTTCATCGTCATCCAGTGGTAATAGCGGAGACTGCAACATGGTGGTTGCAATTCAGACAATGCCAGTAAATGATCACCTGTGAAAAGGAGTAAATAAACTGATGTAAATAAAATTTTGGTGAGTGGTTATGACCAATAAGGGGAGAAAATAAAAGGTTGAACCCGTTGTGTTTAAATGCGGCTGCTGTCTGCCCTCTAGCGGTCATTGTGATTAACTACACTAATATACAGATGCTGCACTTCCGGTACTTTCAAAATACATTAACCATATTAACGCAAAATAGGGCTTCAGATTGCGTCAGGAAAACGTGAATTATGATGAAAAATATTATTTCTTCTTCGTTGTCATAGAAATATATTACAGATCCACATTTCTTGTGAATTAACTATTTATTAGAGCCAACATTTCTTTCTCATTCTGATGTCATCAGTAAGGAGCCTAAACTAGAGGGAAAACAGATGACGCCATCCGCCTGCGACAAACCTGCTTTCTCCACGATGGAGGTCTGCGGATCTCTGACTGTTTCTTTGAGAGAGTTTGGTTGTGAACAGAGCTTGCTGTCTCGAACTGATGGTTCTGCTTCTTTCGTCCAAGGTAACACTAATTTTAGAAATCATTTATCTGGGCGTTTATTTGCCTCTAAACTGGACGTAAAGGACGGAGAAAGGTTAGGGAAGTTAACCTGCCACTTCAGTTAGTGACATGAATTTCTTTACCCTTATACCCAAAATAATCTAATAATGAGAATCAGGGGTGCATCTTTTATGCTGGCGTGGGTGGTATGGGGTGGCATGGGGTGGCATGTGCCAGCTTACTTTTGCATATGACAATGTTGTTTATTAAAATAAGGTAGCATTAACGTTGAGCCTAGCTACAACTAATTAATAAAATAAATATATTTATTGCATAGTGTTAACCTCCCTCCAGGGGCGGATGTACTGTGCACATTTTGAATCAACAACATGGCATTTCAGATTTCAACACAGGTGGTTTATTGTTGAACTTCTAATTAACCCTCTGAGGCTTCCAAATCACATGACCAATTTAATATGACATAGCAACAAGATGCATTCCCACTGAGTCTCCATTACATTTTTATTTGTGTTGAAAGTTCAAGCTATATACCAAGAAAAGGTAACAACTGGATTTTCTAATGACAGCCCGAAAAAACAAGCCAACACTTTCCTATTGGTGGGAAAATGTACCATGTTGACCAATCAAAAGATGATATGGCAAGGCAACAAGAGAGAGAGATCAACTGTGAGATGTGAGCAATTCCACAGTCATTGGATGTGAGAGGTTTGTGACATTTGGCGTGTTTGGAGTGTGTAGTTAATGTATAGTTAGTGTGTTGTGTAGTTCTTTGTTTTGTTTTTATGTGTCAAAATAAGGCCACGATCAGAGTCCATCATCAGCCACCAGGCCACAACCAGGCTCCATCAAGAGCTAGTGAAGCTACAGGAAAAGGCAGGCGCAGGTTAGCAAGCCTCAGGATTGATTGGGGCTGCAGTAAAAAAAGGGGCACAAGTATTGAGAAGATGCTGCCTAAAAGACGTAACGTCAATGAGGAAGAACTGGAGGACATAAAGGAATCTTTGAACTTTATGTCAGAAGAAATAACAACCATTGCAAAACAACAACAAATAATAATCAACTTAATTGAGGATATTAAAGAATTAAGAAGGCAAAGTGAGGAAAAGGACAAGAAACCAAGCACCAGACATATGCATGGGCAGCAGCAGAGGAGAGAGGGGAGCTGCCTGAGCAAGAGTTGCGCTCCCTGGAAGAACAGGCAATGGGCTTTTTCAAAAGTAAAGGCATTGAAATGGATAGGAGCACTGAGGAGTGCCATGCTCTTCCAAGGAAAAACAAGAATCAAAAACCTGCCATTATTATAAGATTTATTAATAGGAAGCAGAAGAAAGAGCTACTGAAGAAAGTTGAAAGGAACGAATGTGTATGTTAATGAACACCTAATCAAGAAAAATGCAGATATTGCAAGATTATTAAGAAAACGGAAGAAAATACAGTCAACCTGGACAACAGATTGTAAGGTGTTCATAAAGTGAAATGGAACACCGGAGCAGGCAAAGGTCTTAGTCATTAAAGAGCTGAGAGAATGAGAAAAATACAGCTGATAAAATGTAAGGCAAAGCATTGGGATGGTCACTTTCAATGCACTGTCAAATTGTTTGGTGCTTGTCTGAGACAAAAGGTAATGATGTGTGGATAAGATGTATAATAAAGTCAGATGTCTGACACATTTCAAGTAACAAATCAAATGGAAAGTGGGACACTGGGGTATGATAGCAATATAGATCCTGACTGAATTTTTTACCAAAATGTTAAAGGACTGTAATTATTATACAATGGAACAATTTAATAGGAACATAGAGCGAGGTAAGAATATAACGATGGTTCATTTTAATGGTAGAAGTCTATATGCAAACTTTAATTTATTAAAGTATATTTTACACAGTTTAATCAACCATTTGATGTGATAGCAAGATTTTGGTATGGTAGCTGATAATGATAAGCGGAAATGGATGGATGGGTTGGTTCAGTGTCGTGAAAAAAAAATATTGTGGTGCAAGAGGAAGAATAAATGTGAAATTTACACGATGAGACTTTGTGTCATTTAGAAGTATCACATCAGCTTTACTTCTCTTATTAAAAGCTTGTTCTAAATGGGGTGTCTGCGCTTAAGTCCCCCCTTTAAAAAATACATGTGCTGTGAGCACATTTACTGGGGGTCGTACTGCTTTAAATGATTTGATGTTACTACTTTTCCCCTCCTAGATGTCTGTTTATGTGGGGAAAGACATCATTAATTATCCAGTGTTATTTATTGAATAATGCTCCTTTCTGTTCTTGTCTAAAGGAGACACGAGTGTGATGGCTGGAGTGTACGGACCAGCTGAGGTCAAAGTCAACAAGGAGATCTATGACCGGGCGACCCTGGAGGTGTTGGTACAGCCCAAAGTAGGGCTGCCAAGTGAGTTTTTTTTAGGGGTAAAAATTTTCATTATGCAGCATTGCTTCTTTTATTTTGGGGAAGCTAATGTGAAATAGACCTTTTGCATCCTGATATCTACAAGAATGTCTCTGAGGTTTCTGCTGTGGAAAAGTTGCTATGCCACAGCTGACCACAGGGTGGGGTACGTGAGCTTTCTGCTCGCATTCATTTTTTTATACCGAGATTTGTTTGTTTTCTAGGTGTAAGGGAACGATCGCAAGAGCAGTGTGTGCGAGAAACCTGTGAGGCTTCTCTGCTCCTGACGCTCCATCCACGCTCCTCGCTCACTCTCATCCTTCAGGTCCTGCATGATGATGGTTCAGTATCCTTCTGTAAAACTGTGCTGCTGCAAGCTTTGAGGTTTATATCCAATCTGCAAGTAGGGCTCTAAAATTGAGATGTTTTCTGTGAGTGTTCTTCCTTACCTGTTCCTCAGCTGCTGTCTTGCTGTTTGAATGCTGCATGTATGGCTCTTATGGATGCAGGATTGCCCATGAGTTGCCTCTTCTGCGGAGTGACTTGTGCCATCAGCACAGATGGGCAAATCATCACAGACCCCACTGCAGCTCAGGAAAAGGTAAATCTAAGACTTTTAGAATGTTGGGTGACAAAAATCTTCCCAAAACACTCTAATGGTGGCTTTTGTCAAATTTCCTGGGAACTTTTCAAACAAATGACACAGAAAATATAGGTCTTTTCCATCCCACCATTGCTAAGTGCTTGTTCATAGGGCAGGGGTGTTAAACTCATTTTACGTTGTGGCTCAGATACATCCCACTTTGACATTAGGTGGACCATACCGTGTGAAACTCTTTTCTATCAAGAAGTTCAATCCTTGAAATATCTTAATATAAGGAAAAGAAATGCAGTTTGAACAGTACGTTTCAGTTTTTCTACATAAAATGATAATAAAGAAAAGCTGTTGTAGTTGCTGAAAGACTCTTCAATAGGATTCTTAAATAGAAATAAACTGTAAGGGCTTAAACTGTAACAAATAAATGTTTATAATTACACATTACTTAATTCAGTGTTTCCAACCGCTGTGCGTGGAAGATTATCTGGTTCCACCTGATTAGTACGATCGGCATGAGTAATGGGCAGAACCATTATATTCTCTTCCACTAGAGGGCAGTACAATCAGCTGCTCTAATTAAATTGGTTGCCAACAGCCAGTAACACAGAAGACGATGAAGAAGAAATTACATAATAGTCATGCTGTGAGATGGTGCAGCCCGTAATAGCAATACATAAATATTTGAAAAGAAAAAGTAGTCAGTCTGACCTGGGTCCTGGAGGAAATACTGACCCAGATAAAGGCCCGAGCACGAGTAGTGCTCAGAAGAAAGCAAAAAAGGCATACTGGCAACAAACCAAGCCAATTCCTCTATACCTGGTGCGTGGGGAAAAATTATCAACATGCTTTTTGTGACATTTTTGTTAGGTTGTGTGCCGTGTGATTTTTATTTTATTTTGTTTTCTAATCTGAAATAAGTGCGTGACTCCAAAAGGTTGGGAAAAACTGACCTAATTACTTTGGTTTAGCTTGATTAGCCATGTTGTACGTCTTTATCGGTAAAGATAAAACTGTAAAACTTATGAACAGTCCATTTACACCTTCTTTCATATTTTCCAGTGCTGTCCAGTGGGGGCCACATCGGAGTCTTTCCTGGGCCAACTCTGGCCCCTGGCCCATATGTTTGACATCACTGTCATGTAATTGTTGGGATGTTCTCCTGAATACTGCACTACTTGAGGCAACTGTGGAGGAAATTGTATAAATAAAAATAAATTGAATGCAGTTAAATGGCAAAGAAAAACAAAACTAGAGAAAAATCAGTCAGGAACGATAAGGCAAGCACAGCGATCTATAGTCGCCACCAGCTAAAGTATTCCCTTTTTTGGAATATCTTACTGTTGTCTGTCCAGCGCATCTGTTGTCACTTCCATTTGTATCAGTGGAATGGTTTTGCTTCCTAACGGGACAGATTGACATCGTCTTAATTTCCTTGCCCGTGTCTTGTTTTCTCTCTCAAAAGGAAAGTCGAGCTTTGATGACTTTTGCGATCGACAGCGCAAAACGCAGCGTTTTGATGTCGTCGACCAAAGGATCGTTTTCAGTGCATGAGGTCAGTGGATTAATGACAGGAAAAAAAGTGTGCACCATTTCAAATAAACAAAACTGTGAATGCCAAGCCAGAAAAGACTTCTCTAAAGCGTGCTTCAAAGAGAAAAGACTGGGCATCCCTTGCAGAGGCTGTTTGTAGATGTTGCCAAACCAAGAATACATCCTAAAAACCATTTTGGAGTTTCTGCAGTCTTGATAACAATATCATGGAGTATTTTTTTTCTCCTGTTACCCAAAAGGACCATAGTTTCTGGAAATTTTAGGGGATTTATTTTATATCGCTATTGATCAATCATGTTGAGCAGCCTTTGGTTGCATGCAGCTATCTATATGGAGACTAAAAGAGGGACAGCATTTATCTAAATGCAAGCTATAAATCATCAGCTGATGTGATTAGACAATTTGCATAAAACAGGAAGACTGGACTCAGATGAAACTGTCCCATGGGTTCCTGGATTCCCTTTTGATCAGCGGATGACAGGAATGATAATAAATCTACTCTTTTGCTTCTTTTTCCTGGAGACGATCCCATGGATCGAAACATGACCTCTTTAAGGACACTTTAAAAGGGAATTGAATGGAAAAATCAAATGGGATTCCCTTTTTTTTGACTGAATAACAAGTATTATTCCAGAAACACTAAAATATGGGGTTCACTCTGGCCCGCCTACAGGGAACCAGTATGCTGACTGGATACTGACTGGAGGGGTCATATTCTCCTTACTTTCCTGTCTGCTCTCTACTGTCCCATCAGAATAAAGACATAACACACTCCCTGCCAAAATTTAAAAAGAAACACTACAACGTTGTTAAGTTTAGATTTGTGATTCTGCTTCATGTGTGACTTTTTGGAAAAACGGTTCTTATTTTTGCTTTCTCCCTGTCTGCCTCAGGTCTGATGTGACTTAAATCAGTTGTTGTTGCATTTCATATTTTGTCTGATCCTCAGTTGTTGTTTTTCTTCTCTCACAGCTGCAGCAGTGCATAGCAGTCAGTCAGAAAGCATCAGAGAAGATCTTCCAGTTCTACAGAGACTCTGTCAAGCGGCGATACTCCAAAAGCCTATGAGAAACACGGAGCTTTCTTTTGCCTAGTCTTTTTTATTTTTATTTTAACAATGCATGCAAACACTGATGTCGTAATAAAATATTTAGAAACCCCTGTGGGCTACAATTTCTTCAGTTCAGTTGTAGACAGCTGTGCTTTATGGTGGGAAGGCTTGTATGAGTACATTTGTGAGAGATCAGAAATGAAAGGAGGAAAGGTGAATGTCAAACAAGTGCATTTATTGGGATTTGCTGATTTTCTTTCACTTTAATATATACATTTAATACAAGGATGTGACCTGGGGAAAAGAAAAGCCCTGAATATTTTTTGTAGTAATAAATCCCATTTGCTGCAACCTTTGAACTTTACTGACTCACACGTTCAGAGTCCGCTTATTTTCTGTACGAGTGACACAAAGCGAGACAAACCTGAGCAGAGCCTGTCGCACGACAGCCTCATCGTTCGGAGCAATCCACGTGAAATGCCTCCATATAAATCAATAATTGACGTAACTCAGCTGTAGCAACAAAGTGTGATTTGTTTTTCTTCTATTAAAATGAAAGTACAGTGGAGACAGACGCTAGTTCAGGATTGTCAGTGTACAGCTGAATCACAGCGCATCGACAATGAGAGAGCTGACAAGGGCAAGACACGGAGATACCAGAGGTTTGTCTACTAAAATCTGTTAAAAGTGATCTATTACCAGCTTTGAAACAACACTGGGATTGCAGCAAACCTAGTATTTTATATGTACTTGAGCTGTGTGCTCTATAAAACTATTTATCTAAATAGAAAATGTCAGCTTCCACCTTAGTCATTCCTTTATATTTACTTGGATACCCCCCATTTACTATGTAGTTAAAGGCTCAGAGCTTTTTCCAGTCAATCCAGTCAATTTTGCAACAATGTTGGTCCAATTGAAGGAAACAAAGTTTGCAGCAGGAAACCAACAAGCTCACCATGCAGGGTTTTCTTATGACCAAACCTGGGATGTTATTGAAACATGCATCACAATTTTTGCAACTTTTCTTGGCCCATTTAAATAAAGCATTTGTGTGTTTTTGAACAGAAGTTTTCAGTAGACTTTTTTTAAAGTCAGTCATACTGCAAGAAGCAAGCTCCTGAAGATGTCAGTTCTATTTTTGGTGGAGAAAATAGCAGAATCTATATTTAAGGAGCATGGTGTGAACAGCCTGGCTGCTTCTAATAATGGAATAGCTGATAAAAGGATCAACCTCAGAGTTTCTTCTGTATTTTTGGCACTTTTTCCAGCTCTTTCCTCCGCTGTATATGTTATGATTTCTTAACCCTGTGTATATATAGAGGATAACATTTAATGTCTATATCTTGAGTCCATTTTCTACCTCCGAGTTTTGCATTTAATTTTAAAAGTCGTGAACGTATTTTCTTATACCAGCAACTACACTCTGTGCGTTAGTTATTTAGTGTTTTGTGTATTTCAACATGAAGATAATGATTCAGTTGGTATAAACAAAGCAGAGGCAGTCCTTTCTGTCAGTAAACAGTGACTGAAGCAGTGTGAAACCAGGATGAGCTTATCGATGTTCACGTGCAGCATTTCCCTCGGGATCCCTCCCGTCAGCAAGGAACTCTGGGTTCTCCAAAGGACTATTGCTTCTGGCTCATTGTATGTTTTAAAACATCATCACCAGCTTTCACCCCTCAAGTGACAGTGCTGGCTCAGGCCCTCCCACAGTGAAGTCCATCGGGATTTATCTGCTGCCACGTCCTTGCTGTGACCTCTCATAAATCTGCAGACTCCATCTAATCGTATACTGCCCTCCACTTAGCTCCTCCCAGGCAGACAATGACACATATCCCCACTGCTTCTTCTTATTCATCCATTGCTTGTAATGCTGATATCTACAGTGCTGTGGAAAAATGTGAATTTCTGTTTTTCTTCTTTCTTTTTTTTTTACTTCAGTAATGCTTCACATATGATGACAACTACAGCACAGATTTAACAGAAGGTAACTTAAGTCTTCAAATCACTAAACAAGTAACAGACTGCTTTTTCAATGAGTTTTCTTCATGTGCTCAGAACATCCTTTGAGCTGATTTTTCTTTTTATAATCCCAAAGCGATTATAAACGACACACCAGCTCCCAGCTTCTGTTTTCAGCGTCGCAGCTTTTCAGCTTGGTGTAGATGAAACGTGACTTCAGACAAGTCGACAGACAAACACTGTGATTATTTGACATTTAACGGTGATATGTTGGCATGTGTTGATCTTCATGAAATATGTGAGAGGTCAGTCTTTTGTATGCATGTCCGTTTGAAAGAGTTGCTTTTATGGTGGTTTTGCGGACAGGTAAGAAATCAACGCAGCGATGGCACAGATGTACGTTATGATTCCAAACACGATGGAGAGCACCGAGAGCCAGAGAGCCTGGCGAGACGCTGCGTTGGCCCCCTGAAAATCCCCCTGAGCCGATGCCTTGTTGGTCTGAGTAAAAGAGGAGACGAGACACTGAGATAAAGATTAGAGTGAAAAAAATAGGAGAGAACAGCATTTATCATCATTTGTCAATGTCCTCCCTGGCCTACACTTTCCTCTTCCACTCATTCCAATCTCACGCTAAGCCCATATTATGTTCCATCTCCAAATCACACCCAGCGATTGCAGCTCATTCATCATTTTCTCCTCCTTCCTTCCTTCCTCTCTCCCTCTAGTCCTTGCCTTTGACTCTGACCCCTGTTTTAGGCAGCACTCAACAATATTGGAAATCTATCACCTTGAGGTTTCTTGTTATGACTCTAATTAAACCTTAACGAAGGCCATTGATCTGATCAAAAGGCCTTTGCAGCATGCTGCCAGTTAGCTTTGCAAAAGTGTTAATGGGATTTCTTTCTCCCCTGCACTGCTGGAGGGATGAGTTTATAAAATAAGGGAGTCTAGAGATATTTGTGTAAGGGGTATTTTAATACTACCATAAGTAACTGTGGTTAATAAGTTCTTTTTTTCTAGCAATTCTGACTTTTGGGTGACCAGTCATCTGACTTCTGAATAATCAGATTTAATAATTTTATCCTGTTTCTTCTGTGGTGAGGGGCCAGAGGTGTTGGCCAGATGAGCGCATGGATATGACGAGTAGAAAGACAGCCTTGTACATTTACTTAGGCGCTTTAATAACGCACAGTACTTTATTTAAATATTTCCACATTAACATCAATCAATAACAGCAAAATTAAAGTGATATGCACAACAATGAGTCAAAAATTATGATTGAGCATGTATGTGATTATAAAAAGTGCCGTTTAACATAATAAGCACATTTAATCCTGGAAATAGTCTTCGAAGGGAGGGTAGACCCCGGACAGATCGCCAGTGATTCTATTTATTTCTGTTTACATTTTGTATCTGTTAATTAAATTGTCATTAAATATGTGGTGTGCAGATGCTGAACACTTATAGGAAAAAGTTGTGTATGAATAGTATAGTTTGCTTAGAACAGCACATTTGCAGTTATATTAACTTTAAGTTTATTCATTTTTTAATGTGGTATTCTGGTAGATTTCTGCCCTATACATCTGGACTGGATATATCCCTTCTGAAAGGCAGACATTATACATATTATAGTATACATATGGTAGAAAGAGTGACTTTATTATTCAATAAATGTAGGCAAAACACAGTACATGCCCCTTAGCATGCTGTTTAAACCAGTGAGCTCCAACGAGCAGTTTTTATGCGCTGCAATGAAATATTTATGTAAATATTGATTTAAAGACAAAACCCCAGTACAGGAATACTATTATTTCTTCTTCTTAGTTTGGTCATGGCTCTATGTATTGCTTGATGCAAAGGTTGTAAATACATATGCATGCCCATTAAATTAAGCAACACATAATGAAAAAGATACATAAGGACAGAGGTCAGTGGTTTTTTTCAAGCTTATGTCTTCAAGAAATCAATGTGAAGAAATCTGAGTTATGATACCAACAGAGACCATATTATAGACAACTGTGATTCGGATGTGATCTAAGTGTTTTATCTAAAGTTCTCAGCTTTGTACTATTTCAGAAGTGTGATTCTGCAGGTGTAATCTCCCTGTCACAGCTCTCCTCCATAAATCCTTCACTTGCACAACACTAAAGAACTGGACTCGTTGATCGTCCACACATACTGCAGAGGGTAAAACCTCACCCTCAGCTGTGAACGATAGAGCCAAGTTGTATCTTGTCTGCTCAGGACTGAGGGTGTGTCTGTGTGTTTGTGTGTTTGTGTGTGTTCGTATACCTTCTGTGAAAGATAGAAGGCAGCGATGCCCAGGGGCCAGAAGCAGCAGAGCATGGAGAAAAAGGCCAGACCCAGGTAGTCCTGAGGGATCATCAGAGGGAAGTTGTTCTCACTGTCTGTATCACTAAAATCATCGATGGATGAGTCCTGGGATTCAAACAGAGTGCGTTTAGGTTGAGTTCAGGATAGAAAGCGATAACATACATTATAAAGAAATACTTTTAGGGTGATTTGTTTTTGTTTGGGCACATTTTCAGATATTTGTCTGTGAGATTTCAGCCTTCACAAAAATGCAGTAGGTATTACATTCATTTCATTTTCCTGCAAATGAAAATTACACTGAAACTTTTCAAATGTAAGGTACTGTGCAAGGACGGTGTGTAAAGTGAATAAAAAAAACATTTTGACTCAAAGACGTTCGTTTCAAAATGAGTCTCAATAAAATTTGTGGGTTAAGAGAAAAACTGAGACTTTGTTTCTAGAGAGGAATACATATTTCTGAAGATCCATTTCATGGATCAGTACTGCTGCAGCCTTGTCAACTTCCTTCAGTTTATTTCATCAAGGTGCCAGTGCACAGGTGCATAAGTAAAAAACAACCTTGCTTTTTTGTCATTTCTGTAATCTACCTCTTTGTGTCCATCTAACAAAGATACAGCTTGTTGTCTTAAACATACAAAGATGATCTACTCCAACATTAAGTGAAACACGCTGTTTCTCTTATATTCAAGTCATCCACAGCAACTAAAAACTTTGCTAGTGTCTGAAAGATAATGTGATTGAATGGGGTTAGTCTGGATATGCACTAGCTCTGCTGACCGCGGGGCACTTTATGACTCATGCATCTTTTTTGAAACAGCTGCATATTGAGTCTGACTTGCTCTCTCACAATGACCCTGTCATACCACTTTGGTCATTTTACTTTGTGTAAGAAACAGTTGTACAATTCCAAAAAAGGCTTTTGTTATATTTTAGTAACTGTTCTGTAAACCAGCAGCAAACATAGACATAAAGTGGGTTTATTTTAACTAAACAAGATAATTTATTTAAAGCTTGGATCACAGGGCTATTTCTATTATGCCTGTTCTATTGGTCAAAAAAAATCTTTCTATAGTTGGGAAGTATTTTTATAGACATAAAATCCTTTTTGTGTTGATGAGAAGCAGGGAAATCAATTTAAGCCTGTGCTCACATGTAAAATCAATCAGGATGGGACACTTATTTTTCCATAATGTTGATCATGGAGCAATCAGTGAGTTTCATGTGTCAGTTTAAGTTCTTTTATAAAAAAAAAATTGAAGTGAAGCAAAGTAGAAGATGTTGTCTTGTGCAGATTTAAGGTCACTGCAAGGTTTTATTCCCACAGGCCCAGGACTCTGCATCACTGCACTACTGCCAGCATTCAGAATGAGCTTAAAAAATATTTTACACAAGCTCTCCTTTTGTCCTTGGGGAACAAACTCTTACCTAAACTTTGTGGCAGCCAGCTGCTGTCGATTTTAACGGTGTGTAGTGCTACTGTGTATTTGTGTTTTTACTTGCATTCTTAATCAAAGTAATAATCATTAAACATCCCTTAGCCTTTTAGTTCTAGTTATTTAAAAAGCTTTTACTTGACCTTGATGTGAGACTAAACAGTACAAACACTAACGTTATTTATTGGTGACATTTAGAGTATGTATTATTTTGTTGACTGCTGTTGGCATCTCGTAGCTAATTTATATTTTACTTCATGATGGGCTTTGCTCGGTGGTCTATGACAGCGGTCCCCAACCACGGACCAGTTTATGCCCGACAATATTTTCATGGACCGGCTTTTAAAGTGTCGCGGATAAATACAACAAAATAAAACTAGTACCGGTACCGAAAAAAAGAAGATTTATTCATAACACACGTGAAAAGACCCAGGAAAACCGAGTAAACAATAAAAACGATAACAAAATAACGCTGAAAACCGATAAAAACCCTGAAAACTATACATTTCACACCTGAGCCTCAACTCTCGCGGCCCGGAACCAAACGACTCACGGACCGGTACCGGTCCGAGGCCCGGGGGTTGGGGACCGCTGGTCTATGATATAGAACTGGCATCTTCTATCAGCACTATGGTGTCATTACCTGTTATGCAGCAGGAGAGCAGCTTTATGTAATCTGGCTTTTTGACAGTAAGCATTCAATTGCTGCTTTGCTCGCATGTCTATTTTAAGTTTATCTTTGGTTTCCAGAACCTGCACTGACAGTATGAGGCTCCATTGCTTTTTCTGTAGCATGTTTCAGGAATGAAGAGGATCTGGTTGAGCTGAGGATGAGAATGATTTGATAAAACTAATATGGGCATCTACATGCAAACTTTCAGGTTTGTTACTTTTGAAACTTAACAGACAAACAAAGGACTAATTGAGAAACTAATGCTTACTTTCAGACCTATCTAAATATTCCTGAATCCTCTGTTTGAACAATAGCAGGAAAATTTGTTGACCTGCTTTTATTTCCTGTACGGTTGCACAAGCTCTGTTGTCGGTACAAAAGAAGAAAGAGAAGACATTTTTAAGTGTCTTACATCCAGTGATGGGAATAACGGCGTTACTTTCTTCAGTAACGAGTAATCTAACTAATTACTATTTCTATCGTTATAACGCCGTTACCGTTACTAACAAGAAAATGTGGTGCGGTCGCGTTACTATTTTTCAACAAACAGATGGTTGAAGCTGTCTTAAGCTTACCGCAATTTATATCAGTTCCACGGAAGTAGCTGTAAGTAATCTGGACGCTACAGCTTTAAGCAGCAGCTTTAAGCAGCTGTTTGACTGAAGAAGAATAAAGTAGTCGTGCTAAGCCAATCACATGACCACTTCAAGATGACAAAGCAACAAGGTGATATATACCAGTTTTTAAATTGTGCTGATAGGCCACGTAAAACCAGAGTCATGATAAACAATATATACGCAGCGATTTTTCCTCAATAGTTTCGCCACGTTTACTGTCTAAGGACAGCGCAGCGAGCACTTTCTGCTTATGACAAAGAAAAACAAACAAACAAAAAAAACCTGCCCTTTCGTGTTGGTAGAAAAATGCACCAAGCCGACCAATCAAAAATGATGTGGCAACATGACATTTTGTTGTTTAGGGAGAGGGGGACGTTTTAGGAGTGAGGGTGAGAGAGAGAGAGAGAGAGAGAGTTTTGAGATGTGAGAGATTTGTGACGTTTAGCGTGTTTGGAGTGTGTAGTTAATGTGTCGTCTTGTGTAGTTAGTGTGTAGTGTTGTGGATAGTTTTGTGAGTCAGAACAATGCTCAATGAAAACAGTAAGAGTGATACACCTGCTGCTGTCACACCTGCAGGTATCAGGCTGTGATGTTCTCCTTTATAGTGGACAGAAATATTTGGAGTGGCACAAATAATTTGTGTGGCATCCTGTTGAATGCAGAACAGCTGATTGTTATGTAAATAGTTTGAAATGGTTATAAAAAACGCTAAAAGGTAAATGGTTGCAAATAACTTTGTTGTTTGCAAAACTTGTGCATATGATTTTAAAATTGACAATTTATATTTGCATTTAAAGTTATGAAATATGATTCATTAAACATGTTTGTGGTTGTTACAGTAAAAAATATAACTTTTTCTACTCGGATTTTATGTTTGAAATGTGGTTAAAAATGGCCAATTATACCCTGGACCCCAGAGGGTTAAACATTTTTTTAAAAGTAACGCAATAGTTACTTTTCAAGTAATTAATTACTTGTAGAACCTTGTAACTCAGTTACGAACTCAGTTACTTTTTTGAAAAAGTAACTAGTAACTATAATTAATTACTTTTTCAAAGTAACTTGTCCAACACTGCTTACATCAGAGTCAGGGAGCAGGTCATCCTCATCGTCCATGCTGTAGGATGCACTGTGGAAGTCTTGCGTCTCAGCCAGCAGCTTCCTCTCCAGTGTTGAACCTGGCCGAATGTCCACAAACGTGGTCTCCAAGTAGTCTTTGTTGAGCAGGGCATCTGTGTGGCCCCAAATGGGGGCTGCTGGGTAAAAGGACTCCAGTGTGCGTGGTAAGGAGCAAGGATCCAGTAGCTGCTGTTGCTGAAGCTCAGGGGGATGTCCACAATAGCCCCTCCATGTTAATGGAGGGTAGGCCCTGTCCTCCTCACACTTAACCAAGATTCCCTTGAACAGCCCACCTGGGGCCTGTCCAGTTCCAGGTCCCAGCCCCGGCCCTGGTCCCCAGTTGTTATTGGCACTTTCTCCCAGAAGAGGGTGCTCCAGCTCATCTAGATTCTCCATCCTTTCCTTTTTAATACCAGCCACCCAATAGGTGACCACATCAACAACCAAATGCAATCTACAAATTGGTCAACAGAGCTTCTCCCTGAAGAGTCCAATAGGCTTACAGTATGCAAAGGCAGCTGCTTTGCTGGCTTTAGTATTTCAGTGATAATCCATCTTTAATCCTATTCTTTAATTTTTCTCTTGTTATAGGGCTTGGCCCTGGGGCCAACAAAGCATGCCAGATTTATGTCAGAGTGAAACAAGCAGTGGTAGCTTTGTCCTGTGAAATGTTCAGCTGGAGTGACGTTGGATAATTCAAAAATGTCCTCTCTTCACATGTCATAAACAATTCTTTAAGGACTTGATGGTTCAGGCTTTGGCCTGTGTCTTCCATTTCACATGGCCGCGTCAGTTCGTATTTGCTAATGGTAGCTACTTTTGCTTTCACGCACTATGAAAATCTCGAATCTGACGATGAAAGATCTCGATTAGTGCTAGACAGTTTAATAAAAACAACGTGCAGTGGAAATTCAGTGTGACTGTAGTGTGACTGAAAAACTCTTTCAATAAAATATTATGACGCACTAATCTAAGCACACTGACTTGGCAACGGTGTAAAAGCTTCAGATGTCAATCTTTACTCAGTTACACAATGAAAGAGGGCAATTAGTTAGGAGTTGACAAGAATAACTTAAAAGTCTTTCCAGCTGTCATTACATACAGCAAAGTGTTTGTTCCTCTGCAAGAGTGTGAAAAAAGTGGACTCAAACTGCTTTCAAAAAGAAGCAGTGCCCCTTCAGATGACTAAACTGTCACACAGTGGGGCGTTCTGAAGCATGAATATACACAACCTCCGGCAGCAGTCAAACTAGTGGAGCAACAAACGGATTGGGGCCATATTTGAGGGCAGTTAATCTGTAAAACCAATGAGGCTCCAAAAATAGAATCCTATGAAGCACATCCGCAGGTCAACAGGCCTGTGAACATGCCTGTTCCTTTGTTGTTGCTGCAGGAAGCGATAATGAAGAAATAAAAGTCCTCTAGTGTTGATTTATTGCTGCGGGTTGGCTACTTGGTATGGCAGGTCTCCACTGGGACATGCAATTTTAATGCTTAGCATCCACCTTCAGAGGGTTTCATTCAGGATAGATGAGGACGAGGAATCTCTCTATCCAGATCGCCAGTGAGGACGTTGATGTCTGTTAAGAGAAGAACAAGGTCACACAAAATATTTATACTCTCCACTTTTACTCATGTTTAGTTTGCGAGGGTTGTGGGCTCAAGCTACTTAAACTCCTGATTCACATGCGCGCAGATAACTTCATACAGAAAAAAAGCTGCACTCTTATTATATATCAACCCTTTTTTTTTGACTCCAGTAAAAAAGAATCTCACTGTGAGACTGTGCGTCTTGATCGATTTACTTAATAAGCTCCCAGTAGAGCAGAGGATTAGCGTGATTTGAAAGGTTGCCTATGAAAATGAACCTTTCCCTTATGCACTTAGTAAAAAAAGAGTCTTTCTGTTGGTTACATAGGGATTTTTTATATTGTGTATATATCCATATTTTTATGAATTGTAGCAGGTATGGCTGAGGAAATGTTGTCTTTCTTATAGGATTTTTACTCTTACAGGAACCAGAGTTTTATACCAGTTTCAGCCATATATAAAATCTCAGTCCAAAAAGCTAAAAATTCCTTATGGTTAAATTGTGAGTAAAATAGCGAGGAGTGAAAGTACTTCTTTTCTGCTCCATTCTGGTCCATTGTGGAGCCTGAGCTGGTAACTTTCCAGTACTTTTCCAAAGATTTAGTCAATATTATAAATATGTAAACATCAGTTAGACACTTTCAACTGTTGTTGATGGAGGGGCACAGCTGCTGTCACTGTATTTATGTATTTTGATACAGCTACACAATGTAAAAATTGTGAATTCATCAACATGTAGCAGTGTGTAACAAGCCTATGCACTTGTTCAGGTAGACAACTCAAGCTGTGTTGCGTCATTCACACACAACATGTCCCAATATGTTGGTCTATTTAAACACCAAACTTTCCAGTATTCCTCTTTAACATGTCATTGCATGCTTTTGAAATCTCCACCCTCTCAACATCTATTTCCAGAGAAATGATTGTTTATTCCTTCCCATTTTCTATTTGTGTCTTACATTCAGTTGCTATTACTGGGTGGAACCACCTTTGCCTTCAGAACTGTCTTAAATCTTCTTGGCATAAAGTCACAAGGTGCAGGAAATATATTTTTATTTTTTGGAAATAATATCAGAGATTTTAGTCAGTATTGAGATGATAACATCAAACAGTTGCTGATTCAGATCTGTAAGCTGAACATCCATGAAGGGAATCTCCCTTTTTAACGTGCTCTATCGCAATGAGATCTGATAACTGAAGCCCCCAGGGAAGAGGCCATTTGAGTTCAGTGAGGTTATTGTCATGTTCAAGAAACCAGTGAGTTGGTTTGAGGTGATGATATTTTGTGCTATGGGAATTTATTGTACTGGAAGCAGTCACCAGAAGATGGGCACGTTGTAGGCATAAAGGGATGGACATGGTCAGCAACAACTCAGGTAGGTTGTGCAATTAAAACAATGCTCAGCTGGTACTATGGGCACAAAATGGTCAAAGAAAATATCCCCCACACCATTACACCATCACCACCAGCCATGTGGCCATTCTCCTCTGACCCCTGGCATAAACAAGGTATTGTCACCCTGAGAACTGCTGCTCATTGGACATTTTCTTTTCTTTTTTTGGATCATTATCTGTAAACTGAGGAAGTTGTATGGGAAAATCACACCAGATTAGCAGTTTTGGAAACAATCAGACCAGCCATCTGAAACCAGCAACCATGCCACATTCATGTCACTTGTTCTAATTCTCAGTTTGAACTTTGGCAATAACACTTGAACTCTTGAAAGTGATTACATGGTTAAATGCACTGAGCTGCTTTCATGTGACTGTCTGATTATATATTTGCATTAGCAAGCAGTTAATCAGGTTTAAATAACATATAATAACATATATTTTAAGTTACTGCTGACTATATTTTGTGGGAAATCACATTCCCTGGCTTTAGGTAAGCTTGTTTTTTTCCAAGAGAAATTGGATGAAATAGAAGCGATTTGGAAGTTTTTCAACTGTTCACACATTTTAGCGACATTGGAGATCTTTATCCAGTGGACTGCAATGCATGATCTGATATCCCTACATCATCATCAGTTAATATGTAATATGTAAACTGTTAGTTTAGTTGTCTGAAATGGAGAAATTAAGCTCATGTAAAACTGACTTTTAATTTTCTAAAGTAAGAATATCTCAAATTAATCAATCATAATTAAATGGTCAAGATTTGCTACTGTCAGGTGACAAGCAGGAAGCGATGTAAAAAAAAAAAAGTCTTTGTATTGTGTGTTAAGAGTCTTTTCATTCCCGGCAGAATAACAAAGTGTAATTTCAACAAACAACATAATATATCATCAGTAAGTATTCATTCTGCACGGTATATTACTTCACAGGCTCAAGATCAATTCTGTGACTCACTGCACGCTTCACCGCACCACACAGGGGGGGAAAATGGATTAATTGGGTGTCTTTGGGCTGGCGTATGCTGAGGGCTCCATTTTCTGCTTGCCTTATGGAGGCTGAGTGATTGTTCAACAGAGTGACGTCAGCAAAAGCTCTGTGCAAACTGCCTTCCTCTCCTAACACATACGCACACATCTGGACATATGGTGCATTTTGCACACACGCTCATGTAACACTAATATTTGTAGCACTTCACCAGCCTCCCCTCTCCCTTCTGCCCCCTCCCAATTGCTGCAGCTTCATTCCAGGAGAGATGCACTCAGCTTTATTACACCCTCTCCCTCCCTCCTCCACCTCTGCCCATCCACCATAAAAAGACTTCTGTCAGCTGTATTATAAGCCTGCCTCCTTTTCTGATTCTGCAACGCTCATAAAACATCCAGTCAGGTAGAAGGAAGGTTGCAAGGACGCTGCCGTATATCACCGGCACCACTTTTACAAGAGACCCTCTTCTCTCTCTCCCTATCTCTGTCCTTTTAGTCTGGTGTTTTGTCATACACATATACAAGCACGCATCTTCTCAGCTCCCTCCATATCCCTCTTCCTTTTCTTTGATCTGACTCTGTCCCTTTTTCATAATCCAGCCAATACTTTTGGCAAAGCCACTGTACTAAACTTAAAACGTGTCTCTTTGAGTAGCATTTCCACTTACTACATGAAAAGACAGCTTGTTCTTAAGACATCGAAATATGCAACTAAAGTGAAATATTGCCTTAAACCCCTGTCGTGAAAGTAGAGAACTGTTGCTGCTGACTCTTACACAGATTTTCAGCGACTCTGCAGTCTTTTTGACACACACTGACTCGCTGTCTCTCAGCATACATTCACATTCTCACTGGAAGTAACGGCTGCAATATTTCATCCGATACAGATCAAGATGCAGATACAGTGAACACACTCATGGGAAAGAAATAGCATAGTGGCTGTAGGAAATTGGAGCTGTAAACGCTTGCAGACTGTAATAAAAAGGCATCCTGAAGAACAGCGATGTCAGGCTGATAAGGCCAGAGCAGGCTCTGAGATACGCCAAATGAAATTCTGAAAACGCAAGCGGTGGTTAAATGGCCCTATTGATTTCATTTCCAAACTCTTTTTCTCCCTTTTGCTCTTCCTTGATCTGTACAGAATGACTGAGGAGAGGAGAGGAAGCTGAACAGAAAAGATAAGCAAAAAAACAGGCAGGATCGTCAAGAGCGTCGCACAGCACATGAAGCTCAAAGTAACACCATGTTCCTATGGAAACACATTCACCATGGAGTGGAGTGCTCACTGCAGGATAAATGAAGCAGAGGCTAATTTGCCATTTCAGTACTGTTCCTCTGCTTGGCTTGATAATAACTGGATGGGATAATTCCAGCATTACTGTGCCTTCCAGTAAAAATGTAACTGTCATTTCAGAGTGCAAAAGATAGATAATTTCCACAGAATCACTCTGTAATAACAAATGAGAGCAGTCATGCCAGACACTGGGAATACTTAAACCCCCTGCGCAGAATGTGTGTATGACAGTGTGAGCTCATTAATCGGTCCATGGCATGTCCTGCTCTAACACACACACGGACACACACAGTCATTTAGTTTGCCTCACAATACATGCATTCACAAACACACTTTGCAGTCCGTTGCAGCCTTGCATCACCTTGCCCTTTTAGACACACAAAAACAAACCCTTTGAAGCAGTCCATGCCAACCAGCCCACATGTTCATGTACACAGCTGCACCATAGTCAGATTGTCTCTTTTCACACACATACACGCACTGCTCGCACAGCTGGTGCTCATGTGCAGTGAGGCCCAAGAAATGAGAAGTTACCCATCTGTACTACGTTGCACATTGCTCCAGCATCTCTGCGGAATATGTAGTATGTTGTAGTCAGTCATCTGAAATATGAATCTGAACGCATCATAGGACACATTCCACAGAGATGCGCTATATTTCTCAATGTGCTGCTATTTGCGGTAAATGTGTATATAGTTTGTGTTGTTTGTGGAAATGCTTTCTACATGAATAAATGAATAATGGTTTATGTTAATGTTACTGTGTAATAACATTTTACCATTTAAGATAATGTTACTTGTTTGTGCTTGCCGAGCAGTTACATATCAAACAGTGTGTGCTAGTAATTTGCAGTAATTTTGGTACTTGTCATGTAAACTAAAATGTGAAAATCTGATGAAAGAGCATTAGAAAACACACACAGTGAAACGCTGCACTACAGGGAGATGATTAGAGACATTTTTAAACAAATCTGCAGTTTCAGCTGTAAACCACTTACTAAAGTGTGTGAATGTGAGAGTGAATGAATAGTGGTATTGTAAAGTGCTTTGAGGGTCCTGAAAAGCGCTATATAAATGCAATCCATTATTATTATTATTATTATTAAAGATGCAAAGTAACAAAAATTAAATCCAACACATTAATTTAAGATTCCTGTGCTTTAAATACAATGTTAAAAATGTCGTAATGTATACAATAAAGGACCTCAAAACATTGTAGTAATAGACAACAATTAAAGTATACACCTAACAGCCAGTAAGACCAGCATAAAAGTATTAAATAATATTTTTACACTCCAAAATAGTATTTCTGATTTCTTGAATTCCTAAAGCCCCTGAAATATTATCTGACCGTTTTTTATTCAGAAAAGCAAGTTTCATTTTAGCTATGCCTGCGCAAATGTGTGTACTAAACAAGACTGCACAGATGTCATTCATACTGTGTTTACATCAACTGTCCGTCAGTGTAATGACCTGTACACCTGTATTTTTATCTGTGGTGTGTATGTGTACTAGTGTTAATCTCAATGTGGTCACAAAATTCTGTCAGGATCCACCTTAAAACTTTAGAGAAAAAGCTGGTTCACAAAAAGTACAGCTTTCAGGACTTGGCTTGTCATGCTGTACTTGCTGGAATGTTTATGATTAAGCGCTAATGTAAGCCTTTGAGGAACAAATATAAATCAGTGTGTTGCAATGCAATAATGACTTGATTAGAAAATTAGTTTCTTGCAGATGAGCAGCACGGTTTCTTACATAGTTTCATTATCATCATCATCACAGACCGAGGGCATGGTGTGTGCACCCCCCACCCCCCGCAGAGAAAAGACCTGCTCTTAATTAGGACTGCTGACAAACAAAAAAACAAAAAACAAAAAACCCAGAACACCCTGCATGTCTTTTGAAAGCACTTGGGCTAGGTTTTTTAAGCAGTTTCCCACGGGACATTTTACATTTAACACTTAAACTGATCTGCCAATTCGGATGCTGGCTGAAGGCTGAAAGAGCTTTAGATGTACTACCTAAATTAAAAACAAAAAACAAAAAGGAAGTGGCTTTTATCAGATGTCTCCGTGACTGTGCTACGGTGCTCAATACTGCACAGTAGGCTTGCTATACAGCGATAAATGGCTAAAGAAACGTTAACAATGGAGCATATATATATATATATATAT
>NW_005187467.1:110774-171641 GCF_000239375.1 Pundamilia nyererei | reverse complement strand
TATATATATAACGAGCTCCCACTGTGGTTGAAATACTGTCAGCCTGTTCTTCAGAGATTTACATACATACTGTACATGACAAACATAAACCGTCTAAATAAATTAATAATAAATATTAAATAATATTATTACTGGTTCGACCGTTTTTATCTATCCAGCTTTCTGTCTTTTCATCCTCTGACTTTTAAAAAAAGGGGGGCTGAGTGTAAGTAACACCGGAATTTTCTTTGAATATTTCCTCACCTTAACGTCGGAAACTCTGATCCGTCCTGTCCTCGAGGTGAGTCCCGGTGGAATCCAGTGTCCCAGTTTTAACAAGTCCACAGGGCTGGATGCTGTTACACAGGGATCTTGCGCTGTTCTGCTCGCCTTTTCACGTGGGAGGGTGCAGAAAGCGTGTACATTTCAGCGTATAGCTAAATACGAGCACTCGTGTTTGTGTGGGAGTGGGACGTGTGCGCGGAGTTACAGTCAAACTTGTCAGTATCCCATCAGCGGTTCCTATGCGGCTGTGAATGCATGTGGATGTAGCCGTTAATACACCTGTGCAACCTGGCAGCAGTAAACGTGCATGCTTAGTCAAAGGCTCCCGTTTCCCCAATACAACATTTCCTATCGTATCCCGCTCAGTCTCTCCCCTCTCACGGAGAAAGGAAGGGCCTTGCTGTAGTTACACCACGTCAACTTTCTTCTGCCACACTCAGCTTTTCTCTGACTTTCCACATTGAAGCATCTCTCTCTCTTCTGCTCCTCCACCCCCTCTCTCTTCTCCCTTTCCTTATTGTCTTTTCTCAGCGCTTCTGCTACCATATTATGGCGGAAAAACTGGGTCCTAAAGCCTGTTGGTCCTCACCCTGTATTTGATGTGTTTCAATTACTCTCAGGCCCTCTTAAGCTTAGTAAGAGAAACGTGCACATGCAAAGTGAGGACATTTGCCTTTTCTTACTTCTTTAAGAGGATTACCAGGGTCAAGACTTGATTTTGGGTTGGAATTAGGATTTGGGTTAAGACCAGGGATCTAGCAGGGAGGTTTAAGGTTAGCCTTAGCAAAACAAATGTATGTGTCCTTTGGGATGCCATTTGATTTGAGCATTCTGGACAGGCTGAAAATACAATACCCGCAGGCAAGGTGCAAGTATGAGATGAAAAATCTCATTTATGTTGCTGCATGTAGCAAACACAAAAGTGGACACAGGCAGCAATCAAAACAGAGAGGGAACAAAAACTGAGGGAGGGGGAGCCAGAGGGCGGTTGATTATTATGCAGTTGCTTTCTTTAGGCCTATCTATATATGTGCTATTGCAGAGTGGAGGCAGTGAGATGCCCTCCGGCAAGGATGACTCCACTTTGTGTCAGTCCTTTAATGTCGGCTTCACCCTGTGACCCACTTTAGTCACCCAGGCCAGCTCACATTAAGATCTCCAGTCAGAAATAGTCTCAAGATGCAAAAACAGACATTCCTGCTTTGGGCCATGCTTATTTTGCCTTTTTGCCTATTTTGCCTTTTTCAGGGGAGGCCATGCAGGATAAAGTTCATGCATTTCTGGACACTAGCAGTCAATGAAATCCACAGGGCTTAAGCTGAGTATTTAATGAGGTACGCTGCTCTTAGCTCGAATCCCCCTCCCCCTGAAACGGTTTAACCTTTTAGTTGTTTTTGTTCTTGCTTTTTGGTTCTTTCCAGGCAGTCAGCATAGCCACAATGCTGCCTATCTGATGCTTCGTTTATCTTTGCCTGTCAGTGTGACAAGCATCCTCTCAGTCCAGTCCATCATGAAATAGAGATCAATATGCTCTCTTTAGTCTGAGCACATCCTCGCACATTCGCTCTATTTTCCTGCTTTTCCTTTATTCCACCATTCCTTCTCTAGTTTTCTCTCATCATCTTTCTCCATCTTCTGCTCTATTTTAGCTGAAATATGCAGAGATAAGGATTAAGGATAGGCAAGGTAGGCAAGGAGATACATACAATTACTACTGGAAACCAGTGTGTCTTTTGATCATGTTAATTGATAATAAGCTTATAACCTTTAATATGAAAGTTTGAAAACAGCTGCACAACAAAATATAATGTTTTTGTCACGGTTTTGTTTTGGGTTTTTTTTGTTTGATTTTTTCTCATCACTTCCATTTGGATGCTAACTTCCTAAAAAGAAGAAGAAGCAGAAGGAGGAGAAGAAGGTCCTTCATTTTTCTATAATTGTGCATTTTGTTTTTCAAGTTTCTCATGATTCTGGCTGGCCTCTATGTGCAATGTATTTTGACTCCCCCCTTAACGCATTTGTTTGCTTTACAAACTGGTTTCCCATGCATGACCCCAAGCTTGTGGATTAAAGACTTAGATTTCAGACTAACCTGGTTTCTAGTATTCTGTGCTTGGATCCTGTCCTCACTGAATATGCACAATGCTCAGTAAAATTAATGGGATTTGAAATTTTGGCTTAAAATATCAGATATCAGTGTCTTTAGCCTGAAGTGATATTATTTCTGCACTCAAATTCTTTTTACCAGTGGAAGTAAAGAAAAGATTGCAAAAGTACTACATATACATATAAGAATTTGGAAGCACTTGAATAAATAATGGCATCAGCCTCTTTAAATAATTCAGTTTTAACCAAAATTCTGAACAAAGAAAGACAAAAAGAAACAACACCACACACAATTCTTTGTAAAGGCTTGATTACTATTTCTTCTTACAAATATTTATCTGTACATCCATTTTCTTTTGCATATCCAATTCAGAGTCACAGTTGGGCTGGAGCCCATTCCAGCTCTCATAAGCAATGAGGTGGAGTACACCTAGGCTAAGGTGCCAGTAATTATCCATCCATCCATCCTGAAGCCTATCCCAGCTATCATAGGGCGAGAGGCAGGGTACATCATGGATTTAGAGTCACCAGTAAACCTCGTGTACATGGCTTTGGACTGTGGGAGGAAGCTGGAGTACCCAGAAAGACCCCACACAGACACAGAGAGATCCTGCAAACTCCAAAGAAAGGCCTGATGTGGCTGGTGGATTCAAACCTAAGATCTTCTTTCTCTGAAGCAGTGGAGCTAACCACAACACCACTGTGCTGCCCCACAAATATTTAAGCATTTAAAAAATGATATCAGCTTCTCTGCACTGCACTACAATTCACCCCGACTGGTTTTGTATGTGTCAGTTGCATACCAATATCCGCTGTTGATGATAAAGCCCTTATCACCAAGCCTGTCACTTTTAACAAGCAGCTTTGCAAATAATGAGCTAACAGTGGATTAAGACAACTTCCAGATGAGAAGGCGATGACCACAGCAGCAACAGCATATTTACACATACAGCAGTGTTTTCAGGAATGCAGTTCAATTACTACATTTTGTAATAAGAAGAAAAAAAGATGCAAACAAATAGAGCTAGGCTTGGTATTTTAAATAAGTTTGTTTTTCTCCTTTAGAAGCGCTGTGGCAGCAACAGCGCTACAGAGTTAGCCACCTCAGCAAAACCTGTAAGGGAGAATAAAGGAGGGAGAGAAGGAGGAGTGTAGTATTAGCAGAGAGCCTGAGGTGGTAAGTGGCACAATAGGGAAAACACAGCAAAACTAATACTCCCCAAGGAGGGAAAACCACATCACTCTAGATTTCAAAAACATAATTATTGACGGAACATGTTTTGTCTGCACAGGTGGCTTACAGCATCAGATTGCCTTTTCCAATATAAAGGGCAGAAAACATGAGCAGGAGTGATCAGGATGATCTTCGCTCAAGCCTGCTGTTATTTTTGCTTTGAAAGAGCTCCAGGGGACATATTGATGTTTTAGCAAGATGTAATCTATTATTCTTGTTACAGAAAAAAGGCTAACAAGAGACGCTGTTTGTGTGCCAAGCACTTTGGGCGAAATGCAAATGCAGCAGCCCAATCTTCCATCAGGGCTGCACACAGCTGATGAGGGATGATTTGTGTGTGCATGCGCTGCAGTACTGCTGGGTTTTACACACCAGCAGAGGGGAAATGCAGCCCTTGTACATCCATCCCTCCATGCAAGACAATACATGAAGAAAGTTGGCGCTCATGACTCTCATTTCTATCCATGAATGTTCGGGCTCCACTCTCTGCCTCTGGAGAGCTAAATTATTTATGTTACATAAGGAAAGAATTGCTTAGGGATACAACAACAATCAAAATGGCACTCAGCATGTGGCACAAACACACTCACACAAATGCAAGGATGTTTATGATAAACACAATTTGAATATGGACACATGCTTTAGCGATAGTATTAAGTATTATCATGCTCATAATTGTAGCTATTTTGACTGGATGAGTGAGTGAATTCTCAGGAACACAGATTAATGTTTCATTAATGTTTGAGCTTTGAGGGGGACAAAAGGTGATGCAGTGTTGCTTTGCATTGAAGAGAGCTCGGTGATCAATAGTTTAACATAGCAGCTTGTGATGTAAACTGTTCTAATGGGATGGAAGTTTCATCACTCATGATGCATTTTGTCATGATCCTGGTGAGCGTCTGTGTTTTCCTGCATCCGTCTTGTGAGTAGAGTTCTGGTTTCTCACCTGTTCTGCTCACCTGCTATCCATCGACGGCAATCAGCGTTCGTCAGCTACCTCATGGCGGTAACCAAGCCTCATTGCTTCTTGTCTTCATGTTTATTCTTTGTATTTACCATGATTTTCCGGTGCCTTCAGTTACCTCAGTCTGAGGTGATTCTTGGCGAACACGAACAGACTTTACTCCTCTCCCTGCTCCCGAGGGATTCATTCTGAATTTTCCACTGCTGCTTTTCTGAAAATCATGCTGGTGTTTTTCAATGCAGTCTCCCTTCTAAGGGGAACTCAGTCGGTTCAGGGGTTTTCTATTGCAGTGTTCTCTAGTGTTCGGCGGCTCACTGTGCTTTCCTCAGTTCACAACAAATATCAGGACCTCCAGGAGATCTTTAGTAAGGACAAGGTGTTGTTTCTTAGATCTCACAGGCCTTATGACAGCGCCATTGAGCTCCTTCCTAGCGCCCCCTTACCCTCTAGCAGAATTTACAACCTGTCTAGGCCCAGGAGGAAGGCAGTGGAAAACTATATTCTTAAGTCATTGGCAGCCGGCATCATCCGTCCATCCTCTTCCCTAGTAGGTGCAAGACATGGGCCAACTCCCACATCACGGAAACACCTTCACCTGTTTCTCGGTTTCGCAAACTTCCACCGACATTTTATTCGGAGTTACAGCCAGGTAGCTGCGCCACTCACCTCACCTCCACTAAGATTCTACTCATCTGGTCCCCAGAAGCCAAAGCAGCCTTCCTTAAATCAAAACAACAATTCACCTCTGCACCCGTTCTGGTCCACCCCGATACCACGAAGCCATTCGTTGTAGGGGTAGATGCCTCAGACACCCGCTCCCAAGTATGTACCAGGACAAAAGGTATGGCTTGCTGGCATCCTTCTCAAATCACTCTTCTGCAAGCCTACTCCACGCTACATTGGACCATATGAGATCCAAGTCATCATCAGTCCTATGTCAGTTAAATTTAAACTCCCTGCCTACATGTGCATACATCCCAATTTCCATGTTTCTCAAGTCAAGCCAGTGCACTCCAGTTCTTTGTCCCCTTTGACACATTAAAAAGCACATTTTATTACAGTTAGAATTTCTGGTATCAGTGAGATCTTAAGAAGAATTCGTCCAACTTTACACTTTTTAATCTTATTGAAACCTTAGCAACATGACCTTATGGGTTTAGGTCTATTATCAAAACAGTCTTATATCAGAAACTCATTTTAATACAGGGTCAATGTTATATAAAAGATCTAGTTTAAAAGTAAAAATCATCATATTAAAAATAAAATCCAGCAAAGTGGGACATTAACCGTTACAGTCCATCACTCAACTTCCCAAATTTAAAAAAAAAATTGAACTCCTCCTTTAAATCTGGTAACTTTTTATTCAGGAGAAAATGCAGGCACTGCAGCCTGAATATGCTAAAATGCCCCTCAGAGAATAACAGTTTATTTGCATGTCAAAGTATGAATCTCAATGGTGAAGCTGTAGCAAAACCATTAGTAGAGAGCTGAGTGTTATCCTGGCTGCCAGTTTTTTCAACAGTGTTACTGTAACCAAAATGTAATAAATGCAATAAACAAAACCAGTCTAAGACCAGAATGATTAGATATTTAGTGGAAACGATGACTTAGATTCTATGTCCCAAATGTATCTGAAAAATATAGAGTAATACAAACAATTAGGTAGAATAGGACATTTTTAAAATCCCTTATTAAGCCATGAGACTAACCCTGAAGTAGTTGTTTATTTAAAGACACATGTGGGACAAACCTAAAGCTGTGGACTACCTTTTATTGTGTCTGATATCTCATTTCATTAAGACCCAGAAGTGATTTATGAATGTTAACAGTATGCAATAGTGTACATAGCCCAATTTTTATGACCAGATATGTGTACAAGTTTCTTTATGTTTTTCAGTATTAGATATAGAGTTTCCCAATATAGGTGGTATTGTTCACCTTTTGAGTCTCTGTATGAGTGCTTGTGTGTCCATGTGTCATCACAGCAAAATGTGGTCTTAGAGACATCTAGCAGTTGTAGTGGGAAATATATCAAAGGTGGTTTTGAGCACTTTTGTGGGTGTTTGCCTGACAGCTGGACTATCTGTGGACAGATTTTGGAAAAACAAAATTGCAGTATCCGTGTAATCGGCTGCTGCTCCAGGGTAAAAGGTCATTGTCAATTAAAGACACATATGAACGTGCACCTGAAGCTCCACCATGCCTAGTGCCTTACAGTATTATTCCTGTGGCTTTCTATTTCTGTGACGAGTCTACAGCAATCATGCTTTGTTGAATAAAATTACAAATATATCAAAATGTGTCATTAACACATACTTCATCTGAAGGCTCAGTGGGCAGCCATGGGCAGAGCTCCCAAAGAGTGCTTCACAGCAATACGGAAGCCTGCACTATTTAACAGAGGTCACCACACAAAATGATATTACACAACTCTGCTTGGCGCTCTCTCTCTCTCTCTTTCTCTGTTTCTCATCTTCTGTGGTGCACTGTGGTATATTTTCCCAGATGCAGCAAATTTTCCCACATCTTCCTCCTTTTATTCATTAACCTAGCGGTGAACTGAAACAGCACCTCATTATGAACATTTGAAAGGGACAGTGTAAGAGCCACTAATCAGATCAGACAGCAAATAAATACCAGAGCATGCACACATGCCAAGAAATGTTCAGTACACACTCATCCCTGCATGCGCGCACATGTGCACATATACACAACTTTTGGGGAATTTTGGCTGGATTTCTATTAGTGTAATGAAATTGTGGTAAGTAATGAAATAAATGCTTAAGTGCCAATTCAAGAGTAATTGATTTACTTGAGAGGGGAGGCTGAATAAAGAAAAAGCTTTTTCTTTTCCTTTTTGTCATTTTTATGCACGTGACATCATGATGGGAAAGGGGGAGGTGTGTGTGTGTGTGGTGGGGGTGTGTGGGGTTAATACAGAGGAAGAGCAAATAAAGATAAAAGCAGACAAAGACAGAAACATCCAAACAGACAAGATGAAAGATGGGGGATTGGACAGGAGCCTCAGGTCTGAGGTCTTCTGGCAATTAAAGTGATTAATATCCTCCTGCCGAGGAAGTGATGGGAATGGGGGGTGTTTGGTTAATGGAGTCAGATTAAGAATAATTGTTGCTCAGACAGTCTGTCTGTAAAGGACTAAAAGAGGCTGAGAACACCCAGAAGAGACAGGGTTAGAAGCAAAGATTGTTCACATAAAGTCATGATACCTAGAAGCTCTGTGTGTATCCTGATGGAAGAGGAAAATTGAGAAATATCAAATGACAGAACAATGATAAATATAAGGGGCAAACAGAAGCTTTTGTGGAATTTTATGTTTTTCCCCTCACCAATCCATTCTGGCATTTGTTCTTGAAGCCCCTTAATGAGCACCAGATCCAACACCTGAGTGCACCTTCTTGTCAAAGCACCAGGCTAACAAAATTAACTCATCAGTAGTGTTATTTACAGCGATAACAGTCAACCTTTCCACTTCTTTTCCAGTTTTGTTTTTAATATATTTCCATCTATACATTGCAGAAAGGTGGTAAGCAGTGGAGAGGCCTTAAGGTTTCAGTAGAAATTAGTTTATGCACTGAATCAACTGCTTGACTGACGCAGCATCTTAGTTTTATTTGTTGTATTCATAGCAGAATCAATCCCAGTGGATGTAATCTGAGTGTGCCACAGAAAATCATCTGCCTCCATCTCATCCTATCACCAGCATTCTCCTCTGTCACATCTACCTTCTGCATGTCTTCTTTCATTACATCCATGAGTTTTCTCTGCATTCTGTCTTTTTTTTCTATTTCCTAGCAGCTCCATCTTCAACATCCTCTATCCAGTTAATCTACTATCCCTCCTCTACACATGTCCAAACACTCACAGCCTTACCTCTCTGACTGACCTCACCTGTCAGTCTGCTCATCACCACTGCAACCAGCAAGGGTCTCAGAGCTGATCCCTGATGTAATTCCACTCCCACTTTGAACCCATATGTTACTTGTACACACCCCACCACTGTCTTGCTGCCCTCATACATGTTCTGTATCACCCTCAGTTACTTTTCTGCCACTCCTCACTCCCTCATACAGAACCACGGTTCCTCTCTTGGCACCCTATTATATGTTTTCTCTAGATCCATAAAGACACAGTGCAACTGTGACCTTCTCTATACTTCTCCATCAACACTCTCAAAGCAGACATCAGATCTGTAATGCTCTTTCTCAGCATTAAGTCACACTTCTGCTAGCTGCTCATCACCTTCCTTCCATCTTTTTGATAAAGGGTCCCAACAACTCTTTTATCAAAATACATCTGAGGATCTAATGCGGCTGAAAATATTCACTAACTCAACTTCTTCCTATAATGGAGTTCAACAGGCACCTTCCCAAATTAGGTTTTCTCAACTGTATCATATGATTGGATATTTAATATGAAAAGCGATATTACACTTTCACTGCACATCCTGCAATTCATGATTGTCTTGTTGTTTTTTATCCATTCCATTTATGACCCTTTATGCAGCATTACCACTTCATATTTATGTGACGTCATGCCAGTAGGGAATTTCTGTTCAGGCAGTGAGGGCAGACAAAGGGAACGGAGGAAGAAGGGGGAGGAAAGAGATGAGGAATGAGAACAATATGTGTTAGGTTGGACCTCGCTGGAGTGAGAGCTGAAGTGAAATGCTTCCCCGTGGGAGAGAGAAAGTGAAAAGAGGACTTGCTTGTCTTGTAAATAAAAAAATTAAAAAAAAAATGTGAAAGAATGGATGGGGTGACTGAAAAAATAAAGGACACACATAGGTAAGAGAGACGATAGTGAGAGACGGTTGTTCCTGGTTTGGAGCAAAGGAGATATAGGTTGTTGTAAGAGAGGGTTTTTACCACTGCAACCCTTGCTTATAGCCTCCTCTGACGTACTTGTCGTCCTGAAGGCCTGAATGATTTATTAAAGTGAGGAGTGGCAGAGAAGAGGGCAGCCAGGCGAGCTCTGATTAACTAGGGGAGCAAGGGAGGACAAGCACTTCTCTATTATTCATTACTCCACAGGAGCACAGAGTGGGAACACAGGAAGAATGGATGTGGTAGGGAAAGAATGAAAGAAAAAGGCGGAGTGGACATATTTGCATGGATCTGTCTGCTCACCTCAGTGTCTGATTGAGAAAGAATGCAGAAATACAGGCACATGTGCGTGCATGCATGCAAACAAGTCCACATGCCAACAGACACTAACATGATGTCCCTTGAAGGCAGTTGGCTGGCTGTCACACATAATTTTCACAGAATACGAGAAGACGTCAGTACAGTTCTGATAGCTGAAAAACAGATATGCATATTTGTTGCTGCACTGTAGTGCTAGAAAAGCAAATGTATACTCGTTTGTTGTTCTTAAATAATGAAGCAAAGCGTTCCCCAAGTTCACGCTGAAGATGCTTTCCTGCCCTAAGTCACCCAAAAGACTAACAAAGAAGGGCATCTGATTAATACCTCAAAGGTAAAAACATATAATATTGATGCCCTTTGGGTCAACTGGTTGCTCTGGTTGAAAACTGTGTGTTTGTGGGTATGTGTGTTCTTATAAATGATTTTATACTTTTTTCGCAAGTAAAAGTGATTTATTCTATATATTTTTTCTCTTTTGGACATTATCGGAACAGATTTTAGATTATATCTGTTGACTCAACATACTCTCAATCACTCAGGGTATGAATCACATTTTTCATGGCTAGTTGGTTTATAGATAATCGCTACATTTCTCCGCAAACAGAAAACTGCCTGCTGTGTCGTTTTACACCTTTTATGTCTCTTCATTTAATTTTTTCATCCAGTTCTAACATTTATTGTCCCTATTTTTAGTAGATTTCCTTCAGCTTTCTACTTCACTTTGTGACAGTAAAGCTCACTTTCTCTCTGTGTGATTACGTTCTTATATGTCTGCAGCAGTAAAGGGCCAGCCTGCTATGTCAAGTAGTGTTGCCAGACACCGATTGGGAAATATGCTCTCTGAGAAAGCCAGCTTGTCTGAAACCATTATATGTGTGTGTGCAGGTGTGCCACACTCCTCCGACAGCAGGCCACGGCACTAACAGTTCATTTTGGTCCATCGTGGTTATAATGGGGTTTAAATGAGGCAGCAAATGAGTTCTGCTTGAAGAGAATTACTGTTCTGCAAAGAAGTCTTCACAACGTCAGATGCAGTTCTTTTACCAGTGCAGGTCTTGCAAAGAGATATGGGTTTGACTGAAGACTTGTGATTATATGCAAAAGAAAAAAAGGGGGTTTTAGACTTTTCAGAAACAGAAATTACTGCAGAAAATGTTGTGCTTTGTAAACCAAAGCATTGGCTGCAGAGGAAGGCAGTGTTTAACCATTAGGTTCAAACTTTCAGATTATAATTACTACACTGAACTGTGCTGGGTTTAACAATGATGGGGACTATTAGTTTATGTGACAAGAACTCATTATTTGTAAAATAGCAGTATCAATTTTAAATGTAAAGAACAAAACAAAACCGCGATTATGAAAACTGATGAAATGGCTCACCTTGCTCATCAGCTTGCTGCAATTTTATCTTTCTAGGAACCAAAAGAGTGAAACAGCTTACAACGACATCTTACCTCATTGAGTTGCTGACTTAAACAGCTTCTTGTTTTTTTAATTTAAGACGAAATGATTTTTCACTGCATCGTGTGTTCCTGCTCTATACCATGGCCTTCTAGCTGAGTTGAAGATCTATTTCAGTGAAACATTATGTATTCTGCCACAGGCCACTGGACATTTCAGTTCACTTAAATCACCTGAATTATTCACCAGACACACAGCATTAGTTCATCACAGCTGTGTGTGTGTGAGAGAGTTAACAGTGATGCTGTATATCCACTAACTGTATGTCATTATTATCATGTTTGTATAATCTGCATAACATGAAACATTTAAAGAAAACAGCAGTCAGCTTCAATCAGTGTTGGCAGTAATTGTCCTCAGGGATTGTGTTGAAGAATACAAGCGTTGGTGTTAATATCAGTGCAGATAGTCTGTAGATCAAAAGATGCAAATCAGAGTTAATTTTAAAAAAAAAACCTGTTCATCATGCGTGTAGCTTTTTCAGTAATTACACTTATTCATCAGAATACAGTTAACTGATTCATTAAATATCACAGCAGTCCTGTGGGTGCTCTGTGGTGTAAAAGCAAAAAGACTGAAAAAGATCAGGGAAATGAATGAACTTCAAATAAGAAGAAATAAAAGAAATTAGCAGATGTTTTTCCATGTATAATGTACAGTGTGGGATAATGCTGCAGACCAGCCTTGAATGGTGCTTTGTCATATATTACTATATACAGTTTTTGCTTGCAAAACATGCAGCTGTTGAAATACTTAATAATACAATGCCATCTGTTGGTCAGTAAGGGACATTTCAAAATGGTATTTTCAAGTAACAAAACTCCAAATACAGCACATTTTAAAGAAAAGGCAAAAACAAAAACACGATTTTCATCTTTTTATTCAGTATTCAAAAATTTGATCACTATGTGCTCCGTAGAAGCCTAAAGGTTAGATGCACAGAGGGCCCTAGTAACAAGTGAAACTTGTGTGGAAACAAAAAATATATATAATAAAACCAGTTTTTGTCACCACATGCACTACACCACTGTGAGTACACACACAAACACATCCACCCAGAAAACACTTTCAAAAAAGACACACTTATTTAGTGAGCATAAACATACAACACAAACCTGAAGGCAAAAAGAAAATACTGAGGTTGAAAATACTATGGTAAACCTACTACCGCCGTACTGATAGGAGAACACAACTCCTGACATTCAAAAAAAATCACACATATTTCAAGAATATTGTTGTTATTAGGATTTAACAGCCACTGTAGCCAGAAAAAGTTACAGTTAAATACTAGTACTAATATCTGAGAAACTATTTGCAAAGGCTGTGATATCCGAGTACATTTCTGAAATATTATGTAAAGTAAAAGATTCCCTGCTAACTGCTCTCTTTTACTGTGGTGCTTCCTTTCTGCAAACTTTTCCAGGAATGGAAACTTGGATTTTACTTTGATTGAAGCAAAGCATTTCTAAACTGAGCAGTCACAAGATTTCACACACCTGCCATGACTTTGCTGATAAGTTGACTGAACATCAAAAGCCAGTGTTTGCATTCTGATTAGTAACCTTACCAACTTTTTACTCATTGTATGGTGAACCCCTGACTGAAGTAATCCGAACAACATGGACCTTCACCCCTTTGTAACATTTGGATAGACAACAAAACTTGACTATCTGTTATAGAGTTGTAACATAGATAATTATTCTACAGCCAAGCCGGTACAAACGTAAAAAGATTTATCCTTGTCAGTACAGCCAAAAGGAGTATAGAGACTTCACCTTTGCCTCTCCTTCCCTGACAGATCACAAAAAATCTTTTAGGTCTGCAGTCTTTTTATGGCCGTACAGACACAGTATGTTCAACTAAAAGTCTGAAGCTATAAAGCATCTGAGAATATTCCCTGCATCAGTTTGACCAGACCTGATAATCAGGATGCTACTTAACACAGAGATTTCGGCCGAACCTTCGGGAAAAGCTAGAAAAAGAAAAAAACAAACATGAAAACAATTAAAAGTCATGTTTTGTTGCAAAATGAAAATCATGAAATCAGGAGAAAAGGACTGAATTGATGATTTCTTTATTTAGAAAGTGGTGTCTTACCCCAAAGTAGTTGTTTGGAACAAAGCCTTCCCTGCCACACAGTGAGGCCCACCACCAGTCTGACCCCTCAGGTTTCTGGAGGATGGTGACCATGTCTCCGTCTTTAAAGCTCAGTTCATCTGCTGCCTGAGCTGGGTAGCTCCACAGAGCATAAAGCACTCCGCTGTTGTCCACCCCCATGGCCTCCTCCGCAGCTGAAGAAAGAAAACATACAAGATACATATAACTATAAAAACTGCTGTACCAGAAAGCAGTAGTTTGGAATAGTGTTCATTGAGAGGCTAGAGGTCACTATATTTGCTTTTGAACGCCACCTTAAAGTGTTCCTACGTTGTATTCTTAAAATTATTTTTTTTTAAAAGAAAGAAAGAAAGAAAACTTGTAATCCTCCTAACATTTCTTTGGGAGTAGATTTTGAACAAAACTATTTAATTATGATTATTATTTTTCTTACTATTATTTATATTACAACATACAATATATATACACATTCTGTACATGTCTGTGAATGGCTGAATGCTATTTAACAAAACAATTGACACTGAGGTTAAACATGGAGCAGATTACATCAGTAGAAAATATCATATGATACGTTATAAGTACTATTTGACTAATTAAACAGTTCATAGTACAGTTTACGTGTGGGAGTTGTTGTCTCACCCCTCAGGAAGGTTTCACACTCCTCATATCCAGGAGCATAAGGGTCACACTTCTGGGAGGCAGTAGCTCTGTCTCTTTCTGTAACGGCCATGACGGCAGCCCCACTCCTCACCAAAAACTCACAAAGAGGACGGTCATTACAAGAGGCTGCACAATGAAGAGGAGTCCTGTGGGCCACATAAAGAGCTTTAATTATGTTGTATTTATAGATATGGATATATCCGTACACCGTCTTCCAGTTCCAGGGCTTTGGATACCAGGATATAACATTATATTAAAAAATAAAACATCTATTCCTTTGCAACTCCTTCAGATCAACTTCATCAAATGATAACTTAGACTGAAAAACCTTTATCCTTGTCAGCACAGCCAAAGGGAAATATTTACAAAACCAAAATGCAAAAAAAGAAAAGTTAAGCACACTACATGTTAACGTTTTCTGTATGACTTTATCAGACTCTCGTGTCATTATGGTCGAACTATGGCCCACTTTTTTTTTAGCAACGTTGCTTGAGTTCATTGAGCTTTGCAGGCATTCATTTATGCACAGTTCACTTACAGTTCCACCACAGCATTTCAGTGAGGCTAATTCTTTTCTTTTTCAACCAGTCTGTTGTCGATTTACCAGTATGCTTAGAATCTTTGCCCTGTAGGACGGATGACCAAGTTTAGTCAAAAAGACTTCACATCTGATTCTAGAATACTTTTGTATATAAGGAAGTTTACAGTATACTCAAAAACTACATGTTGCCCTGGTCCTGTAGCTGCAAAATCAGTCCAGACATTACCCCTCCATCACTGTGTTTGACATGAGGTGTTTGTGTTTGGTTTTCACCAAATGTGAGGTAGTGCATCTCCACTTCGGGCATGTCTGCCCAAAAAGACATTCTTTAGATATTAAAGATATTCTTTAGAGAGCTGTTTACTAATATGTGCATGGAAATGTTCAAGTATACATTTCTTTCGTGCAAAAGTTATGTGTATACACAAAATTAATATGGAATTTATTAAACATGAGAAAAGTGGTCGATGTTGTAAGACAGAAGTCTACGCATCTATGGCAAGAAAGCAGGGCCAACTGAAAATGGAAACAATTGCACCCAAAGAGAAAGCCAGAAAAGTTGAAAAAGCTTTCCAAAGTTAGGCCTTCATCACTTTGTTCTAACTGTGTTCATAAATTATGAACCAATTTGGTATAAAAGACTGATTTGGCATGATATGTTTGAATGAATTTGTGTGCAGGCATTCTTACTAAATGAGAACCTTTGTTCCAGAGGCCTTGTGATTTGTTCAGATGCAGGTTTTCAAACCTAAGCCATGCTGCCATGTTATTTTTAGAGAGAACAGGCTTTCTCCTGGCAACCCTTCAAAACAATCATACTTGTTCAGTCTTTGTCCAATTGTACTGCCATGAACTGTAACATTTAACATGCTGAGGAATGAAATGTAACCTTTAACAGGCTGAGGACTGGTGTATTTTGAATGGTGCTTTTTTTATATCTCAATTTTAATTTGTCTTAACATTGACGTTGGGGTGAATGTACTGGAACATTTACTGGCAGCTGTCTTCAATGTTTTCCTTTTGCGAATAATCTTTCTCTTAGTAGAATGATGGATTTCATCTTGTTTGGAAATAGCTTCATAACCCTTTCCAGAACAGTAGGAAACAATAATTGCTTCTCTGAGATCATTGGTGCACGCACCTGAATGCACCAGACCTGCAAACTGCCAAAACCTCTGCTTTTATAGAGGTGGTCACACTTATTGATGATCAGTTAATCAAGTGTATTTGATCAGCAGCTCCTGTGTGCTACTTACCCTCTTAAGCCTTATGGAAATATTAAGGCTGTATTTAATTTTTCCTTCTGCATTTTGGTTGAGTTTTGGTTAAAAATAATAACACTATGCCATGTAATGTTCATCTATCCAAATGTAAGACCAATTTTATGTAAATCTTTTGAACTGAAATAGGCTGTACCTTTTGTCCACATGGCTGTGCAAACAAGGAGTAATGTTGTGTTCTGAAATAAGTTATATGAACTAGTTACACAAAGGCTTTTACAGGAGACAAACATAAGAGGAAATAAGAGAAAGAGGATGTATACAACAGTAAACAAATATTTACCAGCCATGGCTGTCAGGTGCACTGACATTAACTCCAATCCGAACCAGGAAGTCCACGATATCGTGATGCCTAAAGCAGACGGCATTATGAAGGGCAGTGATGCCTTCTTCATTTGGTTGGCTGGGATCACTCATCTTGGAAAAGCATTTTACACACAGTAGATTTGTCAGATTAAATGTGATTCATTTCCACCCACCATTTAAACAAATTGCAGACATAAAACAAATAAGATTTGCATCTGTTGTAACCAGTTTATCCACTCTGACATTCGTTTGGCATGACTGTCAGCATTTCTTTCTAAAATAGGAGTTGAAGCTATTGTGCTGACTGGAAGACTCAGAGATGAGCTGAAAAACAGAACGCATACTCAGCATGTGTTCCTTCAGAAAACTAAAGTTAAACATAAAACATTTTTTCGGCACTGGAGCAGGAAGTCTGTCACTTCACTGTTGCAGTCCAATAAACTGTATTTAGGCTGCTGATGTAAGCTAAAGAAGTGGAAGAAAAATAATATAACTATTATGGGCAGCCCTCGGAGATCATGCTATTTTCTTGAAATACATCCAAACCTTGCTGCCTGCACAGTTTATGTCTGGACTTTGCTAACTGAAGTTCTCTTTAAATTCTTAACATAATTAAGCTAGCGATAGAGATAGAGAGATAGAGCTAGTATACATACCTCCTGGACAGCTTTCTGCACTGTGTCCAGGTCTCCAGCTAAAGCTCCATCAAGTACAAGCACCAGCGGGCTAAGCCGAGCCCGCCTGCCAGAATTTTTGCGCTTTCGATTAGGCAGGCGCAAAATTGAACGGTAATTCTGCACAAAAAACAGAATATCAGTTTGTATAAAGCCAAACACTTGGCTGCAGAAGATTGCATTCCACCTTTTAAAACATTAGATGCTATTGTTATAATTGTTATTGTTGTTAAATACTTACTTTGTCATTTTTAATGAGAGTGGGTGTCTTAGGTGGAGGGGGAGGGGGTAAAGCACTGTCCTCCCCATCTGATGAGCTGCTACTCTCACTACCTTTGTCCGCCTTGTTATGGTATTCCTTGCGAAAGAGCTTGTTGATAAGATGTTTGTACTGGTTTGGTTGGTAATGCGAGGGCTTCTTCAGGGGCTTTGAAAGGTTCACAGAGCCCCTCCTCTTCAGGGCTCTGGGAATTTCTGCCCTGATGCGCAGGACTTCCTCGATGACAGGGGTCACATGGCTCTGGGCATCAGGCGCCACCACTGGTTGCAGCGTGGTGGGGCTTAGGGGCCGAGGAGGTTGCTGATTGGTGCCCTCGGTCTCCACACTACCCTCTGATATGGCAGGATTTTCCAAATTTACAGGGTTCTGCTGAGCAGATACCAACCGCTCTAACTCTGCATCTATATCCGCTGGGTTCAGCACTACAATCATGGATAAAAATCACCATTTATAAGACAGAGATTCATAAACCATAGTGAGGAAGTGTTTGCTAATGTAAAATGTGTTTTACCGTCACTGTATAGAGCTGGCTGCCACAGCTCAGGTGGCTTCAGTTGTGGCTGAACTGCAGGAGGCTGGAAGAATTCCTTTGGGACGGGTACAGCAGGTTGGTAAGGTGACATGTCACTTTGTCCTCCAACCACTCTGGGTTGGGGGGCTATCATTGCTCCCCAATAAGGATTTTGAAGGCGCATGATGACAGAAAGAGGAATGGGTTTATGCTGGCGGGACTGAGTTGAATTGGGAGGAATAGAAATACGGGAGATGGGCTGAGACTGGTAAGGGGAGTGAGACTGAGATGGTGGTACTGCAATACGTGCATTACGGGGGAGGGATCCACTGGAAAACTGAGTATTAGAGAGACGATCCTGTAACAGAAGAAACAAAAAAGGGACACTTTTTTTCCTTTTATTTCAATGGAGGAAGTAATTTGGGGGGTTTTCGTGTTCTTTTTCATTAAACTGGACATTTTTCTGTCCCACAGAAGACAAAAAATGCAGTATTACAAAAAACATGCTCTGAATTGAGATCAAGATTTTTAGGAAAGGTGCATCCTGTTCACTAATGTTGCGATCAACTTTTTCTTATCTATGAAAAAACAAGGAAATAGAGTAATTTACATATCTGAAGTTTCTCATGAACTGCAGGGAGTCTGGAAGCAGATTCATTGGAATTAAAGCGTTGAGATACACAAAAGCCATACAAACAAGTTTCATCTTGTATTACTATTTACTTTTATGGGGCTTGGAGCTGGAGAAGGGCCATCGAGGTTGGATTCTTTCCAATTTGGATTTGGCATAGTTGACCGCAGCCACTCTGTCTCTGCAACAGCAAGGTTAAAAAACAAAAAGAACAACAACAAAAAAAACTTGCTTAGATTACTTGCAGAGACTCATTCCAGAAATTCACTTTAAATGGTCATAAAACCACTAACTGTCATAAGTGTGATGAGGCTTCCTTTCATAAGACATGTCCAGATCTGTCTCATTCCACTTGCCAGGACTCTTCTGCCATTGCACAGCCTCGTCTGATATTGTGGGAGATAAAGCAACAAAAATATGAGCAAAGGAAAAACAAAAATAGAGCAAGTGTGCTAGAAAGTTAATAAGCTTACGGACCAGTATTATTTTTTATAACATTTTCATGCGTTTGTTTTTTATAACTGAAAGAACACTGTGACACGTCTACTTTTAGATTTGCTTTCATGTTCAGAAAGTGAGTCTGTTTTTTATCTATTTATCTATCTATTTTTTTTTATCTTGTTGACTAAGAAGCGCTTTTTCAGCCACACTTTAATGACATCTCTACCCAACACACCCCTTTATTTAATCCAGACAATATTTGAATCTCAAATCCTGACTTATATCCAGATATGTTGAGGTAATTTAATTTGACTTGTTGGGTAGTTGCTCACCTAGTTTCTTAATAAAATGTATTAAAATTACTACAAAGGTAATAAAGTAAAATGAATTTCATGATAATTAAGTTTAAATGTCCTGAAAATGAAAACTTTACCTTGTTGCCTGGAACTGCTAAAATTTCTGGGAAGCGTGCTGGACATTGGATAATTGACAGACAATGCAGAAGGGCTTCTGTCGAATCGAGGCGACCTTGGACGCATCTGGCTGCTGTCATAAGGTCTGAGCAAATTGGAATGGGCTGAAGCTGATGGTTCCAAAGTAACAGCCTTTGAGTTTGGAGCAGGGCTTCTATCAGTGGAGCTAACTGAGCTTCGTGGGCTCTTGTCATAATGAGGCAAAGAATTATACTTCGTGTTTTGAGCTGAATGGCTGTAACTATGGTGGACGATGTCAGATCCAGCTCGGACTGGAGCATGTGCACTTCTTTGGAGCTTTGGGGATGATAGTGGGCTTGGTGGGAATACGGGGGAGGATCTGGTATTATTATCGTTAGAACTGACAGAGTCAATGGGACGGAAGGATGCTGAGCTTGTGGAGTAAGCTGAAGAGCTGGGAGATCCATTACTGCTGCCACCGGATGCCTGTTTAGTAGTGGAAGTGCTGGAAGACCAACTGGACTGAGGCTGCTCTCTGGAGATACTGGAGGTGGCCTACAGAAAAAAAGAGATATGGATATCACTGCGTTTTGTTTTGTTTTAAACACAAACATGTCAACATGTTTTTGTTGGCATTCAACTACATCTGTACAAGGGTGTGTTTGAAAGAGTGCAAGTGAATTTGAATGAAAGTTTTTATTTTGGTCTGTGTTCACACATTTACAAAAAAAATCAGGACAAGGAAAGCCCCTCACTGGCAAATTTAATTTAGAAACAGAGGAAAGGAAAAAACAAATAAATCAACCACTGCCTTGATATTTCCACCCATGTTGGACACTTTGAAGGACTACAAAATGTAACTATTATAAACTAGTGCAAATTAACAGCTAAAAGAGGGAAACTAGTACTACATGTGTGTGTGTTTGAGTGAGTACCTGTGACTTAGACTCTGTGTTGTTATTGCTGGTGGAGGCCTCCTGCAGCAAGGAGTTAAACTCTTTGGATAACTCGTCTGCTGTAGCGAGTGATGCGCTCAGATCATCATTCATGGTCTGGACTGAATATAAACCGCAAATGTACAAAACTCAATTAGCAGAGGATATTATTCCCACATGTACAAATATACACAGAGCCAAGTGGAAAAGTTAAACATTAGTGGAAACTCACACAGCATGCTGCTCCCAAAGCTTGTTTGAGAACTCATGACTCATCAGATAGCAATAACTTGCTCCTG
This sequence comes from Pundamilia nyererei, assembly GCF_000239375.1. Taxonomy (NCBI): domain Eukaryota; kingdom Metazoa; phylum Chordata; class Actinopteri; order Cichliformes; family Cichlidae; genus Pundamilia; species Pundamilia nyererei. The sequence continues at coordinate 151,337 of NW_005187467.1, read as the reverse complement.
AAAACAAACGCCACCTGTTAGGACAGAAAAAAAAATCCAAAAAACAAAACACTTCCATTAGCTCACAAGCTTTTTATCATCTTTTTAGAAGAATTAACATTTTACAGGAAATGTTTCTCCTAATACTGAACTACACACAGACTTCCTCGAACCCTAATTCACTTTAAATCAACCTTGAAAGTTAGGTTTCATGCAAGATTTACTTTGCTTAGCTCTTCCCTTTCAGCTCCAAGCTGAAATTGCCTTCAGGCAATTTCCAAATAAGCCGAATGCCTGTCATGTCTAAACAAGTCACAATTTCCTGATTACTGAAAGTTCAAAAACAGAAATATGACATAGTGCACAATTGCAAACATTTATAATGACGTTATAGACATTTGAGCGCCCTTTTAAGTGCTGGTTGCAGGTGTTCATCATACCTACTGACTCAACCAAGTTATCTGAGATACCAGGTGCTCAAGCTTAACATCACTTATGACTTATGTTGGAGTGTCAGTTTCAGACAGACAGGCCAGACAGACAGGTGCAGCACAGCTTCAAGTGTGTGACAAATTATAGTAATACTAACAACCAGAGAGACGCCGATGCAAGCTGGGCTATTCTGTTAATGAGTTTAAGCCAATAAAAAAAATACGAACAATGAGCTGCGCAGTAATAACCACTTTGCATAGAAGCCTTTGCAAAGGCTTTTTTGTGTATACATTTGGATGCACTACAAAAAGCTGAGAGTCACCACTGCATGTTTCTCAGTAAACTTAAAACATACATTTATAGTGCATCTTCAGCCTTTAGGTCCAGTAAATATTGTTCATGCAGTAGAAATCTTGTGAAGACCCTTTAGTTCATGACATTTCTAAAAGTAACTCTGCCATGTTGAAAGCTTAACTTATCACCCTTATCTAATAATTTATATTGTGAGTTCCAGCAGATTTCCTTTGTGGTTTACGGTTCTTTGTATAGTTAGCCAACTACATTCTGCAGTAGGCAAGTAGATGTTACATGAGCCGCAATGGCTGCTTTCCAATCCATAGCTAGTATAAAGCTAGAATGACGGTGAAATTTGATGTTACTAAAGAACATTGTTCAAACTAGTTTACAGTAGTAAGGTGCCAAATTAGTGACAGCTTCAAGAAGCAAGTCCTGTCAGTCAGCAGCCTACCAAAGAACATCAAGACATTTGGACATTTATTTTTGAAGTATTATAAAAATCAGCTTTTATTTCAATGCTCAGTAGACTTCTACCAACATCTTTGCTGTTGCAAAAGTCTCTCCTGCTATCCAGGACCTACAAGAGTTATGACCATGGAACCCAGTTTGCCCTGCAGGCAGTGCAACAGTACTGTAGACTGTAACACTATACTGCAAACCACCCAGTTTTACCTGTCTTTACCGTCCTATATTCAGTTTATTGCGACATCCCTAGTTTAGGCATAATGGGGGGAAAAGGTTGTGACAGAGGACAGATTTATTGAACCTCCTCACTTTCACTCAGATGCTGTTTCCTGATACTTTGATTTTTATTGTGTTAGACTAGACACAGATTACACATGTACATGACGATGAAAATGAATTTAATACGCATAATGTGTAGGAAAAAATATAAAATATTTTTGGAAATGTTCCTCGGTTCACTTTTAGTGGTTTAAAGGAGCCAAGCCACTTCCACTAGTCATGAAGAGAGATGCGAGATTGAGCTTCGTAGTCCCCGGTTGTTTAATATTGTTGTGTTTATACATAAAGAAACCTTGTCTGGACCAATCTCAACCAGCATTGGTTATGCACACCCTGCTCTACATAATTCTGATTAATTAGAATACCAACTAAAAATTTGCCCTGGCCAGAGCAAACAAGGGTTATATGAAGTAACCAATACTAAATTTACAGCAGAATCAGATAAGTGTTATTCATACTATTTGTCATGCTTTGTAGCAAGAACTTGTCACATCTCAGTCAGGCCTGGGTGCCGGCTCACATTCCTTACTCCTCCCAGTGAGACATTCTCACACATTAGCACACTTGAACGCTTACCACTGTCAACAGCAGCTCACACAAAAAGAGATTGCACTCTTGGTGACTCACAAAGGTCAGGCTGATCACTCATTCACTGAACTCTCTCTTTACTGCCCAGGATTTTATTCACCCCACCCTTTTTCTTCCTGTGAAACTCTGCATGCCGTTTGGCACCTTTGCTATTTTCTCTTGATTCCGACAATTTTGGCTTTGTGTTGCCGGAACACTTTAACTTCACTAAAACTAGAACGGAATCATAATTAGATGTTACGTAATTTATTTTTAGATGCATGTAAGAAGTCAAGTCAAGTTAAAGTTTATTTTTCTAGCCCACATAGAACAACCTTTGCTGACCTAAGTGCTGTACAAGGTTACAGAAAATATACACTGGACAAATCCATCACTAAATCAACAACAAATATACACTGAAAATGATCAAGTAAGACAAAGTAAACAAGACTGTATTTGCATAGAAAAGCCAGGCTACGCTGCTCAACTAGAAGTGAAAACAAGCAAAGATAAGCATTTTTTTTTTTAAACAGTGTTTTAAAATGATTTAAATCAGCGGTCCCCAACCCCCGGGCCTCGGACCGGTATTGGTCCGTGAGTCGTTTGGTATCGGGCCGCGAGAGTTGAGGCTCAGGTGTGAAAAATATGGTTTTCAGGGTTTTTATCGGTTTTCATTTATCGTTAACTTGGTTCTCCTGGGTCTTTTCACATGCCTTATGAATAGATCTTATTTGTTCGATACCGGTACTAGTTTTATTTTGTTGTATTTATCCGCGACACTTTAAAAGCCGGTCCGTGAAAATATTGTCGGGCATAAACAGGTCTGTGGCGCAAAAAAGGTTGGGGACCGCAGATTTTAATTACTCTTTTGGGTGTGTTTACGACGTTAACTTTTCTTATAACTTAGTTTATTGCAAACTAATAAAGCACATTACTGCAGTTAATATAATGACAATATTGAATTATTTCTCTCCTTTCACTTTACTTTTATTTTGTGTTCTATCATCTTCCATGACATACCTATCATAATAACATTTAGATTCTGGATTTGCCTTTGTTTTTGTGCTATTTTAGTGTTTGTTTTGAGATAATCTCTTTCATTTATTTCTCCTTGTTTGTTTCTTTTTAATCACAATAGGTTTCATTTGTTTACTTAACACTTTTATCTTATGCAAGTGTATGAATCTAAAAAAATAATAAAAAAATCTAGACAACTCTGTGTAAAGAAAAAAATGTTTTTAGAAGTGAAGACAGAGATATATAGTCAATAACTTTGTTTGTTGGAACAGCCAATATCCTTTCAGTTATCACATATAGTATCTCTTGAGGCAATTGTTCCACATTTTAATAGACGTGCTACAGTAAATAAAGATAGAAGCATATGCAAATATGGAAGCGAAAAAACATCAATCATCTAGACGTTTAAAGTGAACTGACAGCTTGTGGCTACTGCATCTGTGCTGTCGTCTATTTCTGGTTTTGTGTCATGGTTAGTTTCTTGGAAAACCACATTTTGATTTTCTTGCCAGTGCTTAGACTAGAATGTAGTACAATACAGCAACAATTAGCTCTTTCAAGTGGTGAAGCCAACATAAAAGCCACAGGAATAAAATATAAAATGGCACTTGACAAAACTACTGTCCCCAAAACTACTGGCAGTGCAAAATGTTAAAATTCTGTTAGGACACCCTGAAAAACAGAGAGAAACTATGGGAAGCACAATGGAAATTTAGAGATTAAAGACAATAATCATTAGCTTTGCAAAATGCTAGGGTGTGTCTAACCAAGACTACAAGCAGTCTTTCCCTTTCCCACTCCTTTTAAGTCTTTCGCTAGAAGTTCATGATTACACATCCAATTCTCTAGTTTTATCCTAACTACATATTTCTATCTAGGTACTAATTTCCTGCCTGTTCTCTTTCACAATTGTCGGTCCCTCCTTCATATCCTTCCTCCAGAACTTTGGCTTTGTGCTGGCAGAAAACTTGCAACAGCATGATAAAGCATTCCCTTTATACAACTTCCCTTTGTGGCCTGCTTTTCATTTTTGTTTATCATAAAGTCCTAAAGCAAACATTACCTGTAAGTCATCATCAATGAACATACATTTCAATTGCTCTTGCATAGTAAGATTTTAAATACCAAGAGTCCAAAGTCCAACATCCAGCATAATGTTTACACTGGCTCATCACTGTTTCATGTAGTAAGAATGTTTGAAAACATGGCGAGAAAGGAGAATAAACCCAAGGATAATTATGCAGATTCATGTGGGAGGTGCTGTGTAATTACTGTGAGAATGACCAGGAATCTGTGTTGCAGAATTCTGAGATCTTCATGCACTGATAGGCTTTATCATTAGTATCAGCATTATTGCATCAACAGATACTGGCAACACTTGAGCTGTTTATGTGAAAGGTCATGTCAAGGCTTGTAAAACTAATTTCAAAAACCGCTATGACGTTGTGCTCACCTAGTTACATGAGAAGTTTAGTTAAATTTGACTATGACCCCATGCTGACATTAGACTAATCGTAAAGGGCTCACTGATTAAAACACGGCATGTACTTGGACAACAGTGAGATAACGAGTTGGAAAAACCCCACCCAAAGAACTCTGTTTTGTTTTTTTACAGTGCTTTCACCTGCACAGCAGACTTAGTTAGTCACTGAAAGCCAAACCTACATAATTACACAAACAAGAGTTCACACTAATACGCTCTATTCACGATAGCAACTGTCACTTCCAAAGACTTTACACAATACATGACTATTATATTTCTCAAGCTTGGGATAAAAGCCAGTCACTGCAGACACAAGAGCACATAAACTATGGATAGACCAGAGACATGCTGAGGTGATGATTACTAATCCAGAACAAGAGTATAACTTTCCTTCCTTTTGTCCCATAATGTGGACAACTGTTTTTAGCATAGCCTCGTGTCTCTGTGGTGGTAATTCATTTCACTTCTAGCATAATACTGTTCTCCACAGCATATGACACAGGAATCTCTCAGTGCTATATGACATTTCTGGGAAGTTACATGCCAGATTCATTCATCCAATGCCTGCTTTGTAACATTCTCAAGCTGTGGTGCAAAGCAGAGCCACTACCAAGAAGTAAATATCAGCTGGTATATGCGTATGTACATGAATTCGACCACAATTTTCTTTTTTAAAATTGCTGAATTCTGCTTGGTTTTAACGATTTTTTGCAACCGGTTGCAGCAAGTACAACAAATGCAGCCAAACTTGTTTTGATAGAGAAACCATGTAAAGCACACATGCTGGATAAATGCCATTTCATCCCTGTTCCAACAGGAAGGTTTGCTTTGCTTGTAAATTAGAGTTGTGTATAGATCCAACATGCAGTTCAATTAAGCAAAAAATTGGCACATTTGAATTTGTGATGTAAAATAGACTGAAACAGTGGTTATACTAACACCAAATGTTATGAATGAATTTCTTGCTTATCCTAACACTAAAAACAACAATTAATACATTTCATCCAGGACCCAGTGTAGTAACAATCCAATAATAATGCACATCAAAAAATAAAAAGAATAAAAGCACAAAACTGATAGAAAAGACACCCTGGATATTGTGTTTCTACATAGCTGTATGGCTGTATTAGACTATATATATACATAACTGTAAATAAACGATTGTTTTACTGGTTGCACATCAATGTCCAGCCAGCAGCTCGCTTTTGCACTTCAGCTTTTCTTTGTGGTTTTGGACAGAGTGGCATGCCAGGCACGGTTGGTAACATCTGATTTTCATTACAGTACACGCTCTTCCTCAAATAGAAGAAACCTCACAATCAACTAGAAATGAAAGGAGATCCGCTGTGAAAAAGAGTTTTCATAACTTCAGTTGAGGTGCGAACAGATAACTAATCCGACGTTGCCCAAATCCGTAATGCAAGCACCATCTTAAACCGCAACTTAGAGTTTTCGACCATGAAGACGGGCAAACTTGCATTACGGAACAAATTAAAAGTTCATACCTCAACAAATCAGAGCCTGTCCTTTTGTCCTAAACTGAAGAGAATGCGTTGCGTCCAAACCTTCTTGTCTTCCTGAAGTTGGGATCAGCCTGAGTCGCTCTCTTGTGGCGGCGGCTCCAGACATTTAGTCATAGCTGCGTACCGAGTTGAGTTATTTTGGCTGATAGTCCAGCCCCTCGGCTTTCTTCAGTGCTGTAACCCGAGCCAAGTGTTCCTGCCACAGCTGTTCCAGGTGAAGTTTATAATCCGTGAGGGAAGAGTTGCGTATTATTTAATAAATTGCGGACAGGTAATTGTCGATTTTTTTTTTATTCACACCCTCACTTTTGAATAGATTTTTTTTAGTTTATGAACTGTGTTACATGAATAATAATAGACTATTGTTTTACACAATTATGTATTTTTAAAAACATATAACTGTATTAATTTGTTGGGCCTATAGGCCCATCATATACTTCCGATACACAAGTCTCTCTCATTTTAAGAAAAAATAAAACCATAAAATAGTACCTTACTTTTGTTTATAGTTTATAATGCTTGTGCATTGAAATAATCTAACATGCACCAATGCAATATGATGCCACGCAAAAAAATTGTTTTTCATTTTATGAACTTAATTAATTACATATTCAGTTCATTTTTAAAGAGAAAATTAATGTCAAACATCAATAATGTTATTTAAATTGGGAAAGATGGGACCAAATAAGTAAGGAAATCAGGGCGTTTCAGTTCACGAGACTTGGACACGTGGTCGGATTTGTGACTGGGCTTGTCAATCATTAACGTCATCACGTAACCTCTACGCACTCCGCCCCATTGAGAAGCGTTTCCGCCAAGATGGTTGTTGGTGCCTTCCCTATCGCCAAGCTCCTCTACCTCGGAGTGAGGCAGTTGAGCAAGCCTGTGGCTAACCGGATAAAAGCTGGAGCCCGGAGGAGCGAGTTCTTTAAAACTTACATTTGCCTGCCGCCGGCACAGAGTGAGTAATTTGAGCTAACGGCTGCTAAAGGCTTAGAGTTCAGTCCAGTCACCTCTGACGGTTGATAAGCATGGGGAGACGCAACAACCAATGATAATGAACCTGAAATGACTGTTATCCAATCATCTTTCAAGATATATTTCTTCGACCAATAGCAGCCAGGCAAGGTGTAAAGGGCGGGTCTTGTCTGTCATTGAAACAGATTGTATTAGCCTTTGCTATTATGAGGGCACGGCAGGACAATTGTTGTCCTAACGCCCTATTCAGAATGTGACACTGACTTTAATTAGACAGAAATATGCTAAGTGGACACTTAGCTCTATTGTTTAGTCATTCAAAATACTTCCCAAGTAAAGATTACTGTGTATATCATGTTGTGTTTGTTACTGTGTGCAAATTAAAAAGAAGTCACAGTTTTTCTTTAAAGATAGCAAATTTAAGTAAATTAATGCATCAAATCGAGCTTTTATGAAAAGGCGCTGCAGAAAAAAGGGCACGGTATTATTTGTTGACTGAGTAGATAAAATGCAATTAAAGTTTGATTAGATTTAAAGGTGGTCTTATCTTCATATATGATGGCTGAGTGAAGCAGAAAGGATTTTACTCCGAACTGTGAAGGTGTAGTCATACTTAGAGCTGTCAAGGGGTGGAGGAGGGTCAGAAGCAAGAAGGTGAAATGGAGGACACACCAGCTTTTGAGGAGTATGAGCAGGGGCAAAATGACAACACACAAAATTTGTTATGGACAAGAAATATTATGTAAGCTAAGGCTCTGAGGGATTTGGCTTCTCAGTTGCTATACAGGACACCAGTGACTGTGAAGGGATTCATCTTTACGTGGCAGCCTTCTTGCATTCTGTTTAAGAGGCTTCTCACTTTGCAGGGGGCTTTATTCTTTTCCCACTTATAACTGACATCAAGATAATTTGTCTCCTTGATGGACTGCTGAATCTTGGAGAGTCTCTTGAATTATTAACTAGTAAATGTGGATCCTAAGTCATGTGGTGACCACAGGTATATATGGAAGAATGATTCAGTTTTAATGAACCTGGTTGCCTAATTTCTGTGTAATGTACCAAGAGCACCACTGATTCTGTGGTTTTGGGCAGTGTTGTCCTGTTTTCATGTTTTATTCTAAAAAACAAAACAATTTCAACCCAATTTCAGTATGGTATTAAGGCTACTTTCTCAGCTGGGTAGAAGATTATAATAAATGATAGTGCAATGATGACATGCATCTTTAACTATAAATGCAGTTTCTCCTGTATTCGCAACCTTTGACCAGATTTGATGAAAAATTGAACAGGACCCAAACATATTCAAAGTCTAACAGCTCTTTCCTTATATACTGTATGCTCCTTGTTCCAACAGTTTATCACTGGATTGAGATGAGAACAAAGATGCGGATCATGGGCTTCAGGGGAGCCACCATTAAGCCGCTGAACGAGGAAGCGGCAGCAGAGCTGGGCGCCGAGTTACTGGGGGAATCAATCATCTTCCTCATTGGTGGTGGATGCATGGTGTTAGAGTACAGCAGGCAGGCGGCTAACTCTCGCCGTAAAGAGGAAGAGCTGAACGAGACCCTCATAAGCCTACAGACGCAACTAGCAGAATTATCCCTAACGACAGAGACTCTAAGTGCGCAGCTGAGAGAGGTCAACAGGCAAATGCTGTCATTTCCTGTTCCCACCAAAAAGTAACAAATTTAGTTGTTTGCTATACAGCAAGGCACAATGTCAGGTTGTGGGATGAAGGAGTGAGTGCAGGTGTACATGTACAGCCTCATAGCTTTGAGCTGGGTGGAAGAGGTTGATATAAGTATATCACTGCAATGCGGATTTGGGTGCTATTGTTTGCTCGTGTTCTGAGCAACTAGTTGTAAAAAAAGGAATTGCTATGATATTCATAGTGAATTTCACTGGCTGACCTTGTATGTTCATTGTAAAGTTGACTGAGTGTATATAAAAACTTACAGTACAATAAAGTGGTGACCTTAAAGTTGATATATACATATATATTTTTAACAGCTTCAGCATATTCCTTTCTTTGTAATTCAGTGATCCTCGTAGACCTTAATCACTTTGGAAATACTGAATTATATGATTTTTTAAATACTAATTATGAGTTACTATTAATAATAATAATAATAATAATATTAATAATATTAATAATAATAATGGATTGGATTTATATAGCGCTTTTCAAGGCACCCAAAGCGCTAATTAATGGAAAAAATATATAAAAAAACAAAAAACAGAACCAGCTCATATCACTGGATAGTTTTTGAGAGAATCTGCCCCTGTACTGTCCATAAAATTCCATGTTGTAATTGCTGGTTTTTAATTGGATATATGGTGACAATTGGAAAAAAAAATTGAAATAAAATGATATGTTGGCTGTTGATAGCGTTTTTGTTATGTTTAATACGAAACAAGTGAACAAAACTGAAAGCACCTCCAGAGTGGATAATGTCCCGCGTGTCTTCACATTACTGTAAAACTACAGTACCCAAGATGACGTCAACTTAAACACTTCCTGCTTTGGAACGCTCCAAGTGCTTAACGCGTATCATACAGAACTTTGTTTTTTTCATCTAAGATTATATGGTACAAATTAGTTAATGGTAAACTCGCGCTATTTGGTAGCTCAAAGAAGTGCACCCCAGTGTTTTTGCAGTAGAATAATAAATTCAACCAAGCGGCTCTGGTTAACTTCCGGTTCTGAGTTTGGGCCACTTTGTGGCGCCAGGGGGCGGTAGCAACTCTTTCAGTCTTCTAACACGACTTGCCCGCGCAACTTGGGTGAAAGGAGGTAGGCCTCAACCTTGTTTTGTTAATATATTCCGCTTTAGTACTAAACTTTAAGCGGACTGCACAGTTCATTTTCTCCTGGACTTGCATGCAGACATAAAGTATGGGTCGCAGCTTGCTTATTGTCTGAGTTAAAGTTTCTTCCCTTGCAGCGGCTGTCGGTGCGTTAGCTAATGCTAGGCTAAGAAGGTTAGGCGCTCAGCAAGATATTTAGATAAGTAATAGCATTAGCATCTATTTTAGGAATAGTTTTGACTTGCAAAGGGTTATATTGGTAACGGCTGCGATAAAACACGAGTTTAATGATTCACAGACGTGTAGTGGAACACTGTATATTCTTACAGAATCTGTCCAGCGTTGCTAGCTTAGCTAAACGGCTAACGCAGCCTATTTGGCTGTGGGCACGGTGCCGCGCAGCAGATAACATTTGAAAGTTATAGGCAGTGTTTTTAGCAGTACCTGAACATTTCCTCCCAATTTTTGTAGCAAATAAAGACAAGAAGCACCAAGCAGACATCCAAAATCACAATGAGTGTTGACGTGAAGAAACTGAAAGTCAATGAGTTAAAAGAAGAGCTCCAGCGCCGTGGCCTGGACACCAGAGGCCTGAAGGCAGACCTCGTAGAGAGGCTGAAAGCCGCTCTGGAGGCTGAAGCTCAGGCTGATGCTGGTGAGCAAGAGGATAAAGGGGATCAGCAGCAGGAAGAGGAATACGGTGATGACTACCAAGACAATGAAGATGAAACGGATGCACAAGAGCAGCAAGGTAAAGTATTATTTCATTAAACATTTCACTTCCATGAAACTAGTTTTATTACGTTGTTTTGGACTTTGATCCAGTTTCTGCCCTTTGCTGATATTACATTTTAAGCACTTCACTGTACTTAAGTATAAATTAAAGTTTCAAAGTTGGGAAATGTCAACAAACTTTTCACTTTACAAACTTTAGAACACCTAAACTAAGTTTAAAAATTTTACATTTCCAGATTCAGAAGCAGCTGAGGACTATGGTGGTGGTGAGGAAGCTGAAGGTGATGCCCCTCAAGATGAAGATGAGGGCCGAGATTCAGGTGGTTACTATGAAGAAGAGGAGGCAGAAGGTAACCCCTACGAAAGTCAGACTCCTTCAGACTCGGGTCACAATGTGCCCGACTTCACAGCAGATGAGGATATTCAGAAAACTGACATGATGTCTGAGGAAGAGACCAAGCCTGCAACAAAGGAGGAAGTGGAGGAAGAGAATGAAGAGGAGGAGAATGAAAATAATAGACAAGGTAATGTTTCATTACTTTTATTACTCAGTTGATTTTTATAGTCTTGTATTAATCTCTGATGGCACTGGTTGAGAATAGAAACGCTTTTCAGAGATTCAAGTTTTACTGCTATTTACTGCCGACATGCAGAGGTGGCACAATGACACAGTGATCTGCTTAAACTAAATGATGCTAAAGGTAGTGTAAAATTTTCCTCGTGGACTTTGGCCATACAGTAAAGACATGTAAACCCAACACTCAAACTGCTCTCATACCTAGTAGAAAAAATTCAACAACTTGTTTTCATGCTAAAATGTGTTATGTTTGTTCATGTCTAATTTAAGAAGTTAAAGTAGAGGTCAAAATGGAAGATGAATCTGAGGGTGCAGGTGAAAGGCAACAAGATAATCAGCATGACCAGCAGCATGGGCAAGATACCGCAGGTCAGCCAGAGCAAGTCAAAACTGAAGATGAGAGAGGTGGACACTATGGACGTAAGAGGCCGTATGAGGAGAACAGGGGCTACAGCTATTATGAGCACCGTGAGGAGAAGAGGTGGGCTTCTACATGTTTTTCTTAGTTAACTCAACTGTCTACACTCGGAATGGATAAGGCAAAGTGTATGACAATAAATACTCTGGTGTTATTGTACAGATCCCGAACACCTCAGCCTCCTGCTGAAGATGAAGAGGAGAACATAGATGACACTCTTGTTACAATTGATACGTGTAAGTATGGTACATTAAATAGTGTGTGAACAAACTAGTGTCAGTGTGCTGTCTATGGTTGTTTATAAATATCAGAGACAGTGGGAAGTTGGACTGTTGTAGCAGACACAGTCATTTATTCACTACATGCTTTTGTTGATGGATTACGTGTAACCTTTTAAATATATGTATGCTCTGCTCTAATCTACAGTGATAATGAGCGCCCACTATTGCTGCAGAGATGTAGACTACCATCTTATGACTGATATAGATGAAGTGTTTGATGCTTTGTGCTTAACTCTTTGGTTTTCAGACAATTGTGATTTGCACTTCAAAGTTTCCCGTGACCGCTACAGTGGTTATCCACTGACCATTGAAGGCTTTGCTTACCTTTGGGCTGGGGCACGAGCAACTCATGGAGTCACCCAGGGACGCGTGTGCTATGAGATGAAGGTAAATGGATGCGTTTGTCTAAAGGCTTAGTAGTTTTAAAGCTAGACAGATGATTCGTGCTGATGAGGTCAGACCTATTTTATGAAATTTTACCAATTTGGTATTGGGGAAACTTGACTATTAACAAGCATTATCGTCAAATGTAAGAATAGCATTAACCCTGTTGGCCTTTAAACCAATGTAGCTGAAAACACCATTTTTATAGAAGCTCTGGTTAACTTTTCTTTTGTTTTTGTTTTGTTTGTTTTTGAAATAATGTCAAGTAATCCTTCTGGTTCACACACGCACGCATATATGTATTAGGCAAACAAAAATCTTACTCTGATTGTGTTTGACTTTTGTTTTTTTTAAAGATCAATGAAGAAATTCCTGTGAAGCACCTCCCCAGCAGTGAGCCTGATCCCCATGTGGTCAGAATTGGGTGGTCTCTCAACCACTGCAGCACTCAGCTTGGTGAGTGAAGCATCTGTCACAATACTCAACATGATGTTTGCTCGGTCAACTAATAAAACAATTGTTTTAATCCTGCAATGTTTTAGGCGAGGAGCCATTTTCCTTTGGATATGGAGGAACAGGAAAAAAATCCGTTGACTGTAAATTTTCAGACTTTGGTGAGAAGTTTGGTGAAAATGATGTCATCGGTTGTTACATTGTAAGTAATTGATTCATTTTCTCTAAAGCTTATCACATAAGAATTTCACACATTTCTTTAATAATGTATTCTTTATTTTAGTTATTGTGTTTTTATTCAGTAATTATGGTAGTAATCTATCATAATGCTCGCATTTTGCATATTTTACAAGTTGAGACGTTTTCTTTGCTTTGTCACTTTAAGGACTTTGACAGTGGTGACGAGGTGGAGATGGGCTTCTCTAAGAATGGAGTGCATTTGGGTGTGGCTTTCCGGACAACCAAAGAAGCCTTGGCAGGCCGTGCCCTGTTCCCTCACGTCCTGGTTAAGAATTGTGCGGTTGAGTTCAACTTTGGACAGAAGCGAGAGCCTTACTTCCCCCCACAAGAGGGATACACCTTCATCCACAATCTGGAGATGGAGGACAAGATCAGAGGTACTAAAGGACCTGCCAGCAAGTCTGAGTGTGAGGTAAGTTAGCAGTGAAATTGTACTATACAGTACATGAGGTTTTTGCCCCCAAATCTTCTGTTGTTTTGGGGAGACTAAATGCTTGACTGTTAATTGGAAGTTAGCCACAATTTGTAAATTTAATTGTAAGCAAAATAAAAAATTGATGTAGCACTGATCAGAGGTTTTTTGTTTTGTTTTGTTTTTTCCCCCAGATTTTGATGATGGTTGGCCTCCCTGCCTGTGGAAAAACCACTTGGGCCTCAAAGCATGCAGAGAGTAACCCGGACAAGAAGTACAACATCCTGGGCACAAATGCTATCATGGACAAGATGAAGGTTGGTTTTGTTTGTTGTGGGGTTTTTTTCTTCATTACATTGTGAATGTTGGTTCTGTTCAAAGTCTTTATTTATTTTCAAACAAAGATTTTAAAATGTATTCCTTTTTCTCCAGGTCATGGGTCTGCGCCGCCAGAAGAATTACGCCGGGCGCTGGGATGTTCTGATACAGCAGGCCACCCAGTGTCTGAACCGGCTGATTGAGATCGCCGCCCGCAAGAGACGCAACTACATCCTCGATCAGGTACTGCCCCTCCAGTTACACTCTGCTTTAATACTCACCACAGTCAGTCAATGTGCCCTGATGATCACTCTCTCTCTAATGGACTATTTATTTATCTTTCAGGGGGTCTCTGTGTATAATAGAGTAGAAGAAGCATTGATCTCCCTCTTGTCACTTGCTTGTCATGCATTGTAAACGAAAATGATTAATGGCTCTCATAAGTGACAGAATATGTTATGTTTTCATCCCGCAGTATATTGCACTTGCTATTCCCTGTCATAATACAGTATTGTTTGTCTTGTGAATTTCAACAATGTACAAGTAAACCATGACTTTGTAAAGATGTTGAGAAACAAGTAAGCTCTGACTGGTGAGTAAGAAAAACACCTTCTGTTGCTAATTTAATAAGACAGAGTTGATAGCTTTTTAAAAGCTATTTTTTAAGTGAGATATATGGAACTTTTGAGTGTGTTTTTTAATAAATTGACCCCTAAGGTAAGTACTGACTAACAGCCTTTTAGATTTTCAGATCTTTGAGCTCAGGAAATGTGGGAAAAAGGTAGGTGGGTCTGATGGTGGACTGTGGCTTTTCTGTGGAAACTGTGAGTATTTGCAGGTAGGTTATATATGTGTTGTCTGGAATGGGACAAGAGCTCGTATGAAGAAAAGGTGAGTAAAGGTAAGTCTGAGGGACCCATGAGACTAGCAAGCGGTTTTTGAAGCAGCATGCTGTGGTAAATGGTGCTTTTCGGACATGTTTATATTCGATAAAAGTTGTAAAGTTGGCACTTTAGACACAGTGTTTTCTTTGAGGTATGTGATTTCTTTGTGTGTATATTAAGGAACCGAAATCCTATTTTATTTTTTTTATTTTTTTTTAAGCTTTTGGCATATATTTAAAGCTAAATTGGTTACTAATAAGAACTTGTATAAGCTTCTCACTGTTAAATTGTGAGATCATATTCATTACAAATTTAACTGACATTGGCATTACTTAGTTGTTTGTTGGTCAGTGGAGACCCCACTGAGTTCTGCTGGATGAAGAGAGAGATTGTTTGAAGTTAATACTGTGAGCTGTTTGCTGTTTAAAGTGTCCTAACCGCAAGTCTTCTATTTGAATGTCATAGCATGGCGCAGTTTGATAGTTGTGCTTTGGCAGTTTTAATGTCACCTAAAAGCCTAATTTAGATAAAGCGTAATTATTAAGTGTTTGTTATTGAGCTGTAGTCCTGATTTGAAACGAGGGTTTTTGAAGCATTTTCATTCAGTTTTGAGTTCTTACACAGGCTGCAAGGATTATGGAAAAAAAAAAAGTGATTTATAATGTGGCTACATTTGACAGTTGGCACTGTCATCAAAGCAAAATGTAACCATGAGTCGTTCCTGCTGATCAGTGCTATGGAATATTTTGGGAGAAAAATCTTAACAGCAGTAGTTTATAATACTGAAATTAGGTTGTTCAGAGCAAGATATGAAATATTTATGTATTTGCTATTCCACCTGGTGACTACTGCAAACTATCTCTACATTTATAATCGCTACATCGCAATAGAAGAAGAATTAACTGAATTGAAAATCAATTCAATCGAAATGGTAACTGTAATATACCTTTCGGCATTGTAACTGTTCATCTAGGGCATATTTAAGTTCTTTTAATGTTTGAGGTAAATACAAAATACTCACAGCTTCTCTCAGTTACTGCTCTGCGTAATTGTAGCAGTGCTTTTGAAGCATATTTACAATCAGCACATAGTCATTGAATGAACACAGAATTGAGTGCGCGCATCTTGGCGTTGTCTGACAAAGCAGAAAGTTTAGTCAGCACGGGGTCCCTCTATTTACAATAACTTTCTTTAGCAGTCACTGGGTACCTGGACGCACAGACCGTGAGGTAAGTCTGTGGAGTGACGAGAGGCCAATAGTACCTGAGTAAAAACGTAGACTGACGTCCAAGCCAAACCTCTCTCACTTCATTATTGCAGGGTTCCAGCTTCCTTCCAGTGGAAAGCCATTACAAATAAACAATAACAAACAAGCTTCTACTTCTTTCTTGTCACCATTGCTAGACAAATGTTTATGGATCAGCAAGGAGACGAAAAATGCGTCCTTTTGAAGGTTTTCAACGCAAGGCTATTGTAATTTGTCCCACGGACGAGGATTTAAAAGAACGAACATTAAAGCAAACCAATGAGCAGGGGAAGGATGTGCCCGATCATGCTGTGTTAGAAATGAAAGGTAGGAACGCTGTGGAAACAATAAATAAAACACCAGATCTACTTTTTTTACTTTTTTTCTATGTGTTGTCTCTAAAATCAAACTTGGAAGATGCCCCCTCCCCCCTTCCCTCATCATAGCCTTTGGCCAGATATCAGACCTGGATATTTTTTAAAAAGTCAACATGAATCTGATTCTTATTTTTTGCCCTGTATCTACCACTTGCCATTCAGCTTACTTCTGATGCCCTGCAAACTGAGATTTCGGCTTTGTAATAGTAGAACCAATACTGCGCAATTGGCTTCCATGAAACGAATGTTTCCAAATGACACATTTACATGCATAGGTTTTTGTAAGTTAATTTGTAACACTCTCACATCAGCTGTCCTTGGTTTGCAGAGCTGTTTCCTCTTCTCACCAACTTTTTAGTTGTCCTTTGTCCCCCTCCCCACCTTTACTGAAGTCTCCCTCCTCTCCTGTGTCTGTTTAAACAAATGTTTCCTCCATGTTCCCTTGGAGGTAATTTTTGTTCCCTTTACCCTACCATCTGCTTCATTATCTGCTCTTAGTTTCTCTGATGTACTTTTCCCCTGTACAATAGTAATTAGTTTTCATTTTGTCTTCCGGTGGTGTGGCTGCTTTGGTCTTCACTACAACCCCCTCCCCCTCTTTCTCTCTCTCCCATCCTTTTTTTGCTGGATGGGCTGTCTCTTTCCTGTGGTCATCACTGCCACTCTTGAAGCCAACTTTACTCTCCCTGAGCCTTGCGACTTCCTGGAGGCAGTCACCTACGTTGAGCTGCAGCGCGACGAGGCTGAAAAGTTGATGAAGCAGTACAATGAGGAGGGCCGCAAAGCTGGCCCACCCCCTGAGAAACGCTTTGATAACAGGTCTGGTGGGTTCCGTGGCCGCGGAGGTGGTAGCTTCCAGCGGTATGACAACCGTGATGGAGCTCGTGGCAGCTACCAGAACCGCAGTGGGGATGGAGGCAGTGGATACAGAGGAGGTAAGAACTCTTAAATATTATTTATTTTTTGATAATTTCAAACTAGAAAGTTGGAACTTTCAGGTTAACATATTTTTCCTGAACACTTAATGATCTCAGTTTAACAAATGTTGCACCTGCTTTCTTCCTTTGACTTTTACGTTGGCACGGCATTTTTGTAAAATAAAATTGTTCAATAAATGTCTGTAGATATTTCATCTTTTTGTTGCGTTTTACAGGCTACAATCGTGGCAGCTATAACCAGAACAGGTGGGGCAACAGCTACCGTGACGGAGGCTCTGATGCACGAAGTGGATATAACCGCAGTCAGCAGTCCGGGGGAAGCTACAGAACTGCACCCTCTTACAACAAAGGAGGATACAACCAGGTACTTAATATGATTCATTTATGGATAAAACACCATAAATTATAAAATGGAGGAAAAAATTATATCATTGTATTCTTCTTCACCCTCAGGGCTACAGCCAGAGCTACAATCAAGGGTACAACCAGGGCAACTACAACCAGAATTACTACAGCAACTACAGTCAGTACCCAGCATACAGTCAGAGCTACAGCCAGACACCTGCCACTGGTCAGACGTACAACCACCAGCAGCAGCAACCACAACAGCAACCACAACAGCAGCCACAGCAGAGCTACAACCAGCAGTATCAGCAGGTACCACTAACATCCATTTTTGGCCCTATGAACTCAGGCCGTTACTTTAATAGAGCCCAGTGGCAGAAATCCTAATGAATTCACTTTAGTAGTAATCGATCTGATGGTGGCCAAGTTTTATCCAAAGTTTTCACTGTAGAAAAACTGAATCACAAAGTTCACAACTTTAAAACAGTGTTCAGCCTTTTCTTTCTTTCTTTCTTTCTTTCTTTCTCCACCTTTAAGGCTTTGGAAAGGGTTTAATGATCATGAAGTATCTCAAACTTGTAAACATACTTTTAACTCTAAATGCTTCTTGCTTTGATTTACAGTATGCTCAGCAGTGGCAGCAGTACTACCAGAATCAGAACCAGTGGAATCAATATTACAGCCAGTATGGCAGCTATCCTGGACAAGGCAGCCAAGGCTCATCTTCTGGTTCCCAGTAGCTTCCTTCCTGCATCTGTACCTGCATCCACCTGTGTCCTGAACACCTCTGATAACTGCAGAAGATTGATTTTTGTACAGTCCCACATTGTGTCTCCAACCATAACATCCTCCATCTGATTTAACACAGTAGCCTTCATTTGCCATCAATCCGTGTACACCTAAATTACATACAGTTTGATGTCTTTTCATTATTTTTACTGAATTAAGTCTTATTCTAAGCAGTGACCGTGAAGTGGTAGATGATAGGTATCAAGACATTTAATGAATGTTATTGATAATGCATTCAGTGTGGATGTATGAAATCCACATTTACTACAGATTGAAGAGGTAATTGTACATTTCATAGTGTGAAGAAGGCAGGAAAAGTACAGCAAACCCTGAATACTTTTGCTTGCTTTGAGAAGAACAAAATGCATGCTTTTTACATCCATGACCCTGTCCTGTCTTGCTTTTTAATTTTCAGTTACCGATTTTACATTTTATTTACTGCAATAGACACCAAGCATTATGAAACACGTTTTTTAAATAGGTGTTGATGCTGTAGTATTTAATCCAGTCTTTGATTGAGAAAAATATTTTGCCACTCTTGACTAGTTCTATGTGCAGGGTTGGGTTTTTTTCCTTTTTTTTCATCCCTTTGTGATTGCGCATTTTGTCTTGTAGTTTAATCCTATTCTTTTCAAACCATTTGTTTTCTACCTGAAAATGAAAATCAGATTTTGATCAGTTACGCAAACTGTCTTGTCTTTATACAATAAATGCAGTTGTATACGCCTGTAATTGTTAATGTCCTTTTGTTCCCCTTCAGTGAAGTCAGACACAACACATACTGTCTGATTAATCATTGATATGTTTTTCGACTTTTTTTCCCAACATTTGTAAATCATGGACAAAACAAAAGGAAGCGTTTAGCTAAAAACCATATGCCAAGTTTGGACCATATGCATGTGCAGTCAAAAACATTGGGAAGGAAATGAACATTTTAAACTGTAGTCATGATGGCCGATTAGGCTTAACAAGCTCCTTTTGCTATTCAAGTGGGCAATATAGATGATGAAGTTTCAATAACAAATACTTTGTGATTTTCCACTAACTTTTTCTGACAGCTTAATTGAGTAAAAAACATATGAAATCCAATATTGCCATTTAGAATTTGATGTGCAAAACTCTACTACCAACTGGGCTAACAGATGCTAAGGTAAAACTCGATAATATAACTTTTTGACACGCGATAAATTGATACATTAGCTGTTTGTATATCAAATATCCAATCAACAGCCAAATAAATAACAGTTAAAATAGTTTTCCATTCTTTCCAAATTGACGAGTTGTCATATAGCTGCCAGTGTTACAATTAACCACAGTTTTGTTGAGGTTAGTGTTAATTTCCTACCCTGCATGTGTGTATATATTGTATGATCAGGAAAAGCCTGCCTATAGGTTGGCATAAATTAGGAAGTAAGGTGGTTTAGCACCAGAAAACCAAGGCACCAGTTCAAAACAATACGAGGTGTTCCGCAGTAGGAAAATCCATGTTTCTGAGCCGGATAACCAATAAAATAGCAGTGACAAAGATCAAATGAAAAACATCACACAACCATGCTTGAAACACAAATGAGTCCTTTGCTGGCCTTCTAAAATAAGTGGCCAGTAAATAGTATCAGTTCAACACGAGTCAGACACAGCTTTGTCCAAAAAATGTGTTTGTGTCTGTGCTTTGTCCATGTGGGGAAATGAGTGCTCAGTCTGGCTCCCTGCTTTTGTCTTTGTACAGATGCAGCTCCTCCATCTTCTCCTGCAGGAAGGAAACAGGCATGGAGCAGCGGGTTCTGTGTGGTAGAGTGCTGACCTGGAAAACAAATGTCAAATTAATCATAAAGAAACTAGTCACTGTTTGTTTTTCTCATTTCACAAAGTCTTGCAAAGTGTTTTAAACTGCACTTGTAATGCTTTAACTCTGAAAGTAGTGCCTAAAATATGAGGTAGTAAAGTCTCAGCAGTCAGATGGACAAGCTGGACACAAAAAAGGATTATTTTGCTGTTTTATAACAGCAGGCATGAAAACGACAGTAGAGGGAGTCATTCAAAGTTGTACATATGGAGTCCAAGCTCACAGTATTCTTAACAGAGTTATCATTTTGTCCTGTGTCTGGTAGCAACTCAAAGTTTTTAATCTTAAATGAATCCTTGCTGTATTATTTCATTATGCAATCATGGCATTTTTCACACATAAACAGGATCACAGAGAAGAAAAGGTTAAGAAACACTTCCTTTCTGAATGATCACTTTGCAGGAACTTGCACCATTTCTCACCTTTCTCAGTGATGGACGAGAGTGAAGGTGGTTTCCCTTTTTGTCCTTCTTCTCAGGTGTCCAAACTCCAGGATCCGTCTGAGTGGAGCGGTCGGACAGTACTGATTCACTGGTGTTACTTTTCCAGTCAGATGTACCCTTATGGTGCTCTGTTTCATTACTCGGGGGAAAAACAAAGGTGTCCTCTTCCGAACCTGACCAAAAATAAATAAATAAATAAATAATTTTAGAGACTTTTTACTGACAGAAAACAGTGTGTGCTTTGCGGACTGTATATGAAGAAGAAAGGACGCACTCCAGCTGTTGCCCTTGGTTCTTAAATCAGGTGCGGGGGTGCATGGACAGGACCCGGTCGTGTTTTTGTGTTTCTTCAAGCACTCAATACCCACCAGATCTCTACAGTGTCTGTGGCAGTTTATCCCACAGTCTGGAAGACAGAGAAAATGTTAAGCTTTTAAAGCACTACCACTTTAAGGATTCGTTCACTCAGATTAAGAAAAAGTTTTGTGGATTATCCAGAGTAATCAGACCATTGTTTTTGGAACAACATAGCCTATTTCAGTGTTGACGTGTAATTTTGTAATGCTTTTAGCGTTACAAACTAAATTCAATAGCAGAGGAAATGTCAAGAGGCCACATGTTCAGAGAATTGTCCTCTTAAACTCTGTCTTATTCTATTGGGCAAATTCTTGCTCAGATCAAGCTGATTACTCTTGACAGTTGATTAGAAGGTTAAGATCTCTGATCGTAGAGGTTTATTTTTGTGTTTCTGAGCCTACCTTTACAGTGGTAGCCCTGTTTGGTGACACCCCATAGCTGCAAGATATGACAAATTACAATTTGACTAAATTTCTACAAAACCCAAAACAATGAGAAAAAAGAAACAAACAACAAACAAAGCTAATGACACTCACAAAGCCTCTACATATATCACAGAATGTTGGTCGTTTGTATGTGGTTTCATGGAAGTTATGCGCGTCATTGAAGTTGTACCCCAACTTGGCACATACGGACATTCCCCTCATGAAGTAAGAGGTGATTTCTTCACGGCTGATTTGTCCCTCCCTAGGCAGAAAATTTTCCAAAGTGCAACATAGATGTAAGCAAGTTGTCCTTTCTCTGATTTGCATTTAGGTCATGACGAGAGGCCCGCGTGTGAGCTGCAGCTTCCTCACCTGTCAGTTTCTTGAGTACAGAAGGAGAAGGGGAAGTTGGCTGCTATTTTTTCAAATTCCTCCAGCGAAATGTAGCCATCCTGATTGTGGTCATAATTCTTCATTATGGACTGCAGGGGGCAACAGAACGATCAGATATTCAGTTCCACTTGTCAAGGAACAGTTTGCTAGTTCTGCTTTAGGCTGCCAAGTAATAAGGAAGTGAGAGACATCAGGTTGTTGCAAAGTCACATACTCACATCCACCATCTGTTTGACGTGTTTAGATATGGTGTCGGGGTCGAGCCTGGGGGTGACTCCTGAACCCCACTCTGCCACTACTGGGGGTTTAACTGGAGCTACAGGCTGTGGACAAACAGATGCAGCAATGAGACACGAAGACTGTCAGACAAGCAAAAATGCACACACCCACCACATAATACACTTCCCTAACGTACAGCGCTTTGATGTGGCTAACTTTGATGTATTTAAGCACTGCGTCTCTGCTTTTGTTTTGAAGAACACGTTACACCCACAGAAAGTGCGCAAATGTCCACCCGCTTATAAGAAGAGGTTAAAGTAAGTGTGAACCTGTGTACCGTTACAAAGAGCTTCACTTCAGCTCTACTGACCTGAACCTTGGGGTTCTTGGGTTCCTTGGCATATGAGAGTTCATATATCTCATCCTCAGTGTAGTATAAATCTAGGGAGAGCTGAAACATTAACACAGAACAGAATTTCAGATGTTTGTGACTTCGTGCTATCTAACTTTGTAAAAATCCCCTTCTTGTTTCTTGTTCTAGTACCGTGAGCAGATGCAGCAGGTCTTTGTTGGCCTCAAAGGGTGGTGTACAGCTGTGGAGGGCCAGCAGGTCATTAATGTTGCTATAGAGGTGCTGCAGCTTGCTCAGGTTGATTTTTTCCTCATCTATGTAGTCTGGCAAGGCCTCATTCAGCGAGATCAGATCCTTTAGATGGACACCCAAAATGGGAACCTTGAAGCCGGTGCACTCATTGTAAACCCGACGGTAGTTGATGTAATTACTCCGCGACGAGAGCAGCTCTGTCATTTCACTGAGAGCCTGACAGAAAATAAAGATTGACAAATAGTGATTAAAAAATATATATTTTTAAAATATTTAACTAAGCCTTTTTTTTGTTTAAATGGAAAACAGTGAATCGTCTAAGAGTAATCTAAGATATGGCAAACCTTTGCACACGTTTGTCCAGTTTGTCTAGAAACAGCTGGCTAGCTGTGATGAGACCATACAGCTAAAAATGTAAAAAATCTATAAAAACTCTTCAGGATATGACAAAGCAACCCCAAGAGGGCAGTTGAAGGTGTTGTCCCACACAGGAAAAACAAGAGGTAAAAATGCAATGTGTACCAAACACTTCTCTGAGTTAATGTTACGCCCCAAAACATTCTTTCTCATATGTACAGTAAGTTTAGTTGATGTGTATGACATGCAAATATCACTTTTTGAATGCCACCATATCTAACAAAAGATAAAGAATTACCAGAAACACCACTTACTGGGTTAGCAGGTGAAGAAACAGACATTGCAATGATTAAGCAAAGCAATGTCTAAACGTTTACACCCTTGTGGCGTGACAGGCACTAACACTGACTCATGATTACACGCAATATTTAAAATACCTTAGTGACATCAGGAGGCAGCAGGTTAGAAGTGTCTTTGAGGCGGGAGATTGAACTGTGACAGAGGCCTCCAGTTACGGCCATGAGAGTGTTAAAGTTTTGCAGAGATCGAAGTTTCTAAATGGAAAAGAGCATAAGAAATAACTGTAAATTAGAAAAAGTGCACCTGAAACAGTAGACCTGGCAGCCAAACCAAAATGCGTCTTAGCTCTTATTCCAGTTTTTGTGATGTTGCCTCCCCAGGTACTTTACCTGAGCCACATGAATGAACTTGGTGAAGACCTGGGCTCTCTGCTGGGCTGTGTGTCTGCTAAGAATCATCAGCTGGACCCACTGGGAGACCCCATTACACATCATCACTGAACGCTCCAAAGCAGGATTGTCCCGGACTGAACCTCGTACTACATAGCTGCGGTAATCCAAGAACTGTCCGATTAGAAAAGAGTTCAAGAAATAAAGGTTATTCGTAATTTTAACATTTTGAATCATTTTCTCATAAAACTAAAGCAATATTTTTTCTTCTGATTGTGGCTTCAGAGTAAAAGAAAAAGTTGTGGCACAACTTTGCAATTTCACAAACCATCTGGAACATCTGGAGGGAGCCTGACTGTCAGTAAAACCAACAGATACGGTGACCACTATCGACTGTATGGCACCATTTACTAATACTTTGTAAAGGGACTGAGACTATAGATGTAGGTACTATTAGGCAAATTGATACACTGAAACCATTTCCCATAAAGTGTTCACACTTCCTATTGAAAGTTAGAAATGCCATCAACTACAATGCAAGTTACGCAACAGGATTTCTCACAATGTGGCAGAAAAACTTGTTCTTACAAATAACATATTACTGATAGTGTGATTAAAACAAAATGACCAATGTTCATGGAAAGTGTCACCATTTAAACTGTCAAAAATGCAGTGAACCTTTAACATTTTTACAGTATAATATTTTTACTTTAACATACTTCATGCTCAGCTGTGTGTAGAATGAATGAAGATGCCATTAAACTACACTGTTTAGCAAAAAACCTCAAACGCTGACAAAGAATGCTTAACTAAAGAGCTTTAGCTTGAATCTTAGATGATTTTATGTTTTATCCATTAATTTTGCTACTAGGCTATAATAACATTTTTACAAGAGGACTAATTATCATAACCACATAATGTACTGGTACTAATAATGATACCAAAAGTAAAACTTGTCTATGCATATTCATCAACTCTGAGTGCTTATTTCAGGACTAGGAACATCTCTGTGAGTCATGGCAACATGATGGTGTCTCATCGGGTGAAAAACCTAAGAAATAGTGAGAAGTTGTTTGGTGAACTTACTGATACATTACAGAAGTTTTTAAACTCAAGGTAGCTGAGATGCTCAGCCATCTCGTCTGGCTCCATGTGATCGAATATTAAAGACACCTTCCTCTTCTTCACAGAAGGTGAGGGTGCCTGTGATATGTTCAGGTGAGGGCTTCTAGGAAAGGCAACAGGACAAAAATCATCATTCTATTTATAGGATTGTTTATTGTTTATATATATATATATATATATTTTTTTTAACTGTTTTTAGACATATTTATATATATGCAGTTTTTCCAGGGTACAACGGTAAATCAAACAGAAACATGACTCACAAGCAGGAGTTCTCGATGAGCTGCGAGTGTTTCTCCTCTCCATCTGACCGGACCAGTGCCCACAGGTCCCCCATGGTCTGTTCAAGGTGGGGGTCCACCTCAAATACCGCTGGGAACTGGCTGATCCACTGCCTTGCCACAAAGCAAAACAGAAAACATGTTTACTACTCGCAAATAGAGCAGGATAACCAGTTCCGTCATACTCCATCATTCAACGGTCTCGAGTGTCCTTACTCACCTGGCAAGGTGGCGGATCTGTGTCCGCCTGAGTCCTCTCTTGTCGGAGGGACAGTCCTTATAAGTAAGAATAATAGTCAAGGCTCTAAACACACTGTGCAAATTATACCAAACAGTAGGGATATATACTTGAAATCTGCTTTGCAAACATGGAGTGCAAAACAAAGCCATGCTTGTTTCCTGATCTGATTAATCAACATGGGCATGTGATTGGGAGCAGTGCACCAGTGGAACCAGAGTATTACACTGAGTGGCAGTGGAGGATATAGAGTGAGAAGTTTCTGGGCAAATGCCTCAGATGGCACAACCCAGCTGTGCATCATCAGGGTCATGTGGACCAACTGGGTCCCTCTTGGGCTGGAAGTCTTGCCCTCTGAATCTGCAAGCAAAACGGAGCAGTGGATTCACAGGAGGAGGATTAATGTGATTAAAAACAACAAACAGTGCAATAGGCAACGAGTTTATGTCACACCAAGCAGCTCAGGTAGAGTGGAGATTTCAGACTTTCTCTAGGTATGCCTGTTTTTATCAACAGAAATATATATTAATTATAATTTAAAGGTTCAGTACAACCAAACTACCTAGTTTTATTTTACCCTAACATTTCCCTAGGAAAGCTTTATATTATGCCAGTTAACTAGATCATTATTTTGAGTTTTTCTACTGTCCAAAACATGTATTTGTGTAATTTTAATGAACTGACTGATACACCAACAGAGGAGGCGATAGAGATAGAGATAGAGAGATTTGTATAGTTTAACATTGCATGGGAATGACTGGCTGGCTTCTGTAACCCAACAGAACAAAGCTTGATTGTATGAGACTGCTCTTTGTCTCTCTCCATCCCACCCTGTCAGTTTCTCTCACCCCCACCCCCCACACTTTCCCTCATCCCTCAATTATATAACCTTGTTGTTGTTAAAGTGTAAAACCACATGGCAAACAGAGACTGACCAAAGCAGTTTAGGCAGCGCTGTATGAGGTCATCCAGGCTGGCAGCACTGGCACTGGGAGCAGAACTGGGGCTCTGCAGGGCCCGGGTGATGTCCTGAGGACTGGGACATGTATTCCTCCTCCGGGGGCCCAGGTTTTTGCCCCTTAGCACACCAGGACTCTCCACATTGGACTTCCTAAGAAAGTGAGACAGACAGAAAGGCAGATAGAGAGTGAAAGCGAGAGCGAGAGAGGGAGAGAAAAGGGGAGCATAAGTAGCCTAAAAAAGTAGAACAATGTGTGACGAGATAGTTCAAGCCAGCATTAGAGGAAACACAGCTCCCCACATCTGATAAGCTCTGCTACAGCTCTGCTGCTGTCTGAGCCATCATGCACAAGCAGACTAACTGCACGCAACAGCTCAGACGCTTCTCTAAATTTGTCAAATAAGTAAAAGACTTGAAGTAGTGGGGGACTTTTCATTACTGACATTAGATGGGTGGCCAGTTGTGTCACACATTTAAATGTTGTACTGTATTTTTACTCTCGTGCTTTTAGAAACTTTATAAGAATTAGTTTTGATGGGGATTTTTTTTCTTTAATTGCAGGTGCTAATGGTGACATAGGCCAGAGCGACTTTTATTTTTAAACTCCTATTAATGTCACGGAAAATCTGGAATATATTTGGATGCTGTTAGTATAAAAATACATCACCCATCAGTTTTTATAAGACACTGAAATTATGCTTTCTTGTTGTCGAAAACAAAATAGATTTACCACATCTCACAAGTAAACTAGGCAAGAACGGAAGATCTCTCTTTGATTCACCTCGCAGCCTATAGATACAGTATGTAACCACAAGACCCATTTGTTTTAGTAATCATACACTGGTGACTGGTGTCCTGCTACTGATGTGGCAGAACGCTGATGCAAATTTTCCCTTTTTTGGACTTCAATGGAAATTTGCAACTGAGGAGAATCCAGCCTAGTCATAGCATATAGGCCATCCCTTTGTGCATACTTTATGCTGAAGCTGGACTGATGCTAAGTGCGAGTAGAGTTACAAAAACAACTTTTTAGACAACAAAGATAAGGGAGAAATACTACATTTTATGCTTAAACACAACAGTTTTCTGTTTCATGATTATGTTGATGCTTCCTCTTCAGATCAGTGGCTCAGTTGTGCAATATCTGACCGTGTTTCACAATAACCAGTGAAATTCTTAACTTTTTTATTGGTTTCTATTCTTTGCTTTTTCATCTACATTTTAACTGGTATAGTTACCTCAGTTTTGCAAGAGACTTGAGAGAAGTCTAGATCCACAATTACCAAACATTAATGAAACTACATTTTGCAACAAACCTGCCCATTAAGAGTGTCTGTCATTTTTTTGTAAAGGTGGTGAAGCTTTGTGTTGCACTTAAGACATTTTGTATTCGTGCATCTGAGCAAACACTGAGTAGTATGTAACCAATATGAAACTGTCAGTCTATACTGCAGATAATGTGATGAAATTGCCAGGAAACAACTGTGAGTTCAGAGAACTGGTGACAAGTTCCCTGAATGACCAGACCTACATCCCCTTCTTTTAACCTAAGCACTCAGCTTATTTCCCCAACCCACTCACCACATTGGTACATTCTCATATAGTTTATGCATTACTAAACATACACCTGCACCCACTGTCCAGACACTCAAAAACATATAAAATGGCAGAACACTTATAGATACACAGGAACATGTGGTGACATTCACTTATCTATTTATACCACAAGCTGCCTGTACGTGCTGTTCCATCTAGTCATCACGCAACATATTTCACTCTCAGAGACATCTAGACTCAAAACATTAGGGGGATGTCAGTGATGAACCAGACTCCATCACTCTTCTTCCTCGTACTCAGGCTCCAGGTGACTGGTTTGGAAACCTGCTGGGCAACAAAGATCTGCCTCTTGTGCTCCTCCCCTCTGCCTCATTACACAGTCTGGCTACTGAATTCAAAACACTAACATTAACAGCACAGCATGCAACATTTTCAACAAATATATTTTAAGGAGAGGAAATCTTGTGAAATCAAGATGCCTCTGTCATTTTATCTATACTTAGCTGCCTTTTAGGTTTTTGCAAAAGTGTACTGTGAAACTTAAATCTCATGCTGGGTAAAGTCTTTGCTTTAAGTTAAGCTGTTACATTCTGTAGAGACTGTGAAGTCCATCGATTAAAAAAACAATGCAATTTGGGATTTTGACTATGCAGATAACACTGACTTAAAGATATTACCTGATCCAGATTGAAAATGAACCAATAATCACCTAATTCGTTAACAGTCTCAATAAATTATGAGAATATCTATTCTATGTTCTCAAGTGTTTCCAAGTCCGTTATTTCTTTTACGTGTTTGTACACTAATTTTGTACATTTAAAAACAAAACTGAGTGGTTTTCTAATCTCAATGTCCTTTGCAACATATCACCTTTCTCAGTGAATTCACCTGCTGTCAAAGCACTTGCACATACGTGAGACACGGCAACTACAAACAGAAATGCTGACGGGGAAATGTTGTTGATGTCATAACGTTATTCAGGGAATTTCCCCCGAGTGCTGAGTAGGTAACACACAAAACATCAGTCAAAGGTATGTTTTCTGTGTAGTGACACTGACCACCTTCAATGACAGAGAGCCATTTGAAAATAGAGTGTAGTGGATATGGATGCAAATTAGAACACAGTTACTGTTTGGGAATTTGCATTGACTTTTTCCAAAGCATAGGGCAACTTGAAAAGCACTCCCTTTATTTAGCATGTCATCTATAGGAACAACCTTTGTGTTGAAAAGAAAATCCTTGTGCGCATGACATGACATGACATACTTATTCATTTGGATCCTGCTCCATTGCATCACTCACTCTTTTTTCAGGAAGACCTTCCATTCCTCATTTTCCTCACTAACTCCTACTTTGCTCACTTTTTTCCTCTTCCTTCATCCTTGTTCTATTCATTCCATTCAGGAAACAGCTTCTCCTTTTCTCTCTGGAAATCCCCCTCACTCTCTTTCCCATCTGTGTTGAGACTCCTGGCTAAAGATCCAGTAACCCCCTTCCCTTGCTCCTGCTCTCACACTGGCGGGGGGATATGCAAATTCCTCTCTTTCTTTCCTTAATTGATTAATTGAAGCCCAGGCCCTTTGAAGGCCTTGTTTGTGTACTGCTCTTTTCCCCTGCTCTCCCCTCTCCCAACCCATATTCTTGTTTCCCTCTGCATCAAGAGGATGCATCTTCTGCAAGGAGCTATTGACCCCTCCCCTCCTTAGTACTGTATATAGTGCAATCATATAGTCCTGTGCAAAAGTCTTGAGAAATCCCCAAATTCTTTATATTTTGCTAGGAAAATGGGAGCTAGGGGCAGCCATTCATTAGAACATTCAAGTGTGCATCGAGATACAGTATAGAAACACTGTTTTTTTCAATTATAATGAGTAGTCAAGCTTTTTTGTAATTTCTTTAAATAGTCCTCAGGAATAGGTCACGCTGCCTCTTCAAGAACATTCAAAGTTCATTTTTAGATGCTGGCTGCCTTTTGTTCTGTTCTCTGTCAAGATCCTCCAGTGCTCCCTCAATAATGTTGAGCTCTGGGCTCTGGGGAGGCCAATCCATGACCTATAGTGTTCTGTTATGTGCTTTCAATCCAGGTATGTTTTTAATGAATTGGCAGTGTGTTTGGGATCATTGTCACATTGAAAAATGAAAAACCGGATATTCAGATGCTTTGGATGCTCAATCAAAATCTGATAGTACCTTTGTGTATTCAAAAGTAATTAATGGCAAGACCTCCAACAACACTACCAGAAAGGCAGCATCACACCATGACAGAGCTGCCACTGTGTTTTACAGATGGCTATAGACACTGACTGTTGTACCTCTCTCCTGACCTTCTCTGTGAATACTGAGGGCAATCCTCCACTGAGACCATTTCTGGTGAACCTTTAGCAGATAGTAGCTTGATCGACTGAAGGGTCAGATGTGTTTCTCATGCCTGTATCACATCTTTGAAATTCTTCTTCCTATTTCTTACAGACTTGACATTTAGATAATGTTTATCTGCTATAGATAGTTTGCTAGTCCTGGTACTTTGTCTTTTGCCCTTCATTTACCATAATTTCTAAGCACGCATTGCAATCCATGCCATTTTTAACTAGGTCTTTGGGAATCAAGCACAAATACTATATTATGTGTGTCAAAGTTCAACTAAAGAAACAGGAATAAATGATGTGTTTTTTTTGGTGACAGACTGCTAATAGCAAAATGCCTAAATATACAAATTAAAATGGATTCATTCCTTAGGTTATGTGCCTTTTTCATACTTGAATGATTCATAGGTTGGTGTTAAGTGGCTTAATGAAGAAATAACAATAACAAAAAACGGAACAAAATAGTCCCCTGAAAATGTTCAGGTAAAAGAGAGCCAATATCCCCCCAAAAAACCCCAAACACTGAAAGACCCTTAGGACGCTGTTCAAGAGCACTTTACAATTACAAGAAAGTCTGGCTGCTTGGAAGCAAACTATCAAGAAATGAGGAGTGGCTCAAGACTTTTACTCAGTACTGTACCTGTTCAACTAAGCACTACACTCTGTTCTCTCCAATTTTTGGAAATTCTCTCTCTGGTATACACACATGTATGTTTAACCTATAACAATAATTCTAATGTGACTTACTTCCCTAATTTTCCACTATTACAATTTAGTTCCACGTTGAGTTTGTTCCATGCTTCTCTTTAGGGTTTTTTTTTTTTTAGAGATTTTACAAAGATTTCTACATTTCAGGAATGTGTTATTTATTGTCTTACATATTGTTAAACTCATATGCATAACTGATAAAAATACAATGCTGACCTTATGTGATAGTTCTAGACAGTCTTGCCACTGAAGGGGAAACTCCATACCCTCAAACTCAGGTAACTAATTGGACAAAACTCACATTTGACTACCTCAACATTTAACATACAACCCTTTCATTCCAAGTAATCTGATAAGATCTGTGGTCACAACTGCAGCAGTAAAAAATGCCTCTGAAAACACAAACATATAGGTTCTCTGCTGTATCTAAAATCGAATGCAAAAAACGTCACTGCACTGACGTGAAAAAGGAGATTACTGGACAGAACAGAAAAGCAGAACGCATTTCCATGGAAAGGCAAGCAGGCAGCTCTCCACAGGCACGCACAACTGTTGAATGTTGGCTCTCACTTGTGTGCAGTACACACAAATAATTTGAGAAGTTGATAGTCTTCACTGATATGCAGGTCAAAACATTAACTGCAGCCTTTATTTTAACCCAAAGCCTCCATGTGCACAGTGTTGAATATGACAATAAATGGCAGAAGAGGCATACACTAGATGCAGAAATAAATGTCCTTGTTTCTCTTTGACTTTGTCAAGAACCTTTGCACAAACCACACCACATCTCAGTTACAACCTCAATGTTCACACATCACTGCTGCACTCAAAACACTTGCTGCTGACACATACTTAGACTTACACTTGTTAAGAAACTGAGGTGCAAATGGTTCTGCGAGCAGCGAACTCTCAGGTTTAACGCCCTGTCTCTTTTTTCTTATTTAATTACCTTTTGTTCTTGTTCATTGCAGAGTTCTTCTCCTCAGCAACACTCCTCCTCCACTGGTGATCCGTACAGGCATTTGAGCACGTCTCTACAGCTCCATGGTTGGCCTTGCTCCTCCTTTATCTCCTCTGTGTCCTCTATGTGTTACTGTGCACTGGACAGCAAGAGCAGGCACAGCAGGGAGGGCTGCTCGAGGTCGAAGGCTGCTCACCTACACTCATCGACTAAACTCCGCGCCTAAGTCCTGCTTATCAAACGACTCTATGAGTGAGTTAACCTCCTTCTCGCTTTATCTGTCAACCACAAATCAGTAACAAAGCAGACCTCATGCCTCCGTTTCCTGCAACAAAGCAGACATGCCAAGACAAAATGCCCCAAAGAAGCCTCGGAGTAGAGTGCAAAACCTCGCAACAGTCATTCACTCGTCCCCTCAACATAAACAAGTCAGCATCTTAAATGGAGGAACTGGCTCTGATAGATAGGGGAACTCACATCAGTTTCTGTGTGTGTTTGTGTGTGTTTGTGTGTGTGTGTGGCCGTGTGCAAGGGGGAGGGGAGAGCGAGTGAGAGAGAGAGAGTTAGAATTGTGAACACAAATGGAGTACCAATAGAGGAAGGAGGAGGAGAGTTAGAGAGAGATAGTGATGAGCAATCATATGAGCATCAGTGTACTTCAAGAGGGGAACTCTCGGGTTCTTTTTAAGTGTCAACACAGGAAAAAAAAATAGGCCACACCTTAAAGCCTCTTTCTGATACAGTTTTCTGTGTCACTGTCAAATCCTGGCAAAAGAATTAAGTTACTAAGGAGGAATCATCAAGGGCCTGGTGACACTGTTGAAACCGGACACGTGTCTCCCCACTGGATCTCCAGGGTGCCCCACATCACGTCTATCTTCCTGATTTCTCCTTTTCTTCTTTTTTTTAAACTGCCGCTGTCATTTCTCAGGGTAGCAAGTGATTACACAGGGAGGTAGTGTTTGGGCTTGTGAATGTCGCTGTGCAGCTGGACAGGGAGGCTCAAAGGAATCCTTGTTTTAACACCCCAAGAGGAAGAGGCAACCAAACAGGGGACATTAATGTCCCCAAGTCTGCAGAGGTGGCTTCTTTGCTGCAGGAAGCTGAGTGGCTGGCAGAGACAGTGAGTGGGCGACACGGCATTCAAAAGCAAAGAGAGATGCACAGGGCTCCCGCAGACCTTGCATGCCAAGTCAAAAACACCTAACATGCACTTGGATTTCGCTGAGAAGTTAGATTATTGAAGATCTCCAGGGGCGTACATGCACATGTTGCAGAAAGACACAACACGCCATTTCCGGACAATGTGGTAAACTTACTGTAATCTTAAGCAATGCTTCTTTAAAACAGGAAGCGCCACTCAGCTGGTGAAGAACATTGGACAAAATAACAGCTAGTGCCATTTTACTATAACTCAACACGCTGGCACGCCCACGTTACCTGCAGCGTTACCTGAGTTTTAAAGCCCCCATAAGACTTTTGTCGTAACCACTGCGTATATTTCTATATGTTTTTTTTTTTATCTATTATGTATGCAGAGTACATATTTTGAAAATTCGCAGCAAAACCACCAAACGTGATGCTTACAGTCTACGGAGCAGCCGTCCTGTTACGTGGAAGAGCTGAAAGTTTCATTACATCACATGTTTGCAGGGGATTCCTCCCTTTACTTGAACCAGGTTTCAATAAAACAGTAAAATAACTCCATCTGAGTTAATTAATCAATTCCTTTAAACAACACCTATCTTATTTTGACTGTAATCCTGTCATGACCCCTAATATATATCGTTAATTAATTATTTAGCTTGAGAGACACCTGTAAAGCCTTTTCCCATCAGTTCTCTGTATTATACTGCCTCCTTCAGGCGTACTGCAGCAACTGCACATAAAGCCAGCACGATTCGTGAGTTGGCAGAAAACGGGAGTCAGCAGGTTACTTCTGAATCGAGACTCATATTCCCAGAATTCATGTTAGTTCCGCCTCAGTGGCGTATCGCCTTCTTCACCGCCTCTTTTCCTCCTGCTCTCCGTTATCCGCTGAAAGGAGTTGTGTCCCGGCGAGCAGCGTCCTGAAACAGCTTTTCCGCTGCCAGCTGCGGTTGCAGTGGGAGATGGATGAGAAAGAAAGCATGCTCAAGGATGCCAGATGGAGACAGGGGAGGTAGGGATGTGTGCATGAGCACAGTGTCTGAAGGCTGGTCACCGTTGCTGTGAGAGTGTGATGTGCTTTTCTCCCCCCCCAGCACTCAGACTTCCAGATTTATTGTCTGGTGCATCCCTTCTGCCTGTCAGGAGGGGTGTGACACGGACGCTCCTGCAGATCCACTGTTTCAATCAAAAGCAACTGTTGATTTTCTGAAAAGATGGCTTTTCAAGGGGAAAGCTTGTGTCATGCAAAAAATATTTTTGGGAGGCCTACATAGTTGATTCACAGTAGAGCCAGCTGACAACATTGTGTCTAGATGCAATGCATTTTTTTCCAAGCTAAACTGCTATTTCTTTGCTTTTCAATGAATTATAAGATCCCTGAAATAAGATATAAAAATTAAAACAAATAAAAAATATCAATTGTCCTTACACCTATAGTACTGTTCCCACTGATTGTTAAATTCAACCAGTCTGATCAGTCAACAGTTCAGGACCCAATGATAATGAAGTGATATTAAACATAAAAAGCAACAAATCCTTATATTTCACGACCAACGTTGCCAATTGTTTTACGGAGTAAATGAATAATAGATTAATTTACGGTGGAAATGAATGTGTTGTTCATCACTGAGTCAATTTCATTATGATTTTACCTGCTGGATTCTTCCCCAGTCACTGCTGAGTTCATCTCTTAAATGTTAAACCCAGGCAGCACTAAAACCATCTAGAGGCTGTTGATAGAGGTATTGCTTCAGATAAGTGACAGGGAAACTCAAAATAATGGGCTGGTAATGAATCACTATTCTTAGGGGAAGTAGGAAGGTTGCTACTTTACCACTGAAGCATAAAACTGTAATTTTATGGAAGAGTGTAAAAGATCAAAGAGCTAATTAAAAGCCAGACAAAATATCTGTGCAGAGTGTCTCGTTCAGTTATCGATTGGGCTGTAAGACAGCTTCAGTGGTGTCCACCACACTGAAAGTGCCAAGCTGTAAGTTGAGCTGTACTTTGATCCAACAGATTACTTGATTACTTACTTACAAGGATGAGAGTTATATAATATACAATTCCTGTAGTATAGTGGTGAAAATAATCCTGGATCAACAACGAGTCACTCAACAACACCTGCATGTCAGGCAAGAATCTAAACCAGTTCTTTGTAACAGATCAGTTTTCTCTCTTCAACTATTGTTTAAAGAACACAAGCGATGTGATGACACAACTTCTCAGCATAAATGTGGGCTATGAAGTATTTATTATGTTTTCTGCCATTTCATTTCAAGGCCACGTTTTTAAAAATGAAATGAAAACATTGCGTCTTGTCAGAGTTTTTTTTTGTATAGTCAAAGTTGGACTGTGTTGGGAAAGTTATGAACCATAGTGGTTTAGTTATTTGTCTAACAAGTTAAATATTTTGAGTAGAGCTACAAAGTCCTTTAGGGTTGTGTCAGGAAGATCATCTGGCATAAATATCTGCCAGATCAAACATGCAGTGCTACAATTGTGGCTCTTGGGGGGATCGCCCTAATGGGGCGATCGTGGCTCAAGGGTTGGGAGGTCGCCTTGTAATCGGGAGGTTGCCGGTTCGAGCCCTGGCTTAGACAGTCTCGGTCGTTGTGTCCTTGGGCAACCACCGACTGGTGGTGGTCAGAGGGCCCGGTGGCGCCAGTGTCCGGCAGCCTCGCCTCTGTCAGTGCGCCCCAGGGTGGCTAGCTTGCCATCACCAGTGTGTGAATGGGTGGATGACTGGATGTGTAAAGCGCTTTGGGGTCCTTAGGGACTAGTAAAGCTATACAAATACAGGCCATTTACCAATAAAGGAACAGCCGAAAGTAGCTTCCAAATTGCAAATTCTGATCAAAACACACAGATGAGCTTTATGACTAAAGATGTTTGGTGTCTAACTTAGCTATTGTTGTATATAAGTTCATTTTGATTAAAAGATCAATCAGCACTAAAGTGAATAATGAGCCATTTATGGTAATTAATATAGTAAATTTCTTGTAAGTGTGACTTGCAATACTTCAAACATAAAACAAAGAACTAATGCAACCTGCTCGTCAAGTGATGCAGATATCTGAATTTCCAAATAGCTCATGTTGGGCCCAGAAGATCTAGTATGATGTTAATATACTGATACACTATTTATCCCAAATGGTTTTCTTGTGAAGAGCAGCTATCAGAATCAGAATACTTTATTGATCCCTGGGGGAAATTATGTTTTTGTTACAGTGCTCCAGTACAGCTACAGTAACTTACTCACTTTGAAGAGCTGAGGTGTGCTTTTGTGTGCTCTTATTGCACGCTCCCCAAAGGCTAGTCCTCACCCCTCTTTCCTTTTATAGCCTCAGACATGTGGAAGAAGGGGAGGGTGATGGAGGGGGGCAGCCTGTGTGAAGGAGTGGCCCACTTCTACAAACATGGCGCCACGGCTGGATGTGAACGGTGTAAATGTGTAACAAGGTGCCTGCCCCTCCCTCATCCACCCTCCATCCCTCCTACTCTCATCTGCTGTTGGGGATACGATCCAAAGAGGAGAGAGAAGCCGGGGAGAGCCTTGCCTCCTTGTCACTCTCTCACAACACCGTGAGAGCACAGGACGCATGCTGTCCTCCAGTACACCCACACACACTAGCACGGAGAGTGAGAGACACTGAGGCAGAGTGCGAAAGAGAAAGAGGGGTACAGGAACGAGGAAACTAAAAGAGGGAGGGACATAGCAAAGCCAAATCCTGACGGGAGAAAACTGAAGGGTTTTCTGTTTTCTCCTGAGGAGCTGCGAATAACCCTCGGTGAAAGATGGCAGAAGGGGGAGAGGGAGAGGAGGAGATTCAGTTCCTGCGAACGGTAAGTCCTACTTACTTTCCTATTGTGAAGGACTAACCTGCCCATCTGTTTGTAGACGAGTTCTAGAGATTTGTGGATGGAGAGTGAAGTCACGAGTTATTAAAGAAAAGAAGTGAGAAGAGAAACAAAACTATTTTTTTTATGTAGGAAAATCATTTGATTTAACTTTCAACCAGTCCTCATATTCCATCATCAGTTTCATGGCGCTTTCAGTGTTTCCTGGACGAATGGTTTCTTCACTTGTATCTCTTTTGCTCTCCTGGCATCGAATTTTTTAAAACTCAGATTTTGTAGTTGCAGTTCGCAGAGCCAAGTCCCGCTTCTGTATATAGTTGACTATTTTTACGCTGCCCTCATTGTGCCATGACCTGCTTATTAGTTGATCTCTTTAAACCTAATAATTGATTATTTCAGTTTCGTAAGAGCTCAGAAATACATTACTCAGTCATATTTAGATCTTTCCACAATGCACCGCATATTGTCTTGCATAATCTCTTTTAAATTATCTTCATAATCTTCTAGATTTAAGAATAGGTGGTAACAGAGTATGTGTGCATATGTGTGTGTGAGCACAGATAGATAGACAGGGGCTGGTGCATCTGTTAGCATCGTTATCTATTTATATCTAAGGAAAGTAGAGCCTGTCAGAGTGGGGTGAGAAGGCAGAGCAACAAGCTAGCCAGAGTTTGCAGGGGACAGCTGCCCAAAAGCTATACATCTTCCTTAGTGACGCAAACAGACAGAGTGTTGCGATAGCCACTTCACAGTTTTAAACCTGTAGGAGAAGACCCCCCAGAACCATCTGCACCAGCTGAGAAGGCAAAATAGGTCTTTATAACCACAATATGTGAGAAAACACTCAATGAAACTGGTCTAGATGTCTGTATTGTTTTTTATTTGAATCCACACTGCTTCTATCACTGCAACTTAAAACTTACCAACTTATATTAGGACCTACAAGAGATCTGGGCAAAATGTTTCCCAACCCCTTTCCTTTTACTTTATGTCAGCTGGGATAAACTCCAACCCCTACAATCATAAATTAGATGAAATATGTTTCCTGAACTCCCAATTAATGCTCAGTGCAGGGAACCTATTGTTAATTCTTCTCGTTATATCTTTGCCTGTGTGAAACGTAATAATTCCTTCGAAAAATTCATTTAGATATCGTATATTATTTTCACTGACACATATATTATGTGTCAGTGAAAAGTAATACTGACTTTTGAGCAGACTGTTTCCAGACGCTTGTGTGAGCTATCAAAGTGTTTCACTTGGTTTTCCTTTGCAAACAGCTTTAACAAAAACACTGCAGTGAAATGTGTTTCTGCTAGTTTGTGTAATTGCTATCATTGCTGAAATGTTTACCTGACTGACACTGAATCTGTTTCGATGTGAATACCAAAGTGCAAGTACAAGTATAAAAGAGCGTAGACAGAGGCATACAGAACAAACAAAAGCAAATTATTGATGGACAGGATTCATTTCAAGCTTGTGAAGCCAGCTCACAATAACCACAAGAATTACAGAGTAACACAGCTGTTGCTATCTCAAAAAAAAGTTTTTTTTTTCTATCTTAAGAAACTTACAAATGAATTGCGAGCCACACTTTGAATGCCTTCAGCAGGTTTGTCATTTGGTCCAAGAGGATCAGTTAGGATGAAACTATAGAACACCAACACTTCAAAAGAAAAATAAATAGTGTAGCTCTCTTTGAATTATTAATGTCTTGTGGACTTCAATGGGTTTATCTTTGACACTAACAGTGTCAGGGTCAGAGGTTCTGTCGACATTTTTTGCAGGAATACAGTACTAAAAATGTTGGTGCTCATGGCGCTGTTAGGCCTTTGGATTAAAGCATCCACCAAATGTTTCTGGTTATTACTCTTTTAAATACATGGGAGGCATTGTGTGAGTCAGCTGTCTCACTCTGTTGGGGTAGTTCCCTTGGTTATGTTGGAAGTGGGAGGTGTGAAGAAAATGAAGAGAGAGCACAGAGGAGGTTTTAACTCACCTGGACCAGCTGGGCAGCAGATTGTAGCTATGTCCAATGTTATCTTTTTGCCGTTATGTAATGAGACATGAAGGTTCATAGCCTGCACGTCAAGGCTTTCTTTTGAGCTCAGGGTTTTGGCTCATACCTAGAAAATACTTCTGTAAAACAATTTCAGGTGAATGAGCAAAGTCAACCTTTAAAGTTAAGAGAAATGCAGGTAATTATTTTCGTTATGAGCTAGCTGTTTAAGATATTAGTTCAAGTAAAGCACAAGTTATATCTTACTAACGCCTGTAGGTCATAGAAGTAAAATTTTGGGACTCACAAGTAATGTGTTATATGCGGTTACGGTTAACTTGACTGCCGGTGTTTTTTTCTCTTTTATTCAAGGTCCTAATTTTATAAAGTTCAAATGCCCCCTCATGTCCATCATCGGGACTACAAGTCATAATTTGGGCTTCCCTACTCCCCTGTGGAAATCACTGAACCCTTTTGTTGTTTGTTTATTAAAGCAGCTGAAAGCATTGTAATCTCATTGGTCCCTTTGTTTTTATCATTTTCTCTGTTACTCTATTGTTTTTCACCCCTGCTGGGAATCCTCCAAGTAACAAGAAAAGCCGTGGGAGTTTTAGCGTAAGGCAATGCATTTAGTGCTGCATTTAGTGATTTGGGGGTTTGGGGTGGGGGATGTTTAATAGTGAGGGAGGAAAAGAAGACAAGATGAGATCCGTTAAATTGTAAATGCTGTTCAGTGTGGGACACGGGGAACACTTCAGCATATCTCCAGTGACTGTTTTTACATCACGAAAAGCCACTTATAGATTACTCAGCAGTCCTTCTCTATTTGGTTCTGGTTTATGGTGTTCTTGTAATACAGCCCTGGCCTGTGACTCATACAGCGGTGACTGATCGCAGTGTGGCTTGAATAGTTGTACATTCAGAAGTGAGCTTAGCCTTTCCACCTGCTCTGCAGTAGCAGGTTATTTAAAATCGGTCTCCACTCAAACAAAGTGGATGCCCTTCGGTGAACTACAGGTATCTCGTACTCAGCCTGCCCCCTAAAAAAATGTGCAAGCACTTCAGCCCCCGCATTTACTGTCAGAGCAGAGACTGTCTTTACTTGCAGTAGCTAGCAGACTTTTCTTTTCTCTTCAGTGGTAGCCACAGCCTGCACTGATGTCTCACATAAACGTGAAAGATCCCAGACAGCGGTGCTGTTTCTCTGTTGGTGAAACTAAAAGCTGTGTCACTGTTTCACGATGCCACATTTGCCATTTTAAAGCACACAAGCAAGCGAGTTTAAGGGGCAGTCGAGTTCCAGTCTATAACAGCAGTTTCTTTTTATAGTGTGCCACTATAAGTGCACACGTTCAGGAGGGAGAAACCAGAGGAGCCAGTGTCCTATTTGCCAGCATCCTTTGGGAGAAGTGGTATGTGTACATGTGTAGACATGGGTGTCTTTCTCTGTGCATCAAGCGAACACTGTACATTGTTTTGACAGTTATGACATTTACGGTCAATACAGGCCTGAATATCGCCTTTAAACCAGAACACTATGGGCTGTTGAATTATGTTTGCAGTGAACACTGAATTGGTATTTTGCTGGGTAAAAGGAGAGAGTTAAGAAATCCTCTAAAACAATAGATTGTTTTGTAAGTCATTAAAATGTAAAAAAATAAATAAATAAAGATATTGTTGGAAAAAAAAAACAATAGATTGTAACTATAAAATCAAGGCCTTTGTTTTTATCTTTATAACTTTCATTTTTATTCATCCATCTATTTTCCTCAGCTTATTCAAGCCAGGGTCATTGGGGGGGGGGG
>NW_005187467.1:88675-110754 GCF_000239375.1 Pundamilia nyererei | reverse complement strand
GGGGGGGGTTACTCATCTGCAGATGAGATGAGGCTGACTGAGGAAGGCCAAAACTGTTGATACATATTTTGTTTGATGGTGTTCCTGTATAACTGTACTGAGATACGGAGTCTCCATATTTCACCCTGAACGACTGTGTCCCTTCTCCTTTGATATCTCTCTCTCTCTTTTCTAACACACACATACACTGAGCACATCTGCGAGCTACAGTAGCAGCAGATATTGTACTGACAGCAGATGACAGACGGGGTAATGGGGATAGGGAGAGTGCAAGCAAAACACCGCTTTAGAAGTGCTGAGCCTAGGAGATAACCACATCCACATTGGAATAGCAACACATATAAAGCTGCTCTCTCTCTCACACACACACACAAACACACACACCCAGCACCTGTCATTCTGCCTGCTTTGGTCACAGCAGTTTACACAATAAACAGGTGGTCCGCTTTGCTCTTGGGCACGAGACAGACATAGGGGTCTGGGGGGTTCTGCACAAGCGTTGCAAAGTGACACAACTGTCTTGTTATGCTTGTGTGTGTTTGTTTACACTTAAATAGTCCAAACAAAGTGAAGTGAGGGGAACTGTAAAGAGTTAAATACTTACAAACTTAAGGCAAACACAACTTGTTTTGGCATTGCTATGCCTCATTCCAGTTGTTATCATACAGCCTGTATTTAACCAAAAAACAAAAAAAATGTCTTCTACTGTTCTGTAGCTGGTAAACAAATAAACCGAACACTCCTAATAATTCATATACAGTCATGGATATATTCTAGTTCATGGTATAAAACTCAATAATCAGACACATGCTGTTAGAGACTGTATTCATAACGCACACATCAAAGCTGAATCTGCATTTATGAGTTGTTACGTCATCATTGTCTACCACTGTATCACAGTTTAACAACATAACCCATTTTAACAAGAAAACATTGTAGAACCAGTGTCATTGTGATAGATTACATTAATTCTGTCATTGAATATCTTATAGAAATGAATGGAACATAGAAGCATGGTGTGCAAATGTTTAGTGTTTTTGTCTTTTCAGTCCTTGTATTTTTGGGTATTTTGCTGTATGTTCATTTTTAACATGTAACACTCGTCATGTCATCTTGCTGTGCCGTGACTCTTAATGCTGCGTGTAACTTCAAAATTTCACATCTAAAATATTTTGCATAGACTTAAAGCAAATGAACTTTTTTGAAGAATGGAACATGGATTTAGGCCAGCTAAAATAACTGATTTATATAAAATTGCTTTCCATTCATTTGCTAATGTCTGCCAGGATTATCATCTTTCAAAGGGTAGAGGCAGTTTAGCGTCATTTCTGGTAGTTTGTAGCTGTTTTTCTAACCTGGATGAAAATAAAGCCTGTGTCTGTGGGCTTTCAAAACTTTTATTTAAAATTCAACTCAGATCTTCCTGAGCACTGGATTTGAGAGTTAACACAGCTTTAGCTTAGTTGTGTTTTCTAAATGTGCAACCCACTAAGCTTTTAGAGAATTTGCAATGATTAATTACTGCCTGTCGTCTAAACTAACATCTCCAGTAGCTCTAATATAAACTGCTTTTTTGTAACATTAGTTTAGGTTTGTTTTCCTTCTTCTTTATGTTCTTCAGTAGCAGAAGATGTCTGCTAGTTTCCTATGTGCTCAGTATCTTGCCTGTGAGCAAGAGAATCTCTTTTGGCTCTTTCTTCAAGTAAGACCTCCAAGTATCTGCTGGTCAGCAGAAGGAGGGAATGGGATAGTGACAGGTGCAGCCAACTAAAATAGGAGTGGAGTGGAAGGGGAAGGCCCAGAGCAGGGTTGGTAGAGGTAACGGAGAAAGAAGGAAAGGGATGAAAGGACAGAGAGAATAAAACGGGTGAGAAATGCACATTGAAACAAATAGCTTAGAGAAAATTAGTAAGAATAAAAGAGAAAGCTCTTAATGTTCACAACATTGCGTCCCGTCTATTATGAAAGATTTATCTGCAATAGTTTAATGTAGCATAACAGCTTCCCTGCCTTTGTTCTTTGCCTATCTCAGCTAACTTTCATTCTTTATGAGCTATCTGCAAAACCAAGTCATCATTCCACATTAGATATCTCACCTAAAGCAGACACATACATTTACAGCATTGTAATTACTCCTTAGATCACTGCATCAATAGGAAGTTTCTTATTTTTCCTGTCATTTCTCTTCTGACCTGTAATATTTACTCTGCAGTTGTGTAAAAATGGGTTTAATGCTTAGTATCCCGCTATCAGCCAATATGCTTTTCTCTAATGCTGCAAATACAAAAAACAGCTCAGAGGAGGAAGCCTCTCACTTTAGCAGATGGAAATATTTTTTGGTATTTCCAATTCACCTAGGGAGGATTTAAATTTGCTCTAATGTGGTGCTAACTGAAAGGGAAAGAAGCTTCGCATTTAAGTAGATATTGTAATGTGTGCATGACTTTCTCTGAATCTTTTCAATCAGTGTTGAATGACGTTTATGACGTTTCACTATCGAGTGTCATACAAGTATTAACAGTTAGTTAGAGGAGTTGTATGTACCATTAGCAGTAAGAGAAAAAGAAAATAAACTTTCGTTGAGCTGTTTAACGACAAACTGCGATGCTGTTTAACATTTTTCAAAAATTCACACAGTTTTTCAAAGGTACAAAGTAGGATGAGCCAAACCATAATGGATTACTTGCCACAGCTCTTCTGTAGATTTGGCCACTCTCATTTGGTTCTGTGTCTTCATGTAAGTGCACAATGACTCAGATCAGGGCTCTGTGGGGGCTATACCATCTGTTAATAGAGTGTTTTTCTTATTCTTGCTGCTGAAGAAAGTTCTTAATTAATCTGCTTGCAGGTCTGGGGCTGCAGTTTCACATGCTGCAGATTGAGTTGAGGTCAGATGCCTCCTAATGATATTATGCTGTGGAGAAGAATCCCATAAATCCAGATACTTCCAAAAAATGCACTTAAATATTTTTTTAACCCGCTTACAGTTAATCCCAGAAAAAAAGTGCAACTGATGCTATGACACGGTTTCAGAGGTGTTATGGTAAATTATAGGGTTTTTATCTGGTGAGCACTGTATGCAGCCTAACACAGCTGTCAGACTCGATGATTGATTTCACATCCTCAGCTTTCACAGACCTGAGAAGATATTGGAAAAATAAAGATTTCGTCCTTTTTTAAGTCTAAATTCAAGAGTTTAAAGACATAACTGCTTATACATCAGAATATAAATATACATATTGAATATTTGATTTTATATATAATTTTATACATAGTAACACATACTACATATAATAGTAGTATGTGTTTCTTTAGCACCGATGTGTAAAAATACTACTACAATTTCATTGTAGTATTGTACAAAGTATGAAACTTTGTATAAAAGAATGAGAATAAAGAGTGAAACTTTAAACTTTGAGTGAAATGTGCAATAAAAGTCAGGGAGAACAGGAGAAGGATGTTTGGAAGCTTTAATTTAATTTAAAACCCTGTGAGTTCTACTACCCCTCTGTTAGACAGCTGTGACGAAGGATGCTGATCGTGCACCTGCATGGTCTCTCCCAGTATTCAAAGGGAAACCCCATCACTATTCTCCCCTCTGGCTTATTGAACTGTTCCTCTCCTCCACCCACATATTGAGTAATGTGCTGTCCCTCACTCTTTTTATGTCTACAGGAATATAATCAATAGCCTGGGGTGTCCTGCATCAGCACAGTTAAATGGGAGCATTGGACAGAAATCTAGAGCCATAAAGAAAGAATGAATATGTTATCTGTTTGCTAATGATTCGATTAAAGGACAGGTTTTCAGTAGCATAGATGTAGCTGTGTAGCATAAAAGGCAGAACTAGTTTGTTGCTGCTGAGCTGCTGATTCTGATGTGAGAAACCACTTGACTCAGTTGGATGAGTGTATGAGTGTAATTTCTAAATATATGACTAGAATTCAGTATAAAAACGTGTCTATAAACCCACTTGTTCCTGTCTCACAGTCCCTTTGTGCTGAATTAAAGCTGATTACCTGCTAGTGGAAAATGGTCAATTTACCAGCAGTTAGAAGTGTAACTTTGTTGCAAGTGTTGACGTCATTGTATCGGACATACCGGTGTAAAGATGTCCCAAATAACCCATAAAC
The DNA here is from genome assembly GCF_000239375.1 of Pundamilia nyererei. Taxonomy (NCBI): domain Eukaryota; kingdom Metazoa; phylum Chordata; class Actinopteri; order Cichliformes; family Cichlidae; genus Pundamilia; species Pundamilia nyererei. The sequence continues at coordinate 106,621 of NW_005187467.1, read as the reverse complement.
TGTTAAATCCCAGATAAACTAGGCCTATATCTTTCACTTGGGGACCTGCGGTGTGTCAAAGATGCTGTTGCCCCAGCTGTAATTTAAGAACATCCTCTATAAACAGTCACTGTCCGCAAACCAAACAAACCAAACAGTGACGCACCGCCGCGGCCACAGCAATATTTTCCCCAGCTTTGTTCACAGCTGTTCTATTACACCTGGTTCCCTGATTGTGGCTAATCTCTTAGTTTAGGAGATCATGAAAGGATTAGAGGGAGCAAATATCACTCACCATTTTGCATCTGTTTGCTTGTTTGCTTCCTGTCTGCCGCGGGCACCGTGCCTGCTTTTCTGGGGAATCCTTGGCTATCCTCTGTCTGCATGTGCACCATTAGAGGGCCCTAGAGAATATACAAAGGTGTCTGCTTTCACTATCTGTGCTTGTGGTTGTAAATCTCTGGTGCAACACATACTTCTGTTGGTGCTATTAATGCTCACTAGTTGGTTTGTTTGTTTGTCTGTCTACTATTTTCGTTCCGTTTGTCTTAACTTCTCCTTTTAACCTCAAATATCCGCATATCCTGATACTTCAGCTGCCAAGTCCAAACATGGTTTGGCTGTAGCCTTACAAGCAGCATTTGCATGAGGCATTAAATGTGTTTTATGTTTTTATGTGGCTCAGGTATAAGTTCAGTGGGTCAGATGAGTAATAATCATGACATCCTGACTTCCAGTCAGTGAATCCTAGCTGTCTTGGTCCCATCAGATATGGTCACAACAGATGAACAAATAATCAGAAGTTGTGGTTGGTGTACAATTAACTGTCAGGTGCACATCTTCCAAATCCTTAAAGCTGCCTCTATTAATAACTGTGTGAGCTAAGCCTGTGGGTTTGTGTGTCAGCTTTTCACGTGGTCAAATTGGAAGTGATTCACACTGTCTGACTTCTGGAAGGACACTGCCCTGTAGCTGCTGATACATTTGACTTGGGAGTATTATAAATGTGTATTGGAGGGTTTAAACCAGTTATTCAGCATGACTGGTTTAAACATGTGCCAGCAAAGTTCTCACAAGGACTGTTTTTCCATTCCACCAGCCAGTTTGACAGGTAGCTGTCTTGTGCTTTGTGCTGTTGGTTCTTTGTTTAAAGCTGTAAAATACATTAAAGAAGCATTTCTATTGGTTTGTTGGGGAAAGTTGGTTTCTTATCTTTACTGTGTCACAAATGACTTTTCCACAGTGTGGCGGGGCTTTGGTGTTTATTCTGTTCCAAAGTCCCAAATATTAGCTAATAATCATCATTAACCACTTTCAAGAACATGTTCACAAAATACTAACGCACAAAAAATAACACAAATTGAAAAACTGATAAAGAAAACAAAAAAAGTATTCTTTCTATACAAACTTTAGTCCTTGCAGTCCTCTAGAAAATCCTGTTTTTTTTTTAATCATGACTGCAGAGGTAGAAGCTGTGTTTGTCTACCAAGTGGGGCAGCGGCTGTTGAAATAGATTAGAAGCCAATGAGCAGGACTGCTGTATAATTGTAGGACATACAGTGTGTATGGTTGCCACCTGATCACTCAACAGTAAACCACTTGGTAACTTTAGTCTTTCAGACTCTTATTAGGTCAGCCCTATCTGCTTAATGAGGTTTGAGTATTTGTGCACTGGCCTCAAAACATGCTCGCTTTAGACAGTTTAACCCTGACTTAGAGCTGTTTAGACCTTGTAGCCTTATTGTCGTTCTGTAATGCTGGCTTTAGAACAGGTATACTGAGTCGATAAAGATGCATGTCATTGTAGTGCGTGCAGGTACTGGTCTGAATCTCAGCTTGGTGCTGTGTAGGTAGATATTGTTGTTGCACAAGGGAGACAAAAAAAATCTTCCAAATCCAATTTTGTTTCCTGATACTTCTGAGGTTTAAAAGTCAGGTTAAAAAAAACTGTGCGAGCCGTGTGCAGTTTTAGTAACTCTTGACTTGCATTGAGTGCTGTTGCTCATGTCTGCAGTGAAAGAGAGAGGACACATTGCTCCACTTTTCTGAAGTGCAGAGCAGGCAAAGCAAGGAAAGGACAGAGAAGACATTTCTAGGCTGAGGAGGGAGAGATAGATGATAGCTCAGCCAAAGGAAGAGGGGTCACTTTTCAGCCAAAGAAACACTCGAGGCCTCTGGGCATAAGAGATGAGTAGATGTTATGGGGTCACAGCTCTGCATCGTTTTCCATTTTCCTGTTATATGCTAAGCTATAAACATAGATCTGCAAAATCCTTTCCTGCCTTTGACCTCGCTTCAAAGGCCCTGCTATTTTTCTAACATTAAGTCATGACACATTACAGCTGCAGAATCACCAGGGTGAGACAGCGAGCACTTCAAGAAATGAGAAGACAGAATGATACATTACTTGTTAGACGAGAGGGGAGAAAAGTCAGGGATCCGTCCAGAGCTGTAGAGGGGATAGCATTCAGGTTAAATGATGGAGCCACTTACATAATGACTGAGTAGAAGAAACAGCTGAGAATTTTGAGTGTCAGGTGTGAGGTTCACATGCGAGGGGGTGTTTATTGCTGTATTTACAACAGTCTCTGCAGCGTCCAGGCATTGACGAGGAGCAAACAAATTACTCACTGTTAGCATTCTGCCCATGGAATAGAGGCACATCTAAATATTGTGCCATACCTCACTAAAAGGAGCTGTTTAAATTCTGCTGAAAGCTCATATCCAATTAATCCTTTACACATTCACAATTCAAATTTCTCAACGTGTACATAAGATCTACCTATTTTAGTCATGTTATTGTTGTGGTGATGGATTTAAACTAAGATTGATTTGAAAAGTTTTTATTTATTCATGCAATAGTTTCATAGCTTCAAAGTGCACTAAATTATTGCAGGTTTAGCATTCGCTGTGATAGATTATCTACTTAAAGCAACAGATTAATTAGTGGTAAAGTCATAAAACATACTAAATCAGAGGGTTTTTCTCTAAGTGTACTAGTCATTTTTACTTCAGTCACTGTGTACTCTACAGCAAGTGTCTATTTGAAATGTGCTGTAGACAAGTTTTCCTTTTTTGCACTTCTTGCAGAGAATTTCAGTTCAGTCAATAAAAGGTCAGCATTGTACAACAGAATGCCTGCAATATCAAGTGAAAACATTGTTTTTAATAAAAAAAAGAAATACCTAAAAAAACAACCTGGCAAGCACAACTGCAACAAACATGTAAGAGAAAACTGTAGTTGAATAAGTCATGTAAAATGATGCATCCTAAAATTGAAAGAACAGTGAATAAGAAATATCGATAACAGTTTGTTTGTTTGTTTACTGAGTGCAGGATGACCAGGTAGTTCTGCAGTGCACTGCCACCGTCCTGAAGGAACAGATTAAACTGTGTCTCTCCTGCGAGGGCTTCGGGAACCGTCTCTGCTTCCTTGAAACCACATCCAACGCTCAGGTGAGATTCTGTTACCCATTCCTCCCTTTCCCTTGTGCATCCACTTGCTTGTTTGTTTTTTGAACAACTTTAATTTACCTCTCTATTGTTTATGCATTTGCAGAATGTGCCCCCAGACCTGGCCATATGTTCCTTCATTCTGGAGCAGTCTCTCTCAGTCCGTGCTCTGCAGGAGATGCTGGCCAACACCGTGGAGATGACCGAGGTGGGGGTCATAACTAAAATAATAAAATAATGAAACTAGTAGAGGATATATAGAAATATATTGAGAGGGTGATTCATAAATGTAAGAGATTCATGGAGTGCTAAAAGGAATGCGACTGATGAAAGGCACACTAAAGAAATATACTTAGTTATGAAGATTTTCAAGGTCTCTCTGAATGCAAAAATGTGTATATTCTGGATGCAATTTTACTGCCTCTGTCACTGTCCATCTTACTGTCACCAGACAAAAGTTGTCACATTCAGCTGGAATTGCTAACGTCATTGTGTTTGCAATTTGTTGTGTGCAGTTGTTGAGCATAACTTTTCTGTGTCGTCTCCCACTACCGCCAAACCTATATGGCAAGAAAAACGACAACACTTTTGAAAGTCTGCATATGAAATTGACTCTATTTCCACCATGTCAACAAGAAGTACCCAGCCAAGTTTAACAACAAAATAGATGCAGCAACCCTCTAACAATTTCCAGTCTGTTTTACTTGATGCACAACAGCTAACATTAATATGGATAAATAATTTTTACTATCATACCTCATACCTTATTGCAAAGTTGGCTGTTTCTAACAGTATATGAATTAAGAAACCGTTGACTACATCGTTCTGTGTGTACTTAAAAACATCCTGGTTCAGAACACTTTGTTTCCAGTCTGAGACTGAGAGATCCTCGACATGTCTCTGTTTTAGACAGAGAGAAATAAATTTGCAGTTTATGTGGGTCAGACTGTTTAGTAGCGCGTGCCAGTCCTGTCTTAATATGTAGGTGGTATTTTTCTGCTCCATCACAGATGGAGCTTTCAAAATGAATTTAAAAAGTTCACAGTTGGGAGATATTATGAACCAAATTCCTTCAGCCTACATAACCACCATCAATGGACTTATTTTTGGTGTTTATTTTATTATGATTTTGTTACTTGCCATCTGATACCCGCTCCCCTTCCCTTCTTGCTCTTTGCAAAGCAGGCAGTCGATTTGGACAAATGGGTATGTCTGTTAACGTGTGTTATTTCCTGTAATGTGTGTCCCAACCAACCTGGCAACTGTCCTTGTTCCTGTCATGTTGGCAAGTGGGTGTCCTAGTGAATGAAATACGTAGTGCTGTATCATTTACACATCTCGGTTTGTATCAGTTAAGCCCTCACCATAAGTAGGTGATTGTCATGAACACCTGTGTATAGCTTTTAGCAGCTGGTGGAGTTCAAGTCCACCGTCTCTGTGCTGAGCTATTAAAAACAGCACTGTTAAGCATAAAAAAGTAAAGTTTTAGGAAAAGATTAGATTTTTTTTCCACAGTTTTGAAGCAAGAATAGAGCACAGCATTTTTTCTAATAATTAAACTTCAATCTATCCCACAATATGAGACATAGCTACAAGGCATCACACATTTGCATTTTGTGCAAAACGTAGCCCATTCATCATAATTATTATTTTACCTTGCTTGATGTTGCTCATTTGTTTTAGATCATTGTTCTTTGTGAGTCTTAAAAATTGACCTGTTATGCTTTTCTTTTTTCCCCCTCATATACTTCAGTTGTGGATGCTCATACTAAACATGGCCAAACATTCAAATAATAAGGTCGTATGTAAAGACAATCCCCGGAAACAGAACACTCAGGATTCTCAGGATCTGGTCTGTCAGAGTTTTTTCTACACTTAGATGTGTATGATGCAAGAGGAGACATCCTTAACATGGTCATGTCAAACAGACACTTCTCGCAAAGAGCACATAAGCCCCATCCACATGCTGTTAAAACCACCCAGACAATCTGAAGAAAGCTGCCTTAAAGGGAGCGCGGCTTTAAAGGTGGAGGAGCTACAACAGTGGGTGAAAAGGGGCTGAACCAAAGCCCTGTGTGAGCCCACTCTAGCAGTCAAACAATAAAAATGAAGAGCTGGAAATGAGCATAACAGGTCCATTTTTATAACACATCCCAGTTCTCCTTTTATTCACAACATGTTATCATATTGATAAAAAAAGATTAATTCACTATAAATGTACACACTTGGGTTTACTATCAAGGCATTCTGATCCTTGAAGGTTTTTGTAAGAGAAACTTTTGGTTGTTTTTGGTATTTTTTTCATTTTCAGATGATTACCAGTTAAGTATGCTTTTCACAATTTAACTACAATGGGCCATTTTGATTAGTATACAATCAAAATATAAGTTAGCACATCAAAAAAAAACCTAAAAAACCCAGTGTTGAATCTTTGATAAGACAGGTGAATGAAAGCTAATACAGCTGAGGCAATGATCTTAAGCTAGCTTTAAGAGAAACGATTTCAAGCCTTTTATTAGCTGCATTATGACTAGTCTAGACAGTTCCTGCTTCACAGGAGTTGAAAGATGTGGAAGAGCCAGGCTTCCCTACTGATGAACAAGAGGATGAGAATAGAATGGCATGCAGCCCAGCAGAGGTTCCCACCAACATATGTCAGGGATGGATGGAGAAATTGGACACCCCAGAGCTGCAGACAGGCCTAGCTCCTTCTTAACACACGCACTTGGGGATAAGGCCCACAACACAATCGCCAACACAACACCTGTCCTAACCAAGCCTCGTGCTAATGCTAATGCAGTTTAGAGCTGTTAGCATCATTCTAACACTTGACATACCTGCCCCTAACTCATCTCAGTGGATTATGGGTGCTAAACCCTTAATAAAGGTTTAGTCTTATCTTCCTGTCAGCACCCCTAAATGTTAAATGTTGCGCTTGTGTTTGAGACTATAACCTATGGTGACTGACATTAGGGTTTAAATAAATAAATTGGGCAGGTCACTATTGGTTAATATAAACTTGTGACTGAACTAGACATATTGTTTACATAAATTGAACACATCTGAAAGACAAGATACATATTATTGATCCTAATAGGATGTGTACTTTGACTGAAAAGCCTATGCACCATATACAGGATCAATGAATTCAACAAAAGTTGCTACATATAATGGACAATATAAAGGACAGGCTTAACTGAATAGAGCTTAAAGATCTTTAGTACATTTATTTTCAGTTATTGAAAGTTTCAACCAGCCTCTAATCGTTTCTTCTGACCTTTGAACCTTTAAAAATGTGTCGTTGTTTCCCCCCATCAGGTCAATGTGTTTGTTATAGTATACAGTCACTTGTGTTGATTTGGCCTGTTAAGTATTTTTTTTTCTCACCTCAGTCGTCCCAGGGTGGAGGTCACCGCACTTTACTGTATGGTCATGCCATCCTTTTGAGACACCACCACTCAGGCATGGTAAGGCTAGAAATGAGCAAGAAATAAATGTAAACCTGTATAAGATGTCCTCAAATGCTCTAATTGGAGTCATGTCCTCTATAAAAATCTCTCCAGTACCTGAGCTGTTTGACTACATCTCGGTCCCTCACGGACAAGCTGGCCTTCGATGTAGGCTTACAAGAGGATTCCACCGGTAAGGGAAATGCAGGAGAATACATTTTAGGCCTGGTATTAGCTCATTATTCTCTGGTGCTATTGTTATTGCCAACATGAAAGCTACTGACAAAAATAGTCAGCAGTTTATATCCACTTTGTTGTTGGGCTACAGGATATAAGCAGTGATTGTGCAGTATCAGCATGTTGTTACCAAACACAAGTTATCTGTTATATTTTTGGAAATAGCTGTTTTTTTCTTACTCTTGTTGAAGGTGAGGCATGTTGGTGGACTATTCATCCAGCTTCTAAACAAAGGTCAGAAGGTGAAAAGGTCAGGGTGGGTGACGACCTCATCCTTGTCAGTGTGTCCTCTGAGAGATACCTGGTACGACTGCTCCTTGTTTTGCACAATGATGGAAACATATGCACAGTATGTCTTTTTTAATCGTCTTCTTCTCTTCTGTCCCCAGCATCTGTCCTACGCCAGTGGAGATCTCATGGTGGACGCTTCCTTCATGCAGACTCTTTGGAACATGAATCCAATTAGTTCAGGCTGTGAACTAGCTGAGGGTACAAACCTGCTTTAAAAAACTCTGTCTCTTCCCTGTCCCTGTAAAAATAAACATAACACAGAATGGATGTTTGTTCCTTTACACAGGTTATTTAACAGGAGGTCATGTTCTCAGGCTTTTCCATGGCCACATGGACGAATGTCTGGCCATCGCTACACCAGAGGAAGGAGAAGAAAAGCGCAGGTGAGAATATAGGAACGCTAAGTTGCTCTTAGTAGAACAACTTCTTGTTAGTGTGATACCATGTACAAACTGTATGTGTGCGCCCACTCTGCCACAGGATGGCTCATTATGAAGGCGGTACTGTGTGCAGTCAGGCTCGATCCCTGTGGAGGCTGGAACCCCTCAGAATCAGGTGATTATCTCCTCAAGGGAGTCATGTGACACACATTAGTTGGTTGAGTTGCTGGGTAAGGTAAGAATAAGGAAGAGCAACAAAAATCAAAATATAGTAGTGAATGAAACAGTTTAGTTGGCTTCTTTATAGTTTTTTTCTTTAACTTTGTGCAGTTGGAGTGGTAGCCACATGAAGTGGGGACAGTCTTTTCGTATTCGCCACATCACGACGGGCCGGTACCTGTGTCTTGATGAGGAAAAGGGCCTCTTGGTGGTCGATCCCGAGAAGGCGAACACCAAACTGTCTGCTTTCTGCTTCCGTGCTTCAAAGGTCAACATTTTAATTTGAATTTCTCAGTGCACTTGGATAGTCATAGTTAATATACCGTGATTTCGTCTCTCATTGACTTCAGTTTTTTTCTCACGTACTGTCCTTTTCTCCCCCCGAGCAGGAGAAGGTGGAGGTGGCTCAGAAGCGTGATGTTGAGGGGATGGGCATTCCAGAGATTAAGTATGGAGAGTCCATGTGCTTTGTCCAGCATGTGTCTACAGCCCTGTGGCTCACATATGCTGCCCTGGATGCTAAAGCTGCTCGTTTGGGAATGATGAAAAGGAAGGTAATGATCTATCCTGGGAATAAAAGTGAGATACAAACCCAATTCTGAAAAAGTTGTCACACTGTGTAAAAGATAAATAAAAGCATGATAATTAGCAAATGTAAAAATATTTCATTCACAATAGAACACAGAAAACATGTCAAATGTCTAGTTATTTTAAGAACAATATGAGCTCATTTTGAATTTGATGATAACAGCACACCTCAAAAGATTTGGCAGATGGAAAACAAAAGGTTGGAAAAGTAATTACTTTGAAAAAGAAACAGCTAAATTAACATTTTGCAACTGATGTTAACTGACAACAGGTCAAAGAGCATCTTAGAGAGATACAGAATGACCAATCTGCAAAAAAACGTTCCTAAACTTAAAATTGTGAATATATTGAATGTTTCATCATCCTCAGCACAGAATAGAATGTAAAGAATAGAATAGCCATTTATTGTCATTGTAAATGTGCAATGAAATTGTGAGTGCTCCACACCAACTGTTGTGAGCCTAGAGGTGTAGGACCTGATTGACCTGAGGCGTCAACAAGAGGGCGGTGATGTCAAACAGGTGGAGTGCGGGGTGCGAGGGGTCACCTGTGATTGCCCTGGTTTTCCTGAGACAGGAGGATCTAGCAATGGCCTCCAGGGGTGGGAGAGGGCAGCCAATGATTTTTTGGGCAGTGCTAATTACCCCCTGGGCTGCTTTCCTGTTCTCAGTTGTGGTCGTTGCATACCAAACACCCAGTACATAATATCATCAAAAGATCCCAAGAATTTGGAGAAATCTGTGCACACTGGATAAAACCAAAAATCAGTATTGGATGACTGTTTTGTTTGGGCCCTTGGGCAGCACAGCATTAAAAACAGACATGATTCTGCCATAGAAATCAGTGCATAGGCTCAGCTCAGGAACATTTCCAGAAATCAGGTTAAAGATCTATTATACGAAGAAGAAGCCACATGTGAACATGATCCAAAAACACTTCCATCTTCTCTGGGCCATTTAAAATGGACTGAGGTAAAGTGGTAGACTATTCTGTGGACGAATCAAAAGTGAAAATTCTTGTAAAACCTGGATTCCACATCTGGATTAATTTGGCTTGTGGAAGATCTTTCTTGTTATCACCACACAGTTAGAAAGGCTGGATCTTTGATGATATGGAGCTACTTTACTGCATATTCACAGCTTGTAATCTGGAAAAGCACCATCAATGCGGAAGAGTCCGGGTGCTGGCTTGCCAGCAGTCCAGACATTTGTCAGATTTTAGTATTGTTTACCTGCATCTGTGTGCTTTAATGTTTAATGTGAAAATAAGTAAATATTGATAATGGCAAACCTTTTTAAGGTTCTTAAATCTTTTTTCCTACATAAGTACCACCAATGGAAAATAATGTTTCCAGGTTATTCTGCACCAAGAGGGCCATATGGACGATGCCTTGACTGTGTCCCGCTCTCAGACTGAAGAGTCACAGGCTGCTCGAATGATTTACAGCACCACAGGCCTCTTCAGGCAGTTCATCAAGTAAGTTTATATGTTTTCAAAATGTGGATGAGTGGAAACTCTTTTTTGCAGCAGGATGCAGTCATATAAACATATTATTAAATTTTATCTGTTCTTTCAGTGGATTGGACTCCCTCAGTGGGAAGAACAAGTCACCAGGGACAGGATCACTTCCTCTGGAGTCGGTCATCCTCTCTCTTCAGGATCTCATCTTCTACTTTCGCCCACCTGAGGAGGAACTGGAACACGAAGAGAAACAGACCAAGCTCCGCTCTCTCCGCAACCGGCAGAACCTCTTCCAGGAGGAGGTAATCAGCATGCTGCCATCCAAACCTCTTGCTCTATGAGTGCAAGAAATAATTTCAGTGTTATATTCAGAATAAAGGGGAATATTATTTTTTATACAAAATAAGTTTAAATGGATGTGAACATGACCTAAACTCTCAGGTTATTATTATGAATCCTGATGTTTTTGTTTTTGTTTTCAACCCCAGGGAATGATAACCATTGTGCTGGAGTGCATTGACCGCCTGAACGTATACAACACTGCTGCCCACTTTTCTGAATTTGCGGGAGAGGAGGCTGCTGAGTCCTGGAAGGAGATTGTCAACCTCCTTTATGAGCTGCTGGGTACGACCTCTGAAAACACAAACCGCAAATTACATGTGGTCTCTGCTGAATAAAGAAAAAATGATGTGTCTCTGTGTCTCCACTGCACAGCTTCTCTGATCAGGGGTAACCGATCAAATTGTGCATTGTTCTGTGACAATCTCGACTGGTTGGTCAGCAAGCTGGACCGTCTGGAGGCCTCCTCAGGTTTGAAATGCACCTTACTCATTCAGTCATACATCCACCACCCACAAATTACAAGTGTTTCGACTAATTGGCTTGGCAGGATCTACTGTTTATAATTGGCACAGCTTAATGCATTAAGCCCTAGGGTGTTGTTTGTTATTTCCACTTAGAAAATCCTCAGATTAATAACACCTTCGATACAGTACAATATAACTGAAATACACAAGTCTCCTTACATTCAGTACATCCAGTCTAGATCAGGAGTTCGTTAAAAATTCACAAGAACAGTTGCATCAAGTTGCTTTATTTATCTCTGCCAGCCAGCAGCTGGCCTGAAGACTGTATATTATTTAAATATTACCAGTATGTGAACCCTTTTCCTTGTTTTTAGGTATTCTTGAGGTGCTGTACTGTGTCTTAATTGAAAGCCCCGAGGTTCTGAATATCATCCAGGAGAACCACATCAAATCCATCATCTCTCTCTTGGACAAACATGGAAGGAACCATAAGGTAGGCTATATTTCACTGTCAGGAACTGAAAGGGAAAATAAATTAGCTCCATATGATATGCACTCATATTTGAATATTTTCCCATTAACACGTTAAATCTGTTTTGCTGTTGTTTCTTGTCAGGATTTGCAGATGTAATCAAAATATGCAAGATTTAGATGCATGTCTGTAGACACACAGACACGACATCCTTTCTCACTGTGCACTTTTTGAAATTAGTGTGTGCATGAAGGACTGCCTGTTTGCTTGATTTTACATCAGTGCTAAAGTGCTTTTGGAGACTAGTTTATCTCCTCTTACCAGTATCTCCTGTGGAGGAGGTATTGGTGGGCTATCACATCATCACATCAGTTAGTAGATCTATAAACTGGTAAAGAAAAAAAAGTAGAAGAGAAAGCAAAGACAAAATCCAGGCAAATATATTTTTGCCTGTTGGTGGTAGCTAGCTGGTGTCTGTCTCTCTCCTGTCATGGGCAGCAGTTCTTCTGTTTATCTCATAATGTAAAGACAGTCCTAAATGTCTGAATGAATCTGACTCATAAAAATCCTTTTTGTTCTTGCTGTTCTGTTTTTAGTAATCTTAACCAGCGGATAAACCAGTGATAATTAAGTTAATAAAAGTGTTTATGCTTCTACCTTTAGGTGCTGGATGTCTTGCGCTCTCTTTGTGTGTGTAACGGTGTAGCTGTGAGGTCCAACCAGAACCTCATCACTGAAAATCTACTTCCAGGTCGTGACCTCTTGCTACAGACCAGCATTGTAAACTATGTCACCAGGTACTTGAACTACTGTTGTTTTCAAAATCTGAATCAGGGAAACTTCATTAATCCCAGAGGGAAACTGAGTTATCATAGCAGCATAAATACAACAGACAACAAAGGAATAGCATAAAAAGAAGTGTAGAAATAGAGATACAATTAGATAAATATAAATATAAAAGGACACAAGTATTAACACTAATGCTTCTGGGATATTGCAGAAATTAAAGGTGCACAAGTGTCCAAATATACATTGTTTTGCAATATTTCCACGTTGTTAGTTTTTAGTTATTTCCCCTTGTTGTCTATAAAAGTTAATGCTAATGTACTTTCTCCTCTGTACTCAGTGTAAGGCCCAACATCTTCTTGGGTACATGTGAGGGGTCAACACAGTATAAGAAGTGGTACTATGAGGTGATGGTAGACCATGTGGAAGCCTTTGTGACAGCACAGGCGAGTCACCTGCGGGTAGGCTGGGCTTTGACTGAAGGTTATAGCCCCTATCCTGGAGGAGGAGAAGGCTGGGGTGGTAATGGTGTGGGAGATGACCTCTACTCATATGGCTTTGATGGACTGCATCTGTGGTCAGGTAAGATTTCCTTAAATTCTTTAAAAGAAAATTTACAATCTCTTGTAACCAATACAACCTCTTTACTACCTGCTCTACTGTTCAGGTACTGTGGCCCGCCAGGTGGCTTCGCCCAGTGCACATACACTGGCTGCCGATGATGTTGTAAGCTGCTGTCTGGATCTCAGTGTGCCCAGTATCTCCTTCCGTATTAATGGCCACCCAGTTCAGGGAATGTTTGAAAACTTTAATGTTGATGGCCTCTTCTTTCCTGTCATTAGCTTTTCTGCTGGGGTCAAGTAAGTTTAACATACAAATAATGCGTAATCCTCTGTTTCACTATTTACTTGTATTTTGTTGATTAATGGACTAGTACACCAGCAAATTCATGTGATACATGTTGATGCAATGCAATTATGCAAGCAGAAGCTAATTTAATGGTTTTTCATGAGTTTGTCACCTTTTAAATTGTAATTTAATTTCAATTATTGGACTATTGGTGTAATAATATACAATGGGGAAGTAACAAAATAATAATTATTGCATTATATTTCAGAATTTCTCCAGTTTTATATTTTTAATAATTATTATTTTTCTTTTATTTCTTTAGATTATTGTCTAATCTCCCAAATAATAGCTTTAAAATCTTCAGAGTCCTGTCACTTAAAAGCTCTTACAGGATTTGTCTGTAATAAATCTTTAGAGTGCTGAGATGGGGCTTATGCATCATTGACTGATGAGTACAAGAAGGGAAACACAGGCTCAGGAACTGGCACAGAAATAAAATCAATTTTTTTCTGTATTATGAGTTTTCTAAAGATCAATGAACCATTGTCATAAAGGAGTTTAGTAGTATATAAACCTCTGTCGTATAGATAAAGACTTGGACTCACTTGGTTTTTGTCTCCTTAGGGCTCGGTTCCTCCTCGGTGGTCGTCATGGGGACTTTAAATTCATGCCCCCACCTGGTTATGCGCCATGCTACGAGGCTTTGTTGCCTAGAGAGAGGATGCGTATTGAACATATCAAGGAGTACAAGCATGACTTTAATGGTGTGCGCAATCTTCTGGGTCCTACTCTGTCCCTCACTCACACATCTTTCACCCCCTGCCCTGTGGACACAATTCAGGTAAAATCCCCTCAGCTAAAATCAGTATTCGATGTCTTTGTTTCTTTTCGTTTTCTGACTTTCCTTTGCTTTATAGATTGTCTTGCCACCCCACTTGGAACGTATCCGAGAAAAACTGGCTGAGAATATTCACGAACTCTGGGCTATCACTCGTATTGAGCAGGGCTGGACCTATGGGATTGTGAGTGTGGTGTCAGCACTGCAGAACAGATGCAACTATACGAGATTAGTGGTTTGACAACATCAGCTTTAAGTGGTTTAGAGCTTTTAACTGTTAAAAGTTAATATGACTGTTAGAAATGCTTCAAAATGCTTTACACAAGCAAATAAAAAGCATGAACTAACATATACATATATAAATTTACACACATTTATAAACTGTGGGTAAAAAACTATGATTTTTCCCTCCAGTTTAGGGATGACAACAAGAAACTCCACCCCTGTCTGGTGGACTTCCAAAGTCTGCCTGAACCAGAGAAGAACTACAATCTGCAGATGTCTGCTGAGACGCTCAAGTGAGTAGCAGGTTAGATTTGAGAGATTTAAAGGTCAGAGGAAAACGCTTATGTCCCATTATTGGTGAACTTATGTCTTTACTTTATTATCCCGCAGGACTCTCCTAGCACTGGGTTGCCATGTTGGTATGGGTGATGAGAAAGCGGAGGAGAATCTAAAGAAAATCAAGCTTCCCAAGACGTATGAAAACAAAAGATATTTCTTATTGTTTCGTCATAATTTTATACTTTAACTATGCAGATCTAAATGTAACCATATCTTTCTGTTAGCTATGTGATGAGCAACGGATACAAGCCTGCCCCGCTTGATCTCAGCCATGTCAAGCTGACACCAAACCAGAATCAGCTTGTAGAAAAACTGGCAGAAAATGGGCATAATGTTTGGGCGAGGGACCGAGTACGGCAAGGATGGACCTACAGCATTGTCCAGGTGATGATTTCCCAATCCTTAGTGGATCTTTTATTTATTGGTGGATTGTCTGTCTTAAAGTACACAATCAATCACTTACAATCACATGCATTGTATATTTTTTTCTTTTCTATATAAAGCTGCATTTTTTACACTTTTCAGGACATTGTTAATAAGCGTAACCCTCGTCTGGTACCTTACAACCTGCTGGATGAGAGAACTAAGAAAACCAACCGAGACAGCGTTAACAACGCTGTCCGTACACTCATTGGCTATGGCTACAACATTGAGCCTCCAGATCAGGAGAGCAGTAAGTAATCTTTCCTCATGTGTTCGCTAATTAAATGGACAGTATCTTTTTTACACCACCTTTTTTGTCTTTCTTATTCTTATCTGTCATGTTTTCCCTCTTTCACTGCAGCTGGCCATGGCCTTGAGAACACCCGTGGGGACAAGGTGCGAATCTTCAGGGCAGAGAAGTCGTATGCTGTCACCCAAGGAAAGTGGTACTTTGAGTTTGAGGCAGTCTCAACAGGGGAGATGAGAGTGGGCTGGGCACGTCCTAATGTCCACTCTGACACTGAACTGGGAGCAGATGAATTGGCCTACGTCTTTAATGGCAATAAGGTTAGTCACTAGGGTAACATTACAAATCGAATTTAGACTTGTTAACTTGGTCTATAAAAAATTATATTGTGTAAATGTTTTCTAAATCATTCACATCTTTTTGAATGGGTGACGTGGATCTCAAACTATTAGAAATATTGAATTTTGAGGAGGGAAGTTCTTTAAGTTGTAGGAATAGAAAATATCACACTGTCTTTATTATTTTTGTATAGCTAGGAGAAGGTTGAGGTTTCGTAAACCTGAGGCAAGATGTATTAGTCAGTAGCTAAAAAAGGTTACTGTAGCACACTAGAATAGAAGAATAGAATAGCCTTTATTGTCATTGTACAGAGTACAACGAAATTGGAGTGCCACTCCCTTGGTGCAAGTTTCAATAATAAATATAAATGTAAAATATAAAAAGTACAAAAAAAACAATCGTAAGTACTCAAACAATAGTATGTACAATATATACTGTAGCTGGTGGAAATGATGTCTCTGTTTTTGTGGAAATAGGTAATATTTTATTTGTTGTAACCTCTTCCAGGCCCAGCGATGGCATATTGGCAATGAACCATTTGGCCGCCAGTGGCAGTCTGGTGATGTCGTTGGCTGTATGATAGACCTGACTGAGATGAACATCATGTTCACACTCAATGGAGAAATGTTGATCAGTGACTCAGGCTCAGAGATGGCTTTCAAAGATATTGAAATTGGGGATGGTGAGAACTGTTTTTTTTTATAGTACCAGCATTAGCACCAATAACTAAAAGTTACTGGTGCCAGTTTGCATTATAAGCAGCAGCTTGAAAAAACTATTAACTAATTTCTTCCCTTTCATGCTACCCATCAGGTTTTATTCCAGTGTGTACCCTGGGTCTATCTCAGGTTGGAAGGATTAATCTTGGTCAAGATGTCAGCAGCCTGCGCTATTTTGCCATTTGTGGCCTGCAGGAAGGATTTGAACCTTTTGCCATCAATATGAAGCGAGACATCACCATGTGGTTCAGTAAAAGTTTGCCCCAGTTTGGGCCTGTGCCTGCTGATCACAACCATATTGAGGTAACTATTCAGAGACACGTGTAAAGTTTAATAAAGTTAGAACTTCAAAATGAGTGATTTCTGTATTTTTGTCTCCTAGGTCTCCCGTGTTGACGGGACCGTGGACAGCGCCCCCTGTCTGAAGCTGACGCACAAGACGTTTGGGTCGCAGAATGCCAACACTGATATGATGTTCCTTAGACTCAGCATGCCTGTGCAGTTCCATGAGACCTTTAAGATCCCGGCAGGTACCACCCCTCTCACCCGTGCCCTTACTATACCTGAGGAGGAAGTCGCAGTGGTAGAACCTGACTCAGAGTTTGAAGTTTTGAAAAAGTCTGCCAGTCGCAAGGAGCAGGAAGAGGACAAGAAGGACCCCTCTGTGCCTAAGGAGATCTCCGTGGAAAATGAGAAGGACACAATGTCAGAAAAGGGAAAGAAAAAAGGGTAAGTTTGTCAGTTTGTCACTGCAAAATAATGAAAATCTTCTGGACTGTTATGGTTGCTGGTTTAATATAAATTAAACAGAACAATCTCAATCACCTTCTGTTTTATTCTATTTATTTGTTTTGTTTGATTTTACGAATATTTGTGCTACATACCAATAACTGAAGTTGTGATATTTGGCTTGTTCTTTTAGAATGAAATCCACTGAAACTGTAAAGCAGTTAGAAGCCTTTAAAAAAACACTAATTCCAAATGTTATTTATCTTCCGTGGACAACAGATTTTTCTCCAAAGCCAAGAAGGCAGCCATGACACCTCTTGCCCCTCCTCCTGCTCCTCCAACGGTGCCACGTTTGGTGGAAGACGTGGTCCCTGATGACAGAGATGATCCTGAGATCATCCAAAATACCACCACTGTGAGATTCACGTTATTATTTGCTACAGTTACACATATTATTACCTGAGATTTTGTCAATTTGAATGATGGCTTTAAGTTTTCATGTAATCTGTAGATAATAAAATAATATGATTTCTTCTTTTTTTCCCCCGTCTTTAGTATTACTACTCTGTGAGGATCTTTGCTGGGCAGGAGCCGTCTGGTGTTTGGGTTGGCTGGGTCACTCCTGATTACCACATGTATGATCAAAACTTTGACCTCTCCAAGGTCCGCAGTGTCACTGTCACAGTGGGAGATGACAGAGGCAACATACATGACAGGTTAGTTTTTTTCGTGCATACATTTTTATTATTGCTGGCCAATCATTGAGGAAAACTTATAAATATATTTTTTATGTATTATTTATTTAATCTTAATTTAATCTAATGACATTTAGGCTAGATTTGTTTATTTAAATGCTGTGGAAGTAAAGACAAACAACACAAAGAAATTACAAATTAAATATGCCTTCATATTAATTTGGCATTGCACCTAAATGAATAAAGGGACCCATCAAGCTTATTTCCAGCTCCATATTTTTGTTCTGGGACTTCATTAGAGCAGCTTTATATGATTTACAGTGAAAAAAAAATTATGGATCTTACTTACTTTGAGATGCAGCCTCTCAGTTCATTATCTGTTTAAGCTCGTGTCTATTTAAGACCCCCTCATGCTAATTGCC
>NW_005187467.1:80120-87697 GCF_000239375.1 Pundamilia nyererei | reverse complement strand
GAGAACCTTCACAGTCAATTTCTTATTCTTAAAAAACTCATATTTTGTACAAAATACAATCATGAGGTTACTTTTACATATGCTGAACTCATTATTTGAAGCTCTATTCATATTCACAGTGTATGACAGAAAATAAAATAAAGAAAATACAATTCAAAGTTAGTTAGGGTTCTATTTTGCTTACATCTACTTCTTTTTTTTTGGTTTGTTAGTTACTGTAAAGAATTTGGATCAGCTGCAGTATTTCAATTGAGACAGATGAGTTTAACTGGAGTGAGTTTCATTACAGCCGTGTTTCTTGCTCATTCTTTGCAGCATGAAGCACAGTAATTGTTACATGGTGTGGGGAGGGGACCTGGTCAGCAATCAACAGACCCGCTTTAGCCAGGAGGACATGGTGATTGGCTGCCTTGTTGATCTGGCAACAGGTCTAATGACTTTTACGGCAAATGGAAAGGAGATTAATACTTTCTACCAGGTAAGGGAAAGTCAAATAGATTTGTCTGTGTTTTTTATTCTTTGCTTTAAATGTATCCTGATGAGCTATGTGACAACGCTATGTTCTGTCAGGTGGAGCCGAACACCAAACTCTTCCCTGCAGTTTTCGTTCAGCCGTTCAGTCAGAACATGGTGCAGCTAGAGTTGGGCAAACTCAAGGTCAGATGGAACGGTTTTCACTCTCTTTTGCAGCTGCCTTTTCTTAAAGTGTCACCAATTTAGAAATGTATGGTAATGTCATTTAGAAAAAAAAAAAAAAAAAGAAAGAAATGTATGGTAATGTAAGTCAGACCCACGTTGGTGGTCTTTGGGAGTGGAGCACGGTCCAATCTTGCATTGCAATTCTCCTACTTATCTCTTTTAATATTGGACCAGATGTTGTCCATCATTTATTAATGATGACGTTTGGTGGTTTTAATAAAATGAACCACTATTTTTTTTACCTGTACCTTCACATCTGAATTTCTGTATTTTTCAAATCTAGTTGAATTTATTTTTTCCTTCAAATGACAGTAAGCTCACCTCTACTGTATCTCTCATATCAGAACATCATGCCTATCTCAGCTGCGATGTTCCACAGTGAACGTAACAATCCAGTCCCTCAGTGCCCCCCGAGGCTGGATGTCCAGATGCTGACTCCAGTTATCTGGAGTCGTATGCCAAATCACTTCCTCAAACCAGAGATGGGCAAAGTAAATGAGCGGTTAGGCTGGATGGTGGAGTGTGTTGAACCTCTCATCATGATGGCACTGCACATCCCAGAGGAGAACAGGTCAGAAACAGAATGTCGATGCAGAAAACTCTTAAGTTTAGAGTTTTCATATAGCATTTATGACATTCCTGCTATAAATAATTGAGATAGCAGCAGATCAGCAATCCCTACATCTTTTAACTTTATCATTGCAAATGTCAGTTACTTGTTATACCCGATGTATTTAGAGATGTCAGAGGAAGAAGCTATTTTCTTTTTTCCGCATTAAGAGAGCTGTGTGATTTAAGAAAGGGAAGGTAAATATATAGAGCGATTAACATATAGTTATTACAAAAGATTTGTCATGATCATATAATGCATACAATGCAATGAAGTTGACTTTTTTTTTCCACAGATGTATTGATATCCTGGAGCTGTCAGAGCGTCAGGATCTGATGAAGTTCCACTATCATACACTCATGCTCTACTGTGCTGTGTGCGCACTTGGGAACAACCGAGTGGCTCATGCATTATGCAGTCATGTGGATGAATCCCAGCTTTTCTATGCTATTGAGAACACCTACCTACCTGGACCTCTTCGCAGCGGCTTCTATGATCTGCTTATCAGCATTCATCTGGAATCAGCAAAACGGGCACGCTTGGGAACCAACAGGGAATTCATTGTTCCCATGACCGAAGAGACCCTCAGCATCAAGCTCTATCCTGATGCAATAAAAGCCCACTCCTTACCTGGTGTTGGTCTCACTACCTGCTTACGGCCAAAGCTGCATTTCTCATCCATCAACTTTGTTGGCACAGACCCTGATTTGTACACCATTAGTCCTGTCTTTCCTCTACAGGTAAGAAACAAGGTGCATTAAACCAAAAATCTTAAATGTTTTCTGCCTTTACTTACTTGTTATTTTGCTTCTGTAGGAGCTGAAAACAAAGGCGATTAACATGTTACGAGAGGCTGTGCTGGATGGTAGCCAGGCCATGCGGGATCCAGTAGGAGGCAGTGTAGAGTTCCACTTTGTCCCAATCTTGAAGCTAATCAGTACACTGCTTATTATGGGCATCTTCAATGATGATGACACCAAGCACATTCTCAAGATGATCGATCCCAATGTTTTCAGTGGAAAGGAAGGGGAGGAAGCTGAAGAGGGTGGAGCTGCTGAAGGAGAAATTGAGGAAAAGAAGGAGGAGGAATCGGAAGAAGCAGCTGAAGATGAGCTTGAGGATGAAGGGGTTGGGGATGAGGAAGAGGAGGAGCTAAAAGAGCTGGAGAAACGAGAGGGTGGGGAGGAAGAGGCTGAGCCCAAGGAAGAAGGAGAAGAGGAGGAAAAGGACAAAGAAGAGGCTAAGAGAGGAAAGGTAGATGGAGAGAAAGCAGAGGAAGAGAAGGAGTCAGAGGCAGTGAAAGCAGAAGCACAGGAGGAAGACGAGGGTCTGGAGGAAGGACTGCTACAGATGACGCTGCCAGAGTCTGTCAAACTGCAGGTCATTGTGATGTTTAAACTCTGACTGCTTTACAGTTTTACAAATGATGTGGATAATTGTGTCAGAGGATCTCATATTAGAACATTAGAACTTATGTTCCTGTCTCACCTTGCTCTTTCAGATGTGCACACTCCTGCAGTACTTCTGCGATTGCGAGCTGAGACACAGGGTGGAAGCCATTGTAGCATTCTCAGACCAGTTTGTCCATGATGTTAAGAGCAATCAACGTGTCCGTTACAACCAGCTAATGAGAGCCTTCACCATGTCAGCTGCTGAGACTGCACGCAAGACCCGGGAGTTCCGCTCGCCTCCACAGGACCAGGTAATAACTAATATTATCACACTAAACAAATGTCTCATAGGCTCCAGGTTTGAATTAATTTAGATGGTATTTCTTAGTTGATATTCATCTTTGAAAAGTAAGAACTTACACTGTGAACAGTGTAACTTAACAGTTTATCATCATCATAATGTGCTCTCTGTTAAGGTTCTTATGCTAACGAACTTCAAACACTTGGAGGATGAAGATTCTCCAGTTCCCGAGGACGTGCGGGAAACACTGGCAGAATTCCACAATGACCTCTTGCTTCACTGTGGTGAGCATTTTTGTGTAATTATGAATTTCTTCAGGTGTGAAAGGCTGTTTATGGGTGTTTAATTCTGTTGTCACATTTTTACCATAGGTATACATATTGAGGAGGAACCAGAGGAGGAGGAGGTGGACACTTCACTGAGGGGCAGACTTGTTAGTCTGGTAGACAAGGTTAAAAGCCTCCGTAAGAAGAAGGAGGAGGAGGAAAAGCCAGAGGTGGAGGAAGAAGCAAAACCCAGTAAGATTAACACTTAGATTACCTGTGAAACAGTTGAAGGACCCGATCTGCATTTTCTTTTTAGCTTTAGGGTAAGAGTTAAATTGAGTTTATAACACGCTCTTCCTTCATTTCACCCAGGCACCCTTCAGGAGCTGATCTCCCACACCATGATCCACTGGGCTCAGGAGTCTTTTGTTCAGAACCCTGAGCTGGTGCGACTGATGTTCAGCCTTCTACACCGACTGTACGACGGTCTTGGCGAGCTGATCCGAGCACTGCCCAAAGCATATGCCATCAATGCCGTGTCCGTTCAGGACACCATGGAACTACTTGAGTGTTTGGGACAGATCCGATCACTGCTCATCGTCCAGATGGGTCCTGAAGAGGAGCGGCTTATGATCCAGAGCATTGGGTTAGTGTGGGGGATAAATAGTGTATACTTTGGAATTTAGAGTTAGTTTGTTACATTTTGAGTTATAATAATAGAACATGTGATGTTATTTTATTAAGTAATGTAACACCGATGTATGGCTTCTGTTTTTTTTTTCAGAAATATCATGAATAACAAGGTGTTCTACCAACACCCCAATCTGATGAGAGCTCTGGGTATGCATGAGACTGTGATGGAAGTGATGGTCAACGTGTTAGGTGGAGGAGGAGATTCGAAGGTAACTGTGATTTCTTCAAGCCTTTCACTTTCCAGGCCTGCAATTTATAACACAGCACACATCAGACATTATGCATCTGAGAAAAATGTTTGTTTTTTTCTTGCCCAGGAGATTCGATTCCCCCAAATGGTGACCAGCTGCTGTCGTTTCCTGTGTTACTTCTGCCGTATCAGCCGACAGAACCAGCGTTCTATGTTTGACCATCTGAGCTACCTGTTGCAGAACAGCGGCATCGGCTTGGGTGAGTCCTCTGTTACACTGTTTACTGTACTCTGTGTATGGCTTATTATGGACAGATTTTATTTTTAAATCTTTTTTATTTTGAATAATCATGAAACAATTATAATAAAATTTAATTCACTGAAGCATGCAGGTAAGACGTTTCTAAATGAGTTTTAATGTGCTGGGATCTTTATACCAGGTGATGAATGAATAAACTCACTGATTATATCCCTATGTAGGCATGCGTGGATCCACACCCCTGGATGTGGCTGCAGCCTCCTGTATTGACAATAACGAGCTGGCCTTGGCTTTACAAGAGCAGGAACTGGAAATGGTTAGAGAGAAAAAATGTTTTTAAAAAAGGCTATAGTGGAACTGTTATCTGATAATCTCTCCTTTTGGTACTCACACGAGGTAGGTGGTGACATACTTGGCAGGCTGTGGACTGCAGATGTGTCCAATGCTCTTGTCTAAGGGCTACCCTGACATTGGCTGGAATCCTTGTGGCGGAGAGAGATACCTGGATTTCCTCCGCTTTGCTGTCTTCGTTAATGGTTGGCTTTGATTATTTTATAATGATGAGATTTGTAAGTAGTCGCCACTAATATTTACCTCCTCCTACAACCTACTCCCCTTAGGAGAAAGCGTGGAAGAGAATGCCACCGTTGTGGTGCGTCTGCTCATCCGTCGCCCTGAGTGCTTTGGCCCAGCCCTGAGAGGAGAGGGTGGTAATGGCCTGCTGGCTGCAATGGAGGAGGCCATCAAGATATCAGAGGATCCGGCAAGAGATGGGCCCACTGTTAAGAAAGACAGGCGCTTCATGTAAGGGCTGGCGCAGTGGCAGTGAATTCGATTTTTGTTGACAGAATAACACCAACTAACAGCTTAGACAAATCACTGTGTAGTTTCACAGCAGCACAACAAATTTTCTTATAGAAAATAACATTATCTGGATTGGCAGGTTTGGTGGTGAGGAACAGCACGAGGAGAACCGTGTGCATCTGGGAAATGCCATCATGTCCTTTTACTCGGCTCTCATTGATCTGCTGGGTCGCTGTGCCCCAGAGATGCATGTAAGTAGAGCAGTTTTTAACATATTTCTATCCCTCAAACCTCCAGGAAGAGTGGATCTGTGGGTGTTTGATTTGTAGGAGTTAGTTTCATATAGCACAATTTATTTATTTTTTTTATTTGTAGCTGATCCAAGCGGGTAAGGGTGAAGCTCTAAGAATCAGGGCCATCCTGAGGTCTCTGGTGCCTATAGAGGACCTGGTTGGAGTAATCAGCTTACCTGTGCAGATTCCAGCATATGGCAAAGGTTGGATAAAAAGTTGTGCTGATACAGGGATGTAGTGTAATAATTTACAAAATGTGGCGCCCTACTTCATAAGGTTTTTTTTCCTATCTAACCACAGATGGCCAGATTATTGAGCCCAAGATGTCTGCCAGTTTTGTGCCAGACCACAAGGCCTCCATGGTGCTCTTCCTCGACAGAGTGTACGGTATTGATAACCAGGACTTCCTGCTTCATGTGCTTGAGGTTGGCTTCTTGCCTGACATGAGAGCTGCAGCTTCTCTGGATACGGTGAGAAAAAAAAGGCACAGACCTAACAGATAAAATTTCCTTCTGTAAATTCTAGATTTCAGTACAAAGTCTGCATATTGATGTAATTTGCTATAGATTCCCTTTGATATAGTTAATGTATCCGTCTGGCTTTAAGGTAATGCAGTGAGTCTAAGCAGTTTTTTGTCTTCTCTGATTTTAGGTGGCATTCAGCACAACTGAAATGGCCTTGGCTCTGAACCGCTACCTCTGTTCGGCTGTACTGCCTCTTCTTACAAAGTGTGCGCCATTGTTTGCTGGAACAGACCACCGGGCCATCATGATCGACTCCATGCTCCACACAATTTATCGCCTGTCTCGTGGCCGAGCCCTTACCAAGGCTCAGAGGGATGTTATAGAGGAGTGTCTCATGTCCCTCTGCAAGTCAGTATTTTAAAAAACCCTCTCTGTATAGCAAATGCTATATAAGCAAGCGGAATAACTCCAAAAAGGAAGCCTTTATTTTCTATTTGTTTAACCTTTATTCAGCCTGGGGAGGTTTTCGAGACATTATCTCTTTTACAAGAAAGCTCTAATGATAACGGCAAATTCACAACAAATTACAAACTTTGAAGTGAATGATGAAACGTGCCTTTTCAAACAGTTTTAAACTTACGGTGATATCCACAGATACCTTCGACCCTCTATGCTGCAGCATTTGCTTAGACGGCTGGTGTTTGACGTACCCATCCTCAATGAATATGCAAAGATGCCTCTCAAGGTGAGTCTTCTGTATAACAGTGTTCTGTTTGTTTGTTTATATAATCCAATTTTTATATCACATATTAATTGAATTGCTTCAGCTGCTGACCAATCACTATGAGCGCTGTTGGAAGTACTACTGCTTGCCAAATGGATGGGCGAACTTTGGGGTGACTTCTGAGGAGGAGCTGCATCTTTCTCGAAAACTCTTTTGGGGAATCTTCGAATCGTTGGCACACAAGGTGGGAGATGTTGTTAACCTTCCATAAGTGCACATCGTTTAAGTTAAGGAATTACTAACTTGGCTTCGCTAATATGAATTTAAATTCTAGAAATTTGATGCAGAGCTCTTCAAGATTGCCATGCCCTGCCTCTGTGCTATAGCTGGAGCCATCCCCCCTGACTATGTGGATGCCAGCTACTCCTCTCACACTGAGAAAAAGGCCTCTGTGGATGCTGAAGGCAACTTTGATCCAAAACCAGTAGAGACCACCAAGTGAGAACTGAAAGAAAGACTGTTTGATGTTATTTTAGTGCATTATTGCTTTTGGAAGAGAGTCAATGTGTACCTTGTCAGTGATGGATAGTTATAATTACATATTTGAACAGATTTTTTAAAGATTGTTTCCAGTTTCAGTTTTATTTGTCATATGCAAGCTAGCACAGGGTCTATGGAACGCCAGGACTGCCATAATGAATGAATGAATGAATGAATTAAATACACCATTAAATAATTAATTAAATGTGTCAATAATTGAAAAGAATTCATTAAAATGGGAAATAATTGATTAAATAAATCCATCCATCCATCCATCTTCGTCCGCTTTATCCGGGGCCGGGTCGCGGGGGCAGCAGCCTAAGCAAAGAGGCCCAGACCTCCC
>NW_005187467.1:63986-79053 GCF_000239375.1 Pundamilia nyererei | reverse complement strand
ATATATACATATATATATATATATATATAAACTGTAGGACAGCTTCTGAGTGCATCCTGTGGAGTGTGGTGTGTGCGTTTAAGTGTTGCTCAAATCTTCAAGTGCAGTTATGAATGTAACTGAAAAGGCAGATATAAACTTCTTACATGAAACTACACTGTAATTTCTATAAAGTCATAGTGGCATTCTGAAGTTAAGTTTAGATATTAGCTTATTTGAGTAACAGTAAATATGACTAAATTTTCAGCACTATCATCCCAGAGAGACTGGATCCTTTCATCAACAAGTATGCAGAACACACTCATGATAAATGGGCTTTTGAAAAGGTCAGTAATAAGGGAATAATGTAAGCAATAATGTTTTTTAAAGTATTACTTGTAATAATTGCTTAAATCATTTTTCAGATTCAGAACAACTGGACGTATGGAGAGGTGCTAGATGAGAATGCTAAGACTCACCCGATGCTCCGGCCATACAAAACATTCTCTGAAAAGGTAATGATTTTTCACTTGTTTTAGTCTGAAGCTTGAAATTCTGAACACTTAATCATATCTAACCTTTTGTAGTGTCCCTGTGTTCCATTAAATATGAGGATGCCAGATCTTCTTAATTAGTATTCATTACCTTTTGACTATTTTTGCATGATTATTGTTATGGGCATTCATAGTATAGCTTAGTTGTTAATTGTAAAGCCCTCTACCTCCTTTTCTCAGGACAAGGAGATTTATCGTTGGCCCATTAAAGAATCCGTCAAAGCTATGCTAGCATGGGAGTGGACCATAGAGAAAGCAAGGGATGGAGAAGGAGAAGTCGAGAAAAAGGCCGCCGCCACCACCGCCACGCGCAAAATCTCTCAAACTGCTCAGGTAAAAGTCCATATAGGAATGCAAGGTTTTTACATAAGTGTAAGAACAGAACATTCGTGGATCATGCAAAATGAATTTTCTCTTGGCCTAATTAAATTGGGGAAACAATGGAGTTTCTCTTTTACTGAAAAACTTCACATGGACACTGTTACACACAAGATCTTTTTTTAAATTGTCTTCAGGCCACTTATGATCCGAGTCACGGATACAGCCCTCAGCCAGTAGACATCTCAGGAATGGCCCTCTCCAGAGAGCTGCAAGTATGTCTCTTCTGGTCAGATTTTCCCCAGCATTTATAGGTCATACAAGTTGCTCACATACCTTTAAAGAACTAGGTAGAATAATTATTTATTTTCTTTCCACATAGTCTATGGCTGAACAGCTAGCAGAAAACTATCACAACACCTGGGGCAGGAAGAAGAAGTTGGAGCTACAGTCCAAAGGCAAGAGTAGTTTTTATTACAGTAAACTGGGAGTTTTCTTTTTAATGATATGTTGATTTAAAAAATGACTTGTGCCCTTGCTAGGTGGTGGTACTCATCCTTTGCTCGTGCCTTATGACACATTGACGGCTAAGGAGAAGGCCAGAGACAGGGAGAAAGCCCAGGACTTGCTCAAGTTCCTCCAGCTTAATGGATATGCTGTGACGAGGTAAGCTGGAGCTCTCAGAGTTTAAGATTAGAGCTATCCGTTTTTCTCTTTCAACTCCTTCCATATTTCCTCCATCTTTTTTTCCACTCCTAGAGGTCTAAAGGATATGGAACAGGACATCTCCTCCATTGAAAAGCGTTTTGCTTATGGCTTCCTTCAGAAGCTTCTTAAATGGATGGACATTGCCCAGGAATTCATCGCTCATCTTGGTACTGTGATTGAACACACATAGATTTTTGTACTTATACTGTGTGCACTGCTGTTTAGACCAGAAATAAAGTCAGAAGTGGTTTAATTATTATTTTTATTTTTTCTAACAGAGGCTGTAGTTAGCAGCGGTAGAGTGGAAAAGTCACCACACGAACAAGAAATCAAATTCTTTGCCAAGGTGAGCTTCTTTATTCGTCGTACTTTTTGTTCGTGGATGTCAGAGGGTGATAGTTGTAACAGAATCCTGTGCTGAAGTTTGTAGGGACTGAAAAAATTGCCACAATTTGTGTTTTTGAGAAACGCCTTTTATTCTGTAGCTTTACTAAGCAGATACTATTTATAATTGGATATTTTATGCTGGGTTATTTTTTTATAGATCCTCTTGCCGCTGGTAAATCAGTACTTCAAGAACCACTGCCTGTACTTTCTCTCCACTCCTGCCAAAGTATTGGGCAGTGGAGGTCATTCCTCAAATAAAGAGAAGGAGATGATTGCGAGGTATGTGTCATAAAACCATATTTTAAAAAAATCAATCTTACCTTGAATTATGTGTCCTGAAAAAATTGCCATTTCCTTTCCCTCTAGGACAGTGTGATAGTATCTGTCCTCTCCTTCCATGTCCCTCCATCTTTCTCCTGTTGTGTGATATCCATGATCTCCTTTACTTTCCTTTTGCTTTATGTGTACTTCAAACATTTTTCCTGCCTTGTTTCCCCTTACTATACTCCCTTCCTCTCTCCCTTCCTCTTTTCTCCTCCTACCTCAGTATCTTCTGTAAGTTGGCTGCTTTGGTGAGGCACAGAGTATCTCTTTTTGGTAAGGAAATTGCATGATGTCATGCCCTGTCACCATCTCTGTATTTGTTTTCCTGTGTAATTTCTCTTTATTACAGCGTTTTATTTTTTTGCTTCTTCCTCCTCCCTACCTTTACTTTACATACTAATCAAACTAATAAATCATCGTTACCTCCTCCTAACTTACCAGTTCTTCTCTTCTCTGTCTTTAGCTCAGCTTTTGCTTGGCTTTAATGTTTGCTGTAGTTTGTCTTTGATTTGAAAGGTATCCACAAAGTTAGCATGAATGTCTGTGACGGCGTCAGATATCCACTGGTACTGTACTGCAGCTTTGTCGTGTGTTATCATCCTGGCTTATATGAGACAATGAATGCTTTGTTGTCATTTTACTCCCCTTCACCACCATATGTCTTAAGTAGACTGTCATTGTTACATGGCCAGTGGACAGGTGAGCTTGTCTCACCAGCACAATATGATCTTCCACTTTAAACGTGCCTAAATAAAACTCTGTGATGGTGGCATTGCACTTAAGAAACTGTTTTTTAACAACTTTTTATGCTCTTTTCTTAAATAATAATTAATGTTGTTTCAGCTATGTATTTAACATTTGTGATTCAGAAGATTCAGACTTTACCGTTGTAGTGTAATTGTGAGTTTGCTCAATGTTTCCCAACAAACTGTATACCAGGTTTAGAGCTAATTGTGGCATTTGCAGTAATTTGGATAGCACTGACAATGCACCTTTTTTGTTATGTTTTCAGGAACGGATGCCCCTGCAGTGGTAAACTGCCTGCACATTCTCTCACGATCACTGGATGCCAGGTAGATCACAATATACCCATAAAACATCCCTGTTGCTCCACAAGCAAAGAGAAAATAGAAACAAACTGTCTGAGATTTTTAGAAAAACTTTTTCTCTGTGTATTCTTTAAGGACTGTTATGAAATCAGGCCCTGAGATTGTGAAAGCCGGCCTGCGTCAGTTCTTTGAGAGCGCTGCGGATGACATTGAGAAGATGGTTGAAAATCTGAAACTGGGCAAGGTGTCCAGTCGAAACCAGGTCAGAGAGGGTTTTCTCTTCTTTTTGCTCACTAAACAAATGTGTTCATGTTTTTCTTGTGAACTGAAATCTGTATTTGTGTGTTGTTTACAGGTTAAGGGTGTAGCACAGAATATCAACTACACCACCACTGCCCTGCTGCCAGTCCTCACTTCACTGTTTGACCACATTGCCCAACACCAGTTTGGTGATGATGTCATGAGTAAGTAGAATGCTTTTGTCCTTTAAATGAACCATTAATGACTTGTTACTCTGGACCAACTCAGAGCTAATGAAGTCTCTTCTCGACATTCTCAGTGGACGACTTGCAGATATCCTGCTATCGTCTAATGTGCAGCATCTACTCTTTGGGCACTGTGAAGACTCCACATGTGGAGAAGTGAGTAGAGACATGGTCTAAAAAAAAGCCTGGAACTAGTTTTACTTTTTTCATTATATATCAGATATCATAACAAGAAACATTTATTTTTCTTAATGCGCATGTATTCTTTCAAAGGTTGATTTTGCATGTGTTATTTCATACAGACATCTTATGAGTATGCGTGTTTTTTCCTTCCTTTGCAGACAGCGACCAGCTCTTGGCGAGTGTTTGGCCCACTTAGCAGCTGCTATGCCGGTAGCCTTTCTTGAACCAGTGCTAAATGAATTCAACTCATTTTCTGTTTACACGACCAAGACTCCTAGAGAGAGAGCAAGTGAGTTCTTTTACCTTTATGATTCAATTTACATGCTTCAAACTATTAGATAGTGTTCATGCTGAGTTATTTTTCATGTCCGTGATTTCACTCGTCTTTTCTCTCCCCGCTTAGTTCTTGGTCTTCCCAATCAAGTAGAAGAGCTGTGTCCTGACATCCCAGAACTGGAGATTCTGATGAAAGAGATCCATGACCTGTCTGAGTCTGGAGCTCGCTACACAGAAATGCCCCATGTGATTGAGATCACCTTGCCCATGCTGTGCAACTATCTCCCGCGCTGGTGGGAGAGAGGCCCAGAGAACTTCCCCGAGCAGGACGGCCAGCTCTGCACCGCTGTCACCTCCGAGCAACTCAACCAGCTGCTGGGTAGCATCATGAAGATTGTGGTTAACAACCTGGGTATAGATGAAGCCTCTTGGATGAAAAGATTAGCAGGTTAGTGACCAGAGGATTTACAATAAGCCAAAATAATGTCACGTGACACACAGCTATAGTATTGCAGCATATCATAATGTGTAAACAGCTACATTTTCACATGTTACACAACTATTATTTGGAGATGACTGGCAAATGTTTTGTGCCTTGTCCAGTGTTCGCTCAGCCCATTGTGAGCAGGGCTAAACCAGAGATGCTTAAATCCCACTTTATCCCAACCATGGAAAAGCTGAAGAAGCGTGCAGCAAAGGTGGTGGCAGAGGAGGATCATCTGCGCATGGAGGGCAAAACAGAGGTGGACAGCGAAAACGGGACCATTCGAGATGAGTTTGCTGTACTCTGTCGGGACTTGTACGCTCTCTACCCTTTGCTCATTCGCTACGTGGACAACAACAGGTAGCTGAGATTAGCAGCACATTTATATGAAACACATTTCTGCTTCAGTTTTCTTTTTTTTATTGAAATTAGAAATTTAGGGGAGCATAATATGACGCTTTTTTGTCTTGCAATGAGGCACAATGTTGTTATTGAGGCAGAGGGATGGAACCAGGGAACTAAACCTACAAGAAATAATAAATTCAAAATCTGAACAGTAGAACAGGAAACTCAACAGGAACAATAATTCAAGGTTTTAAAAGAAAGCTCCACTTTCATTTCACCCTTTTGCTGGTCATGATTCACGTTTAAGAACTATCTATTGCTTCCTGTGTCTGTAGGGCAAGGTGGCTGACTTGTCCAGACCCAGATGCAGAGGAGCTTTTCAGGATGGTGGGTGAGGTCTTCATTTTCTGGTCCAAATCCCACGTAAGTCTTCTGTTTTCTGACATCATATATGTATGCATTTATTCCGTCTCTCGTTTAGCATCTTTATTGTGTTATATATTGCAGAACTTCAAGAGGGAGGAGCAGAACTTCGTGGTGATGAATGAGATCAACAACATGTCCTTCCTGACTGCTGACAGTAAGAGCAAGATGAGCAAGGTACTATCTGAGAGCAAAGGAAATGTAAAAGTAAAACATTGCCTGTTCTCTAGATGTTTGATTCACCTACTTCCATATCTTGAGTCATAACACATTAAGAAACTAAACTCTAATAATTAATGTTTCACTAACACCACCCATTACAAGCAGAGAAAAGTAACAGGAAGCCCTTCTTGGTGTTTTCTCAGCTGTTATTTCATTGTTTTTCTTTAAGCTGCTGTAGCTTTATGATTATTCTGTAAGTGTTCATTTCAGTCATTTCACAAATAAGTTTCTACAAGAAGACTGATGGGCTGTTACATAAATATTAATATCCTTTTTTTCCCAGGTCTGTGTAAGCGGCAGTATATAGTGTAGTAGTAAGATTGTTGCTAACTGTTTTTTCTCCATATATATCCTGTGTCGGGGTTGGACGCTGGGCCACTAGGCCGGAGATGGAGAGGTTAGACCGTGTTTGTGCACGAGAGCTGTGCTGATCGCATGGCACCCTGAGTTTGCGGAGGCATTTCATCAACTGCTAATAGACAGATCCCAATATTCACACGTATACAAACACACAAACACACACATACAGGGTTTTTCCTCTTAGGAGAGACTTCACTACACATCTATGAGTGAATGAATGAAGTGTGAGATTATATTATACACAAATATATTCTTTGTTTTTTAGGAGTAAAGAATGTGAGTGTGAATGTGTCGCAAACACATGCTTTTATGTGTGTCTGTATATGTGTGAGTAGGGGTCCGGAGCAGCTTGATGAAAGCTCTTTGCTGTAGATCACAGTAGTGTGAAAGGTTTCATGGTGCTCGGCAGAGCAGTAGCGTATATAATTTGGTGTGTGCACTCCTGCAGCCGAGTACCATCACCCTGTTTTTCTTTGACCAGTAAATAGTTTGCCTTTCGATGATCCTTGTTGGATACAGTTATGGAGCCCGTGCTACTGTGATGTTACTTGTGTCACTGATGCTTGGGGGGTTTTTTTTCAGCTTTTGTGTCAGAGATTCCTGCGCTGGGGGACTCTTCTCTTTTCAGTAGCTGTTTAAACCAAAAGTCCATTCCCTGCTGTTGCTCGGTCCACCAGTAGCAAATGTCAGTCGCTGGATCTTTTGCAGGAAATTAAGCTAGCTCTCACTACATCACCAGAATACTGTCATCATATTTACTAACTGGACTCGTTACTTCATGTCATGTTCATTGACACCATTAAATTGTTAAATAAACCTAATCACTGTTTGATGTTTTACGTGGTTGGTGCAAGTAGAACCTCTTCTCCTGGGCTATCAGATGGGCATTACTGTAGTGAGCTTCTGTTTCCTGATCATCACAATGACTCTCAAAGCCCATAGAGTGTTTTCCACCCACACACACCAACACCAAGCATGCACAATAAGGGCAGAGAGGGTGCTGTGAGGCCAGACAACAGACAGTAATGAGCATTGTCAGGCTCTGGATAGGAGCGTGTGAGAAGAGCTCCACGGCGATGGAGCTGACCCCATGTGCTGTTCTCTGTGATGTCCAATGGACAGGATGTGCCCTGTCTGGCCACTGCAGTACTAACAGTGAAGCTGCATTGTGTGTAACACCTGTTGCTGGTGCAGCAATGAAGCACATGACATGACACGAAAAGTTGAAGAAAATATGTTGTTTAGTTGTTAAATATTCTCCAAAGCCTTAAATGCCACAAACCATTTTCTGAAAAGGGATTTTTTATTGGTGCCATATAGTTGCTTCATGGAATAGAAAGTGTTCAATCAGTTTAATCTCTCTGTAGTCTGGCAGCTCAGAGCAGGAGCGTACCAAGAAGAAGCGACGGGGGGACCGCTACTCTGTGCAGACCTCCCTAATTGTAGCAGCGCTAAAGAAGATGCTTCCCATCGGCCTCAATATGTGCTCTCCTGCAGACCAGGAACTCATCAACCTTGCCAAGATCAGATACTCACTGGTACTTGTGCTTATTAATGTGATTTCTTTGGGCAAAACTTGCTTCATAGATTAATAGCGCTTTAAATTTCTATAGTGCAAAAGCGTTGCTTCTTTGTTAGCATACATTTTGACACAAAATGGGTAGAAAGGATTTTATCTCTCTCTATATATATAATAATAATTTTTCCACAGTCATATAACTCTGTTACTTTTTTCATTCCCAAATTTGTTTAGAGGCTGCGTGCTGTTAATTACTAAACTATAGGATTATAAATGTCCTCCAAATCTTGGTTTCTTTAACTCGTAGAAAGACACAGATGAAGAGGTGAGGGAATTCTTGCACAACAACCTGCATCTGCAAGGCAAGGTAGGCAGACTTTTTATTTCTTTACTAACTGAAAGAAGATAATAAACGCATTCCTGTATAAATCTATTCATTCTGTTCATTATACACATTGACGTGTTATATTTTAGGTAGAGGACCCAGCAATGCGCTGGCAGATGTCTCTTTATAAAGAGATGTCTGGGAAAGCAGAAGATGCCGATGATCCGGAGAAGGTGGTGAAGAGAGTACAAGAGGTGTCTGCTGTCCTTTACCACATTGAAGTGGTGAGTACAACCAGGCATCCTCAATAAAAGAAGGTCTGGAACTGGCTCTCCGTTTAAAAAGTCCTTATCTCTCTGATCCTATGACTATAACCCAGCAGGCAATGCAGAGCTTAAGAAAATTGAGACATTTTCCAAGATAATTATTTATTTTTTGTACATTAGACTGAACATCCCTTCAAGTCAAAGAAAATGGTTTGGCACAAGCTGCTGTCTAAACAGCGTCGCAGAGCTGTGGTGGCCTGTTTCAGGATGACGCCTCTGTACAACATCACCACGTAATGATTAGCAACTTACTTATTCAAAACATGATCGACAATAAAATCAAAAGGCTTTATGAGGCATTATACCTAATTATCTTAATTATCCCTAATTGTCAGTGATCTTTCATTGTTTGCAGGCACAGGGTAACCAACATGTTCTTGGATGCATACAAACGCAACTGGTTAGAAACCGAGGGTTACTCATTTGAAGACAAGATGATTGATGACTTATCAGTAAGTTACACTTTCATTAATGTTTCATCACTGGCATATTGTCTATTCTTTATACAAAGGGTCTGTCATGTTTTATCCTATCTATTAACGATTAGAAAACCATGGAAGAAGAGGAGGAAGAGGAAGAGGAGACTGAGACGAAGCCTGACCCCCTTCATCAGCTGATTCTTCATTTCAGCCGCACAGCTCTTACAGAAAAGCTGTGAGAGCGTCTTTCTTCCTCTGCCTCAGTTCTCTGACCTGTTCCTCAGTGACACTTACTGATTCCTGCTCTGTGGTATTTCTTTACAGTAAACTTGATGTTGACCATCTCTATATGTCATATGCTGATATTATGGCAAAGGTAAGACCTGTAAAACACCAATGGGAATAGATCTTGAAGCTGAACTTCAGAAGAGAATAATTCACCGACATTCTGTCTGCTGCTTTCAGAGCTGCCACATTGGTGAGGAGGACGAAGGGGGAGAACAGGAGGGGGAGGAGCCATCCTTTGAGGTGCGACAGACAGAGATGGTATGGGGGGACCAGGGGAAGGGAGGCAGGGGAGTCAGCGGAGAAGCAGCTCCCTACGCACTGAGTGACTACACCATGACATCACACTCGGCACATCCCCCCCACCCCACTCTTGCTACATTTCTCTTTTTTTTTTCCTTTCTGTCTTCCTTTCGTTAACTCACACCACGTGTCTATTTCCTGTTGTGGTGGACTGACCTGTGCATGCCTTTCCTGGACTCTGCACACCAGTCGGGATCAATATTCTGAAAGAATGTTTTTTTGTTTTGTTTTGTTTTTTCTAAATTGCATGACTCGAGTGTAGAGATGACGGCAGCTAAAGAATTCAAAATAAAACCCAGGTGAAGACAGACAAGTGAGTCTGTACTAGCTATTAAAATTTCAGAATCACAGTTTCCAAGCCCAAGATGTTTCGACACTGTGATGTTGCAGCTATGGTGATTCCTTTTGGAACCTGATACGTAAATTGTGATGTTGCCCCTTTTAGACTTAATTTAGTAAGAAACAGATAATGGCGATTAATTAAGCCATAGCACAGGATCCCTAACAGGTCCCCTGTGCAAGTCTCAGAGTTTGTGGTCAGTGTCTTCTAGACATGCACCACCCTTTTCTGACTCACAACTCATGTAATCACCTGCTAATTTGACTGTGTTCACCCATATAGACTCACCTGAAAACTAGAGTTCCAACATCTGACAACTAATTGATTTTTGTTTGTCTTTCCTTTGAATTGGACAGCGCTAACAAGTTTCCCTCTCTGTGCTCACCAAGAATACAGTAAAAGCCTGCACAGTCAGCCGTACATATACCGCCCCAAGCCCAAACACACTCATGCGAGCATACGCTACAACAGCTACATTCACAGAGACATTCATTCATACACACAGTTTCTTTCCATTCTTTCTATTCATACTCTTATGCTGAGCGGAATCTCTGTAACCAGAGAAAAGTGCATTCATGGTTTTAAAACACTTCAGGCTCACGAGGGAGGGGGGCGGAGGGAGGGTTAGGTAGAGGTTTGGGTGCTTTGGGTGGGGGTCTGTGCATGATGTGCAGTGGGTGGGTCAAATGTAACCTCTTTTGTCAACAGGATGGTTGTTCATTACCTGCTATTATTATAGTATTTGTACTGTACCACAGAATAATATAAAAAAGACAAGTATAGTGCAGCATAGTCCGAATAGCGTGAGTTAGAATACTGCGTCACGCAGCATTAAAGTTTGTGTGTTTTTTTTATTCACTTTAATCTTAATATGTTATATTAAACAGTATGCAGTGTCTGCAGATGTGCAGACTCATTTGTTTGTCTAGTGTTCAGTAGTTTTAAAATATCACATACCTTTATTAATCTAATTCAAATAAATCTGAAGGGTGATGAGTGATTTGACAGTTTGACAAAGACTGCTGCTGTATAACTAAATGGTGCTCATAACCAATCAGCCTTTTTCAGAGTAAATATTTCAAAGTTGTTGAATAGAACAGTCTTTTTTTATTTTCATATCGTGACAAGTCAAAACTCTAAATGTCGAAAATATTTAGTCAAGCAAGCAACTTTTCCTCAGTTTCAGTTTAGGGTCTTATAGTTTATCTAAAAAGCAGACAAGCGCCACATACAGACAGGCTACTCCAGGTAGCATAAAATATAAGTTTAGGCTGTGAAGTAGAACAACCCTAAGCTGTTCTGTTGGAAGCAGGGGTTGCATGTTGTTTTACTCCAGCAACTGATGTTGCTTCCTAAGAAGAATATGTGAAGTGTGTGTTACAATCTGGGATGAAATGATTGCTGCAATTGAATGTTTGCACCTGTGTTAGATATCATAAACTGGAATAACTGTCTCCAACACTAATACATTGGAAGAGAATTGTATGTCTTCAAGAGTCCCGAGTATTAACACTAAAACAGCTTGTTTTTTTTTTACAAGTTCATTCAACACTTGAAAAGAATAGTTTAGCTGAAACAAACTGGCCACTATCTGATGGAAACAGTGAGAATCTGCTCACTTAACTGAGCTTAACACAAAGAAAGATTAAGAGAAGCTGTTTCATAGGTGATAAAATAAATGTAAGTGTAAAAAGTTGTGTTACGTACATATAACACGAATTATTAACCAGCAACTCTGGATGACATCAGGACCAATGGTATAGCAAATACAATAGCAAATTATATTTAGAATAAGATTATCAGGATGTGTGTGTTTTTAGTGTATGTGTGCCTGTACATGTGTGTGTGTGTGTGTGTGTAAGTGCGGGGGGCAGTGCAGTCTCTGTTGACAGGGTTACAGCTGTTTCCTTGCTACTCTGCTGCACAGGAAAAGGAGATGGAGAAACAGAGGCTCTTGTACCAGCAGTCCCGTCTGCACAACCGTGGTGCTGCAGAGATGGTGCTGCAAATGATCAGCGCCTGTAAAGGTAGCTGCTGCACATTAGATCTGCACACAGACACATAGTAGCACACTCTTACACACACACACACACACACACACACACACACACACACTTGTCTGAAAATTATGAACCAAGCGTTAGCTGTGTTAGATGAACCTGTTTATAAAAAAGTAGTGGGAGTAGGACGTGTAAATTTTGGGGGCTAGGAGCTCACTGAATAAACTGCTGTCCGTCATGGACAACCCATCGCACCCACTTTATGCTGTAGAGGCAGCACAGCTCATTCTCCCTCAGACTTATTCGACTCCCCTGCTATAAAAAAAAACTGTAGGCAACCTTTCCTACCATTTTATCTGTTGCTATCTTGGCAAAGAGAATCCAGCTTCGCTATTCATGGTTGGGTCAAGTTGTTGTACGAGCGGTATCTGCTTGTTTCAGGTGAACCTGGAGCCATGGTTTCTTCTACACTCAAACTGGGAATCTCCATCCTCAATGGAGGCAACAGTGATGTACAGCAGGTAAAGAGCCTTCATGAGTATGATATATTTATGTCTGTAGGCTAAAAAGATTTAAAAAACAAAATTTATTTTACCGCCTATCTACATCTTGACATCTTCATTAGAGCGTTGTTGTCATCATGCTCTTGTCATCTGTGTGCAGAGGATGCTGGACTATCTGAAGGATAAAAAGGATGTGGGGTTCTTCCTTAGCATTCAGTCTCTGATGCAGACCTGCAGGTCTGTAATAGATTTATGGTTACGTCGATGTTATACTTCTGCTTACCGTTGGAGGGGATATACAAGTTTTTGTACTTTTTAAGCTGATTAAATGTTTGCTGTTAACAGTGTTTTGGACTTGAACGCTTTTGAGAGACAGAACAAGGCTGAGGGACTTGGGATGGTTTCAGAAGAAGGCACCAGTGAGTATGGTCGACAGCTTTCAATGGTCACTCACAAACTCAACATGCAATGCATACAAACATCTGCATCTTTGTTCTCCTCCTTTGTTTTGTGATATAATATAATATTTTCTTAGTGTCAGTCTTTATACTGTGCATTTGTGTGTGCCTGTATGTGTATGCCTGGTACAGATATCTTTTCATGTGTCCAGAGTCAAGGAGTCATGACACATGTGTGTTAGTCGCAGCATTTTGACTGTTAATGTATGAAACTGTTTATCATTCGCTGACAGTCATGAGAATTCTGGACTCACTCCGTCTCTTTGTTTTTCTCTTCCCTACATCTTGTTCACTTTGCCCGTTTCAACTCTTTACTCCTCATGCCTATGTCCTTCCTACGCATCAATTTGCTGCTCTCGCGGTTCAAAGATAAGAAGCTAGAACGTGGTAAATGAAACTTTGCTGTCATATATTTTTCTTTCTTTCTCCCCCCCCTTTCTGTCCTTTCTGTCCCTTGTGGCTCTTCTTCTTTTGACTAGCCTTTTCCTTGCTGTGAACTTAATATGCATTTCATTTCACACTCAAGAGCCCAGTAAAATTAAGCTTTAGAGTCATTTGGTCAGTGGTAGATTACAATATGTTGATATATTTATTCATTGTATCCAAGTTAATTTTTCTTTTTGAAGTGGCTGTGAAGTTTAATTTTCCTCCTTGAGTGTTTTATGACAGATCTACTGTAACTCCATCAAGCTCTGTCTCAGTATAGATCAATGGGAATGAAATGTGATCGTCTTATCTTCCTATTTCTTTGTATTTCATTCACAAATTGTGCTTGAAGCTAAAGTGTAGAAACTTTTTATGCTCTGCGTCGCTCTTATTTCCATAGTTTAAATGTAGTTTGTTTGCGTCTCCCGTTCCGGGCTGATCTTCACAAACTACGCAAATGGCCAGGTTAACCTCTGATCATTTCCATTTTGATTTGCTTTACTTCATCGGTATCGTAGCGTTGTTTATGAATCATCAGGTCATAATGTTTTACTGTGCTTGTTGTTAAAAAAGCTCAACGAGGCAGTCCAAAGGCAGCTCAGTAGAATCTCAGTCCTTGAGTATCTCCCTGTTATAGCGTCTATTTGTACGTATTTTTGTACATCATTTCTTCTCTGCTTGTGCACAGCATATGATACGATGTGATAGTTCAATCTGGTAAGAAACAAGAAATGAAGTCTTTTTAAAGTTCCAGCTGTTGCTGCATCATATACCTTTAATGTATTTTGTTCTGGTAGCCTTCTAACTTTATTGCCACCTCTTTGGTTGGTATACCTATGGGAATATTTAACATGAGTCACAATGATAACGTATTTTTCCCGAGGCATGTGTCCATGACTGTTGTTTTAAGAAAAACCTGGCATCCCCCTCATGGCTTTGTTATGATTTGTTGTTGTTCGTTCATGATTAAATCGAAGCATGCTTGTGCATCTTTTGGAAATAAACTGTTTTTACCTGATAGCATGCTATTAGAGAACTGTGAAATTGATATTTTTGCAGTATATGTAGCAAAGTGCAATGTTTAGGTTAGATTCTATTGCAAAGAAATTATGAAAGTCTTCTCAGTTCCTTCAAAAATATTGAGAAAAGTGGTTATTAAAGTGCATTTTCCTGCATTCCCCCCTGATTTTCCCCCAACATCCAAGCTGATAGCTAACAGGAGTTCAGTAGATCTGTACTGCATGATGGTGTGCTGTGGAAGTTATATCTGTGTTTATGTGTTTACCATCAGTATCCATGTCCTGTTTTTTCAGCTGTATTTTGTTATTTTGTGATTTTTATGTGTACTTTCATTGTCCACTACAGTGTGAGGTGGCTGACACTTCTTGTTCATCTGAGTTGTGCAGATTGTTTGTGTTAAAAAATGTTGAGCTGGTTTGTAATACACATGTGTGCACCTTCCATCACAGTCACAGGCTCTTCAAGTTCAAACATGAATCTCAATTTCACAAACATTAAATAATGTCATTTTAAATAATGTCCACTCATGACCTATTCCTATAAATAACATTTGTGCTTACTGTTTAACTTTTAATGCTAATAAAATCTAAATCCAGCAGTGTTAAATGTGTAGATGAACAATATAAAGTTGGTTTACAATATTTAACTATTTGATGAGTGCGCTTAATGAAGGTAAACTGACCTGAATACTAAAATCTATAATCTTTCTATAACTGGTCATTTGAAAAAATCATTTCCATCCATCTATTCGCTTCCGCTTATCCTTTTCAGGGTTGCAGGGGTTGCTGGAGCTTGTCCCAGCTGTCTTAGGGTGAGAGGCGGGGTAGAACCCTGGACAGGTCGCCAGTCTGTCATAAGGCTAAGACAGAGACAACCAATCGCACTCACGTTCACTCCTGCATTCACGCCTATGGGCAATTTATTGTTTACAATTTCCAATTAAATACTTATTTGTTTTTATATTTTCTTGTACGAAGACAAAATGATTGGATATTTTGATCTCCTGGTGCATTTTTTCCCTTTTCTTTGTTTCTAATTTGTTATAT
>NW_005187467.1:46812-63745 GCF_000239375.1 Pundamilia nyererei | reverse complement strand
TGTATATGTATGTGTATATGTGTATGTGTATATGTGTATATGTGTATATATATATGTGTATATATATGTGTATATATATGTGTATATATATATATGTATATATATATGTATATATATGTATATATATATATATATACATATATAGGTTCAAGGTTCGAAGTTCTTTATTTGTCACATGCATAGTTATACAAGTATAACACACAGTGAAATGTAACCACAATATATATATATACATATATAAACTATATAGAAAGAAAACTGGTCTGAATCTTTATCTACAACTTCTGTAAGGTGAAGTCAAATAGATCAAGTCAAAAAGGATACAATTCAAGTTTTGCAAAAGAACATTAAAATGTTAAAGAAACGTGAGCTAAAGGTACCCTAGCATTTTCTAGGGTACCGGTACTTCCTCTATAGCATCAACCTTTACTCCTAATATACATAATCTTGTGTTTACCACTATAATCTAACAGAATAAAAGCAGTTCATGTGTACGCTGTCCTGGGACTGCAGAAACCTGCTTTCGCACAGATTAATTAGCATTCCCTTTGTTATTCATCCTAGATGAGAAAGTGATGGCAGACGATGAATTTACATGTGACCTCTTCCGCTTCCTTCAACTTCTTTGTGAGGGCCACAATAATGGTAAGTCATGGCTGTACTAAATAAAACAAGTCTATTCACCAAACACCACGGCTGTATTCAGTGATCTTCCATGAGGCAGAGTGATGCCACCTTGTTTTTAGACTTTCTGCATTAAGTTTTGTATTTCATAAATGAAATTTTCAGCATACTTGGAGTCATTATCCGTGTGCATTGTGAAGCACGGTCAGGATTGCTTTCGGCTGAATATGAGTGGGGAATATAGAATAGAATGGAATAGAATAAACCTTTATTATCCCATGGAGGAGACATTTCGGTGTTACAGAGCTCTTACAGCAAGGAAAAATAAAATATAAAAGGAAGACACAAGGTGAACATTGAACGGAGATAGCTATAAAATGGACAGGGATATGTATCAAATCTACAGAGTTATACATAAAATGTACAGTAAACAAACAAGCTGGTGAGTAAGATGACCAACAGGATGTTAAGCTGCATTATAGTCTGACAGCTGCTGGTAAGAATGACCTGCGGTAGCGCTCCTTCCTACACTGCGGGTGTAAAAGTCTACTGCTGAACGAGCTGCTCAGTGCTCGTACAGTCTCACGCAAGGGGTGGGAGGTGTTGTCCATGATGGATGTTAGCTTAGACTCTCCTCCCCAACCTGCTCAATGGACTTCAGGGGACAGTCCAGGACAGAGCTGGCCCTCCTGACCAGTTTGTTGAGTTTCCCCCTGTCTCTCTCTCTCCATATATATGTGTCAAAGATTGGTTAGAAGTTGTGAAGCAGTTTTTATTAACCACTGATATAATTGTTTCATTGTGCACTTTTTCATTCATTCTTTTTAAGAGTGATTTGGACACTTCTAAAGTTTTTTTAACATGAGTCACAGTTCCTGT
This sequence comes from Pundamilia nyererei, assembly GCF_000239375.1. Lineage (NCBI taxonomy): Eukaryota > Metazoa > Chordata > Actinopteri > Cichliformes > Cichlidae > Pundamilia > Pundamilia nyererei. The sequence goes on along the minus strand of NW_005187467.1, from coordinate 62,242 downwards.
GCATTCTCCCCGCATTGTTCTCCCTGTATCTCTGGTTCATGTCTCAAGGTTTCAGGTTTGTTTTTGCTTAGCTTTTCCCAGTTTAGGTTACTCTTAAGTTTTGGTTTTCGTCCACCTCGTCCCTGTTTGTTTCACCCTTTTGTTAATAAAGCTCGCTCACAACTAAGCAGTCTGCATCTTGGGTCCGTTAATAATTCACACAGAGCCTGTAGACTCCTGGTGGAGCATAGGGCCACAACAACACCACGCCAACGGACTCTATTTTGGGCTGTTCTCTTCAGCTGGGTCCACATCATTCTGGCGGACTTTATTTTGCTCTAGACAGATCTTCTTCACGTCTGTTTGGGTCTCCCCACGGGACACTGTATATAGAACTGTAATTCCTAAACAGCTAATGCTAAATTTTCATAATTTTTCACTTCTTGAATTAAAGCTGAAAGTCAGCACTTGATGCACCTGGTGCATTATCGTCTGTCTGAATTTTTAAAAGTAGACTTCTTTAATTTTGGCAATTCAATTAATTTTCTTTTCCTTTTATCCTCAGATTTTCAGAACTACTTAAGGACTCAGACAGGCAGCACAACTACTATAAATGTCATCATCTGCACTGTGGACTACCTTCTTCGACTCCAGGTCAGTCAGATATATAGTACTTACCCTGATTTTGGTAAGACTGAGGATTAAGCACCTTATATACAATAAAGCTTTTGAAAGGTTTCTTATTAATGACTTCTGGGAGCTCAAAAAGAGTCTTAATATGAGTCCAGTATATCATAAAAATTAGATATTACAGTTAGCTTCTGATATTTTTAAGTTTTTTGAGAGTTAAATAAGTCATCCAGAACCCTTGCTAACATCATGTTCTTCCTCCTGTTCCTGCATGCAGGAGTCCATTAGTGACTTTTACTGGTACTACTCAGGAAAAGACATAATTGATGAGCCTGGCAAGAGGAATTTCTCCAAAGCAATGACTGTGGCCAAGCAGGTCTTCAACAGCCTGACTGAGTATATCCAGGTAAAAATCTTGCTGCATGAATGATAAGAAATCTTAGTGGAAGATAAGATTTCTAGGGGATATTCCAAATATGGGTCTACTGCCACGGCCCTCCAGACAGTGGTTAGGTGGAGAACCCCTTCAGATCTAAACTTTGTACATTACAGAGTAAATTGACATTTTAGAAGAAATTCTACAGGTTTTGTATTCCTGCTTAGGATATGCATTTTTCGAAACACAGTTTTGTTCCCAAAATCAGACTTTTTAGAATTTTTGAAATATTTTGTTTGGTTACAAAGAAAAAAATATGTCTTCCAAATTTGTAAGCGCACATGAATATTATCTTTATTTGCCGATGTGTGTGTTAACTTTCAGGGTCCCTGTACTGGGAACCAACAGTCTCTGGCCCACAGCAGATTGTGGGACGCTGTTGTGGGCTTTCTACATGTCTTTGCTCACATGATGATGAAACTTGCTCAGGTAAGGAACATTAATTTCATTAATTTTCAATCTTTTTCTTTTTTACTTTTTATTTCCCGGTGTCAGGAATAATTTCCATTTAGAACCCCCCCCCCAAAACTATTTTCTATAATAATCTAAACGTACTTGTTTATAAAAATAGTTGTCGATTTGTCTGTTTTGTTATGCTAATTATATAAACTGTCTCTCTCATGGTTCCTACAGAGAAAAGTATGTATTTGTTTGATTGCTCTCAGGTTTAACTTTAGAAAAAATCTTAACCGTTTCCTCTCTTTTTAGTCATATTGTTTCTGCCACTTTGATGAGTCTTTTGATATTTAACTGTCTGATAAATATCAAAGGATATTTAAACCTTGCAAATTTTGTCCCTGGTAAAGTAATCTGTCTATATATTAGGTCTAACTGCCTTTACGTTTTAGTTAGATTGTAACCAAATTTAAATTAGAAATGCAAGATCATCTTCCTTCATGCATACAGTATTTGTCTTGTACCTACACGTTTATTAGCTATGTTCATCGATTCAACAACTTTGTTTGACATTTTAGATTTCCACCCAGAGAAATATGAAAACATTTTCAGAGTTGCAGAAATGATGGCTACTACATTAGCAAAGCCAATTATTCTCACTCAGTCTAATGTGGAATTAGAATTCCCCGAATAATATGAACTTCATTAAAGTTGGCAGAAACAACTTGAAAAAAATATACACTTATTCCTTTCTATTACTTCTATTTTCCTACTTTACATTTTTGTATGATAAAGTTAAACTACCAGTGCTATTTGATTGTGCTTTGGGTGTTTGCTTTCAATAATACGTGTCTACTGTCATTCATTTGTTTTGGTTTATAAGAAGCTGCAGTGTTTACTAACCTAATTTTGTGTGGCTGTTTTATTGCTACTGACACCACTGATTAAAAGGCATTTTTTATGTCATATGACTCTCCTGAAAATTAATTCTGTACAAGTACTTTGTTTAGGCAGGTTTAGATAAAACAAAACACATACATTAAAAAAAGTTTTGTTCGGAAGTTCTATGCCAAAAAAAACTTCCAGAACAATATATGCTGTCTTGGTTATTGAAATGGAGGCTGTTGCCTGACGAATCATTAGATAGTATTCATGCTGAGACAATCCAAAAACAAAGTAAAAATGTTAATGTAAAACAGTTTTATTTTCATGTGTAACTCTGTTAGATGCACCCCGATCCTGGACAGCGAAACGGCGTAAGAATCTGTGTTTTCACACCGAATCCATCTCATTTAAAGCCCCTCATGCTTTTTTAAAGCCCTCATGCTTAATACTTTCTTTAATAAGTTGCTTAATAGCCTGCACCATCTACATGTGCCTCTTTGTGTATTTTCTCTGCAGCACTTCATATTTTGTCTTTGCGTTTATTGTAATGATATCGATTTTAGGTCTCAACTGTTAAAGAAGCCAAAGTTACAGTTATTCACTTAGTTGTGCTAGATTTAGACCTCGATGATTATTACACACCAAACTGTAATTACACTTTGTAAGGTAAGTGTCTCCGAATGTATTGTGATTGAATTAATTATTTCTTCTTTGAGGGATTCATTTCACTTTACTCCTTAAAGCCTTAACGTGTTGTATTGTCTCTCTTCATTTAGCTGTTTCATTTGCTGTAGATGATAAGCTGTTTAAAACGGTACAACTCTGATTTCGCAAGCAGTTTTTGCTGGCTTGCATGACATCCTTTTCCTCTAGATCTCCACCAGCCTGACAGCCACTATGACCTATGATAAACATTTGAAGTTTGTCATATCAGCTGGTGCAGGCCTTCAGGAGTGATAAGATTAACGTCTGCAAATATGGCTGTCTTCCATCCTGCAGTCTCTTTTTCAAATTAAGGCTGTTAGAAGAGCCATTTTCTTCCTTCCCCTTTCCTGTGTTTCTGTCTCACGTCCTATCACATTCAGTGTACAATTTATTATATAAAAATGCATATTCTTTATTCAAAAATGCACCCCCAGGATCATTTTTGGAGTAGATCACACTCTGAGGTAGTGCCTTTCACTTACATTTAAAAAAAAAAAAAGCAAATTATATTCAGTTTAAACTGTAATGTATACAAAAAATGGCTTTTTTTTAGTCAATACCCTTTAAAAAGCTTGTCTCTCCGCTGTGTCTTTGCGTTCTGGTATATACGTTTTGGCTCCATCGAAGGACTCCAGTCAAATTGGTCTCTTGAAGGAGCTTTTAGATCTGCAGAAGGACATGGTAGTGATGCTTCTGTCACTGCTTGAAGGTAAGCTACTCCTCACTATCAGATCATGTCTGCTTCTTTCTGTCAGATACATTCTATTGTCCTTATCTCATCTCTGCTTGTACTGCTATCAGGCAATGTGGTGAATGGTACCATTGCCAGGCAAATGGTTGACATGTTGGTGGAGTCCTCCAGCAATGTGGAGATGATCCTTAAGTTCTTCGACATGTTCCTCAAGCTCAAGGATATAGTGGCATCTGATGCGTTCCGTGATTATGTGACTGATCCACGTGGTCTTATTTCAAAGAAGGACTTCTCCAAGGCCATGGACAGTCAGAAGCAATACTCTCCGTCTGAAATCCAGTTCCTCCTCTCGTGCTCAGAGGCTGATGAGAATGAAATGATCAACTTTGAGGAGTTTGCTGATCGTTTCCAGGAGCCAGCAAAAGACATCGGTTTCAATATTGCTGTTCTGCTCACAAACCTGTCAGAGCATGTACCCCATGACACTCGCCTTCAGAACTTCCTGGAACAAGCAGAGAGCGTGCTCAACTATTTCCGCCCTTTCCTTGGCCGTATCGAGATCATGGGAGCCAGCAGGAAAATCGAACGCATTTACTTTGAAATCAGTGAGGAGAACCGCAATCAGTGGGAGATGCCTCAAGTCAGAGAGTCCAAGCGGCAGTTCATCTTTGATGTGGTCAACGAGGGTGGCGAGAGTGAGAAAATGGAGATGTTTGTGAACTTCTGTGAGGACACCATTTTTGAGATGAACATTGCTGCATCTATCTCTGAGCCAGAGGGAGATGGTGCAGAAGAAGAAGATGATGAAGAAGAAGAGGAAGGTGGAGGAGATGAAGGAGAGTCTGGAGAAGGAGATGAAGGAAATGGTGAGGGTGAAGCTCCGGAGTCGGCTTCTGCCTTTGCGGAGTTTCTGAAGAGCGTGGTTAACTTCTTTAACATGTTCACCTTCCGTAACCTCCGGCGTCGATACCGCAAACTTCGAAAAATGACGGTAAAGGACATGATTATCGGCCTGGTTACATTCGTCTACACTGTCGTGATGGGCATCCTGATTTTTGTCTATAGTATATGCAAGGGTTTCTTCACACTAATATGGAAGGCACTGTTTGGTGGAGGCTTAGTAGAGGGTGCCAAGAAGATAACAGTAACAGAGATCCTGGCCAGTATGCCTGATCCCACCCAAGATGAAGTTCATGGGGACCTACCGCCTGAACCGGGTGCTAGGGAAGTCCAAGATGCAGATGGAGTGGCAGACCTCATAGATGCCGTGGGTGGAGAGGAGGAAGAAGAGGATGGTGAGGACAGAGAAGGTGGACGGTTGCCTGGCTTTAATACTCCTGGGGGACTTGGAGACATGGGAGAGACAACACCAGAAGAACCTCCGACTCCAGAGGGCACTCCACTGTTGAAGAGGAAACTGGTGGGTTGTTCTCTCTCATAGTTGTTTATTAATATGTACACTCTTTAGTAACTGGTTAATTAATTGTAAACTAATTAAAACAGCTGGCTGCTGCAGTAGGAGGACAAGGAGATGAAGAAAAGGTTGAACACGAAGAAGAGGCTCCTCAGGAGACCGAGAAAGCAGAGTAAGACGTTTGCTTGTTGTAGTCTGATGTCAAAAATAAGCAGGATCTGCTTAAAATGTGTCCTTGAGATTAAACATAATATATTTTCAATTCACTGAATTCACTATCATGTGTGCAATTATAAACAATTTCCGGATGTTATTGATTAAAAAACAGTTGTAACTCTGCACGGTTTTGTTAGCTGTTCACATACATAGCGTACACCCTTGTAGGTATTGAGTTTTTAATCACATTTTAAACAGTGCCAAAAGTCTAAAGCTATTTTTGTTTTCCCAAGCTTAAATTTCTTTGTGTCTTTCCAAGCACCGAGAATGGTGAGAAAACAGAGAAAGCAGAGAAAGCAGAGAAGGCAGAGAAGGCAGAGCCTGAACCCGAGGTAAAGGAGGAAGAGCCTGAGGAACAAGAAGAGATAAGTGTGAAGACCAAAGTGAAGAAGGACAAGAAATCTGATAAGGAGGGCTTTAAACTGTGGAATGAGCTGGAGGTTCAGAGGATTAAATTCATGGTGAGCAGCTTTTTCTCTCAGCACGGTGTTGAATGTATTTTAACTGCCATGATGAGTACTAGAAAATGAGTCTGATATGTTCAGCTAGTGTACTAGAGATTAGTTTCATACATAGAACATTTTTAAAATGACCCCTAATATACTTTTGTGATTAGTAACTCATGGAGGACACCTTATCAGCATGTGCATTTATCGGCATTTATCACAGCATTATTGCTAATTTCTTTATTTCTTTCCAGAACTACCTTTCTCGCAACTTCTACAATTTACGTTTCTTGGCCCTGTTCATTGCCTTCGCTCTCAATTTCATCCTGCTCTTCTACAAGGTCTGTTTTGACTAAATAATTTGATGTCATGACACCTGGGACGTAGCACTGTGCATTACAAATTCAGTTATTAGAATCTGTTAGTTCTGGAGTCTTACGTGCATAAAAATAAGCATATTCACATTTATACATCAGCACCAACTAATATTTGTGATCGTGTCTTAAATATTTCTTTCAGATTTTTAGTAAAAATATTCTTAGAAGCTTTACCAAGACCCTGAGGACTGCTGTTTTTTATGACCTTTCTAGGTGTCTGACACGCCTCCAGGTGAGGAGGAGTTTGAGGGTTCTGGTCTCTTTGAGGGTTCTGGGATTTTTGAAGGCTCTGGTACTGAGGAAGACGGATCAGGATTAGATGACGGAGGGGAAGATGATGATGAAGAAGGTCCTTTGTACTACTTTTTGGAAGAGAGCACTGGCTACATGGAACCAGCAATGGCTTTCTTTGGTATTGTTCACACCATCATCTCCTTCCTCTGTATCATTGGCTACAACTGCCTGAAGGTGTGTGAGAGATTTGCTTTTCTTTACTCCAAAAAAGTTTTAGGGGTGTGTTTTCATAGGTTTCATGCGGTATATCTTCTGCTCCATCTCCACCTTTGTAAGGTCCCTCTGGTTATCTTCAAAAGAGAGAAAGAACTGGCCAGAAAGCTGGAGTTCGATGGCCTCTATGTCACTGAGCAGCCTGAGGACGATGACATCAAGGGCCAGTGGGACAGACTGGTGCTCAACACTCCGTAAGACCCATGTTTCAGTATCATTCGTGATACTTTATTACATAGAACCTGCTAGTACCAGGTTGGTACAACAAGGCACTCTTGCCCAGAGAACTGTCACTCACTGGGTATTTTCTCTTTTTCAAAGCATCCTGTTTAAACACTAGAGATGGTTGTGCAGTAAAATCACAGTGTCACTGATAGAAGACAGAGAGCAAGGAGAGATGATGAGCTGATAAAGAGTGAAAGATGATTGGGCAATGAGAAAATAAGGAAAGAAAAAGAGAACAAACAGGGTTTTAGGTCAGGAAGATATTTATCTGTGCAAAACTGGAAAGGAAATGTGTGAGGCTCCAGAGTTTCAAATAAATAAGATAAACTGAGCACACTGTAGCTAATGTTTGTATCATTGTGCAGAACCTTCCCCAACAATTACTGGGACAAGTTTGTGAAAAGAAAGGTAAGACTTTTTTGTCTTTTTTTGTCAGCCACATTTTTGCAGTTATATATTGAAGTACGACGGTCAACTCAACATCTGTATGTGATGTCCAGGTTTTGGATAAATATGGGGACATTTATGGCAGAGAGAGAATTGCGGAGCTGCTTGGTATGGACTTGGCTTCTCTTGATGTCAGCGCCATGAGCCATGGAAAAAAGCCTGAACCTGACACCTCAATGTTCAGCTGGTAAGCTCACGCATTACATGAATCAATATCATTTACAGAGTTATATTTAAAAAAGGCATAAGGGCAAATGTGTCTGTTGTTGTGCAGGATAACATCTATTGACATCAAATACCAGATCTGGAAGAATGGTGTGGTCTTCACTGATAATGTGAGTAAAAGAAAGTTTTTATGTAATTAAAACATTAAGCGAATCTGCTTTGAATGCGGTCTTCCTGATGCATTTTTTAAATATCTTTTAGACTTTCCTCTACCTGGTTTGGTACATGTTGATGTCTCTGCTTGGGCACTACAACAACTTCTTCTTTGCTGCTCATCTTGTTGACATTGCAATGGGCGTGAAAACCCTGCGCACGATTTTGTCCTCCGTCACCCACAACGGCAAACAGGTTACACTTTTGCTAAAGATACGTAATCGGGCTTTCAGTTGACCTGTTTTGTTTTTTTGTTTTTTTACATTAGATCCTTTGTTTTCCTCCCTTTCGCTGCAGCTGGTGATGACAGTGGGTTTGCTGGCCGTGGTGGTGTACCTGTACACTGTGGTGGCCTTTAACTTCTTCCGCAAGTTCTACAACATGAGTGAAGACGAGGATGAGCCGGACATGAAGTGTGATGACATGATGACTGTGAGTGAAGGGCAACCCCCCCACAAAAAACAACAAAGCAAAAAAACCCACTTCAGGACACACCCAGCATGATTTTTTGGAGGTCGGCTTTACTATGAGTTGTGATGCTATCTAAACTGACCTCTGACTTTACCTCCTCCTGCAGTGTTACCTGTTCCACATGTACGTTGGTGTGCGAGCTGGCGGTGGCATAGGAGATGAAATTGAGGACCCAGCTGGTGATGAATACGAGCTTTACCGCGTTGTCTTTGACATTACATTCTTCTTCTTCGTTATTGTCATCCTGCTGGCTATCATCCAGGGTAATTTTGTGTTATTTGTGGACGCTTACTGAACCACCGTATCATGACACAGGGCACTGCAATTTCACTGCAGACTGTATACAAATGGCTGTAAGCATAAGTCTAAACAGAAAATGGCATTTACAGCCAGTTTTAACACTGAAAAATGTAGCATTTAGCTATTTGTGCAGTATCACAAGTGAAGAAGATATTTCTGTTTTACAAAAATTAGAAAAGGGTAAAAAGAGTATTTGTCTGTCTCTCAGGTTTGATCATTGATGCATTTGGAGAGCTGAGAGACCAGCAGGAGCAAGTCAGAGAGGACATGGAGGTAAGGCTTAATTTTAAACAACCTACATCTCTCTTTCAACTACTAGACATGATTTTGTTTATCATAAAGTTTCCTTTCTCCCTTTAGACAAAGTGTTTCATCTGTGGAATAGGGAGTGACTACTTTGATACGACGCCGCACGGCTTTGAGACACACACTTTAGAAGAGCATAACTTAGCCAACTACATGTGAGTGGCATTACAAACGCAGATGTGACTTTCACGCCATTAAACATAATACTCTGTTATTTAAAATAGAAAATCAGCAGATATTTGTGCTAATTGTATTAATCTGAAAATCATGTTTAACCCCTTAATGCTAATGATTTTGACTTCTGTCAAGTCTCATTTGTGTTTCTGTTTCAGGTTCTTCTTGATGTATTTAATCAATAAAGATGAAACAGAACACACAGGACAGGTGAGTAAATATAGGGATTGATTTGAGACAAATATTGATGTTTCAAAAACAAAGGTGCAGGCCTCCTTAGTATTTTTTGGAATTGTTAATTTTGAAAGTCGGCATTCACCAACGTTGCACCATTTTTCAGGAGTCATATGTGTGGAAAATGTACCAGGAACGATGCTGGGACTTCTTCCCTGCTGGAGACTGCTTCAGGAAGCAGTATGAGGACCAGCTTGGATAAAGTCATGCATCTTTACTCTGCATCCAATGGAGAAAGAGAGGAGAGAGAAGATATGAAATTTTAAGATCAAACATATCTATGTCTTAGTTTTGTCCTTTGCCTGCACAGTTCTCTCCTCTGTTAAAGCTATGCACACTTTGACTGCACTGTTGTACCACCTGCAGCAGAATGTTGTTGGAGCTTATTTAAGAAAGGGAGAGTAATAACCGTGAGGTATAAGAAGATACAAGAAGCCAGGGGCCTTTTTATTCTGCTCTGACTACACTACATGGCCTTTTTGTGAAATATACATAGTTTGCCTTGCATATCAGTTGTGTCTTTTCAAATGGGGCTCTTTCGTCGCTACTGCTGTAAACGTTTTAGTGCCTATAGCAAAGCCACTGCTTCAGCAATTTCGTTTAGATTTTCAGTTTCAACACTTTTCTTTGAGATATTTTATTTATATTATTTGTAAAATTAGGATTTTTTTTTTGTACATGGCTGCTGCTGACTGGTATTACATGTCTGACTGTTGGTGTTTCTGCAATAAAAGCAGCTCGCAGTCATTTTTCTGAGATCCTTGAGAGGGCAGTAAAGATATTTGGCCGCCTCTCACTCTTTTTCTCTCAAAGCTTGTCTTCGGAGAAGCAATCGTGAATAGAAACATCTGAACTGACTTGCCAAAATAAAAAAACACACTGACATCAGTACATGGCATGTACCGGTGTGAATCAGCTGTACAGATGAACCTACTTGGCACTCTTAAGTCTTACAATGCATCCCTGAATGTATGTGGTGCCCAATCTCTGCTGGTGTTTCCGTGCCATATAAGATATCGATGATGTACACACACATACACTATAAGAGGATGCCAAGGTTATTTATTCTTTATATGCAGATCAGATCTTCTGAAGACGACCGTTTTAGCCCGTCTGTATTTCTGGCCAACAGTCTGTTTTATGACACTTTATGCACAAATAAGTTTTTGTCAGTGCATTAAAATAAGTAATGAATGTATCTAACGTATACACTTTGGCCAAAGCGTCATCTGTATAACTGAGGAATGACTAGGCTGCCTGGACGCTTTTTGATGAAAAGACATATTTTACTTAAACCATAGATACATATATTTATTTTTATTTGGGGCTTTGAGGGATTTAAATGACCCTTGCTACTTTGTTGGACACGTGTGTCCTGTTTGTGACATCCTCAGTGGTGAAGAGAAATGGTCTTACACAGGTTTATATGCCCAGTTTGCAGTCAGAAGAGAAAGTTAGCTTTTGTTTTTGCTAGTTAGGTTTTTATGATCAGTATTTTTAGGAATTCAACATATGAATTATTTTCTCAATTTAAATTTGATGCATTGATCTCAGACCGTTCTGTCTCACTATGCCTCCTCCTGAACACATGAAAACTCATTTACTCTCCATCTTGTATTTAATGTTATTATATGTCAAATACAGAGCAGTATTTTGGTTGCTGATGACTCTGAAGTGTGCATTTGCCGCTGTAGCCCTATCAGAAGCAGTTGATGTTATGGAACTGAATAGAGATCACTACTTTCCACTTGACTGAGTGTCCTCTGACTGAACCCTGTGTTTCAATACAGAATAAACAGACTATTTTAAGGAGAACGTGAAGATGTCTCCTTATTTCCGTGCAAGCTTCTGTGTGTTTCTGGATGTACATCTCCCCAGATTTGTTCTTCATGTTACCTTGTATTTAGAAGTTACAAATTCCATTCATATTTGGTCTCACAAGGTTGTTCTCCAGTAAGATGAGCCAGGCAGTCTTCATGCATTTCTTTTGGGCGATAACACTGATTTTCATTTTGCAATTACACATTGAAGTGGCAAAAGCTAGAGTTTACATTTTATTAGATGAAAGATTTTATAGGTTTGATGGTGTCTTTAAAAACTTTAACTTAACCAAATATGAAAAGTCCTTAGTTAAGCAGGACACACCCATGTATTACTGTGACAGTTTTGTTCTCTGAATGAATTTGTGTGGGTCTACATTCAACCACACAACCATTCAGTGTGTTTACTTTACAAAGCACTTGCTGGATTAAGCTAACGCCTCCATGTAGTATGTATGCGTACATTTATGAGGTTACCTGAGTGGGAGATAAGGATTACTTGTGCTTCTGTTTGGCTTTAGCAGATAGCCTTGTTTGGATATTTAATGAATCATACTTAGAGTACACACCTCTACGGTTCTGTTTTATGATATCAGGTTTCTGTGTGTACCAGAGGTAATTTATTCATACATACAGCTCTATTTCAAAAGAATTCTGTTGCACACAAACTACAAAATGCACTATAACAAACATCATTGTACATCATGTATTGAGTATGAATTTAATCAGGTCTACCATAAATAGAATGAGGACCATAGAATGAATCACCACCCTGTAGAATGGATACTCATTGGTTCATCATTTTGGTTTTTCCTTGCACAGCTGCACACAAATGCATTCTCAGTCTTTTTCTTTCAAGTGCCACTCCTCGGCAGGGGCAAAGGTTATTTGCATCACGTTACTCCAAAGTAAACAGTGATGCAGGGCTGGGTGTGGTACTGTTCTACCCCTCCCTCACTGCTTGTATAAAATAAGGCATCTGGGTGGTATTAGTGTTCGGTGAAGTTCTCCTGTTTTGTTCTGCTCGCCCATCTTACTGACTGCAGCCATGTTTGTTGCTCCTCCTGGCTATCAGCCAATCTATAGCCCGGTAAGTATCTGCACGCACTGATACCCACAAAAATATGTTTTTTTCTATTAGGTCTTAAACAAGCGTCATTGTTTTTGTTCTGTTAATAACAATAATATTTGAGCCTGTGGCACTGTGTGAATTTTATGCTGAGAAGATGTAATAAATTGTCCTTAGGTTCTCATAGTTCCATTACCATTACAGGATTTTGCAAATGTATTAACTCAAAAGTGCAATCACATACTTTGTTAAAGAATTCAGATAATATCACAATGGAAGGTCGGCCGTTTTTGTAAGGAGAAACTAAAAAAGTGACACCACAAAATGATAGCAAAGACTTAGTATTTTTAGTTGGATCTTCTTTTTAGTTATTCAGTTTTTTCCAGTGGTTCCCAAAAATGACACGTTTTAAGTGAGGGACATTAATGAAGGCATGAGATTAGGAAAGTTTATAACACTTAGAACAGGAGTAAGTAAACAACGTTCTAATTGACCATAGTACTGGTCACGGTTCTTAGTAGAAGGATAGACTAAACAATCTGACCCATAAGGAAGTGTAGGTCAGGATATACAGCTAAATTCAATTCATTTGTATTTATATAGTTCTAAATCACGACAGCTGTCGCTTCAAGACCCAGCCAGGCCCTAATAATCAGATAGCCCCCTGTGATCAAGCACTTGGGGAGGAAAAACTCCCTTTTAAGAGGAATAAACCTCCAGCAGAACCAGGCTCGGGCACCCATCCACCATGACTGTTTATGGGTGAGGGGACAAAGACAGGGCAGAACATTAACTGGAAGTGAGTCATAGATTAATAATGACTAACGATAACATTCAAAGTTGTGCATAAACACACAAAGAAAGAAACGCGCAGTGCATTATGGAAAGTCCCCAGCAGAATAGGCCTATTGCACCATAACTAAGGGAGAGTTCAGGGTCACCTGTTTCAGCCCTTTTGTTGAACATGGCTTGTTAATAGATTGATTAATCATATTTAAGACTTGTCCACTGTATACTGAGGTAAAAATACAAAAATTATGTATTTTTCCAAAGAATTATGGAAGACAGTGTATATAATACATGGACTGTGTGTGTTTTGCCATGCCCAGTAACAGAGAGAGAGGCCAAACTGAGAGAGTAAGAACTGTTGCGAAATAAGATAAACACTAGATAGATTCACAATGCTGTCCATACTGCCCAGGCCTTTGTATAAATATTGAAATGCTGGGCCTCTTTTGGCTTCATTGAAACAAATAATACATTTACAGATTTGGTACAAACCAAATAGAAAAGCCTGATTAATATTTTACATGCATCAAATATTATTGTACATTAAATCCTAATTTGACATTTAACTAGTAACTATACTAATAATATATACAAATATATTATGATAGTTCAAAATAACACTAGAGTACTGTAATTAATCACTGCAAAGTAATTTGTAACTTGATTTAATCATAATATGACTGACATTTGGACATTTGGACTATGAAGTGCGTACATTCCACAGTGTTGCTGTGTTACAGTTACTTAATATTTTGTCCCTGGCACAGGACATGCCCTATCTAGGGCCTATTAATGGAGGGCTGAGGGAAGGAACATCCATCTATATCCAGGGGACCATTCCCAAGCACATCACCAGGTGAGGGGAAGACATAAACTCGTGACCCTATACACTTTACAGAAAATTTGTTATAGTCAATAACTGTTAAACAGTTTTGTCTGTTTCCAAGGTGGTTGTCTTTAGCTATGATTTATCATTTATATCCAAGAGGCAGCAGTGATTCAGGATCATAGTCCATTAACGGGCAGAGTAAAAACTGCACATACCTCACTGTGTCAACATATTAAGCTCTTTTTTTTCTTTTTCTTTTTTACAACAGTTACAGTTTCCTAATCTTATCTGCTTTCTTTCTTTCTTTCTTTCTTTTCATTGGCAGGTTCTTTATCAACCTGATTTGTGGAGAATCTGAATCCAGCGACATTGCCCTACACTTCAACCCTCGATTTGATGGCAGGGACAAGGTGGTCTTCAACACCTGTCAGAATGGATCCTGGGGGTCAGAGGACAAGATTCACAAAATGCCTTTTAGAAAGGGAGAGCATTTTGAAATGGTCATCATCGTTACTTTGCAGGGCTACCAGGTCAGGACAAACTGTTGTACAGACAATGAAAACAAATTCTATGTATGTAAAAATGTAAAAATCTATTCATGTAAAAGCTGTAACTGAAGACTCAATAAATGGTTTATTCTCAGTATAATATAATTGTAAGGTATTATAGTCAGTATGTGATCAGTTATATTATTACCACTTATGCTTCTTTTATTGATTTAATCCAACACAAATATGACATTATTCTGTTGCAGATTAAAGTAAATGGGATTGATTTCCATATTTTTCAACACCGCATCCCTATGGAGCAAGTTCGTGGGCTGCAGATTGCAGGAGATGTTTCCATCCAGACGATTAATTTTATTGGGGTGAGTCCTCAGCTCCGTGAATCTTCCGCATTGATGCTTCGGGCTTTGCTGGGAAAAATAAATTAAGTCAAAATTATCAAAAGTTTAGATTTAACAAGTCTGGCAGCTGTTGGCTAACGATTTCTGCTTATGTGCCCAATAGGGCATGCATAGGTATCATGAAGGAATGGGAACAATTAAAAAAGAACATGTTGCATCATATTCAGAAAAATCTTTTCTTTCATGTTTTGCTGGGTTTAAAAGTCATCTCTTTACAAATGTGAAATTAGCAGATGAATAAATATGTTTGTATGAATGAATGAATAAGTATGTTTCTATCAATATGCCAGATTTCTCCTTGTATTTCAAACAACACAATCTTCTGTGTTTAATCATTATTATGGTCAACAGCACTTACTTTGTGAAGATTTTGTTTTTAATTCTTTTTTTTCCCTATTTGATCTTTTTAGGGTGGAATGGGAGGAGGAATGGGAGTGAGTATATATATGTAATATCAAAATGATACAAATTAATTTACCACAGCTTTTTCATGATTACAGTCATTCCCTGCTTTTCAACAGGGAGGATATCCAGGAGGTGGCATGGGGGTATGTTACTTTTGCTGAAGCATGTTTTGCATTCTGTTTCTTTAAATATTACTGTAGTGAGATAAAGTGTGCATATATTTAATTTGAACTGCACCGTGCTTCTTTTGACTTCCAGGGAGGTTACCCAGGTGGCATGGGAGGAGGAATGGGAGTAAGTGTACTGAGTAACTGAACATTTGCTTTTGATAAGATCGCTGTAATTTTTCAAGTGCCACATTAGTACCCAAATGGTAAAACATACATATTTGAAC